>NW_026991710.1:65158735-65646235 GCF_029215605.1 Mirounga angustirostris
ACTCCCCCTGCTTGTGTTCCCTCTCTCACTGTGTCTCTCTCTGTCAAATAAATAAAAAATCTTAAAAAAAAAAAAAGAAAAAGAAAAAAGAAAAGTGACTGAAGTGATTTGAGGTAGTTCACTCCTTTTTCCCTGGCTCAAGAGGAATTGTAAGATTATAGAACAGTCTTGAATTTAAAACTATGCATAGACTTTCTCCAACAGTAAGAGGCCTACTCAAAGATTCATAGACATAGTCAAGTGGGAACATTTTAAATTGAAATGATACCACTCACATTAACTACTGGAAAGACCAACTAGTTATTTCACCAAGGGATCCACAAGGGCTGCTTAAATGAAATGCTCCTTGTTAGAGGGTCCACAACTGTCTTGTGTTGCTTTAGAAAAGCAGTCACAGTCAATCCACTTGCAAACATCTTGACATGGACTAACATTATGTATGTAATTAGATTATTCCACTTCATTTCTCTTATTTTTCATATTTAAAAATATCCACCTCTAGCATCCACCACTCACTCCAGTGTGCAAATTAAGAGAGAATTTCCCCTTTTAAGAGGTTTCCCCCTCACCTCAGAGTTGTTCAAGATCCTTGGAAGCTTCCTAAAAACCCTTATTGCAGATTCTTAGCATTGAGAAGATTGGAGTCTGTTCAGCTCACCAGTGATTTTCATTTCTGTTGTTGCTCTTGCGACTGCCACACAAAATCACTGCTAAAAATTCACACATAGCCCCAAAGGATTTTGCCCATTGTTTTGTGGCTCCTGAGCTGGCTCAGATCCCTGTGCAGGCCAAGCTGATCTACCAAGGAAACGAGATTCTGTTTCCTCAAGGTTAACCCCCCTTGACTGCCAATGTTTTTGTTCTTTAGCTACAGTAACATAGCTGTTGCCTTTATTCCTAAAACAATACCAACTTAGACTTAAATGTCCTGATGTTGAAGCAGCAAAGAGAAGTCGAGATTTCTCTTTTCCTCATGATGAGTTTCTTTGAGCTAGGAAGGGAGAGTGACATCTTAGAGCTAGGAAGGGAGAGTGACATCTTAGAGCTATCGTAACCACCAGAAAGCTGCTAATAACAGGGAGCCTCAAAAAAACACAGGATCATGGCTTAAAGTCTCCTTGACAGAGGAGCCTTACCAAAAAAGGTCATGTTATTCCTTTCCTCCAGGATAATTATCCTCAGGACAAAGCTACTTCGAGGTGGCTTTTCTCCATCTAGTCTGAGAAGTGACTTGAATATTTAAAAGTTATTCCTTCCAGAAAAGAAATTTCAAATCTTCACCTAACTAGGCCTTGTACTTCATTTTCATTTGAGTGCAAACTGCAAATTCATGTGCTTTTGCAAATAGCTTCACCCTTTTTGTTTCCTTCTAAGTGGTAAAGCAAGGACATTATCGGGACGAAAAAGTTGCTGCCCTCCATTTGTCAAATGCCTTGATTTTTTTTTCTACTTGTTTGGAAGAAGTGGCATAGTTGTTTGTTTGTTTGTTCAAATATGGGCAATGTTCTCAATGGTGCAGTTCCTGACAGAATGAAAATAACTTATTCATAATTAGCCTGAAAGAAAATCTATATATTATCAGAAATGTCTGCTAATTGAGGAAAACAATTTTTTTTTAGCAGATGTGAATTCTTTCTATCAAATTGTGCAGCCTAATTATTCTCTGCACTTTGAAGGAGTGCAACGGTCAAAAGGCTAATATGTAGCTTAATCAGGAAATTATGTAAATTAGCCCAAATCAAGCACATCACATAACCCCTATAATCAGTAAAATATGTAGTTCACTAGCAAATCAAGTGAAACTTCCAGCTATTTGTTTTTTTTAAACTTCCAGCTATTTGATCAGTAAAAATAGAAAGAGGAGGAAAACCCAGAACATTGGTAGATGTTATATCTCAGGCAGATGTGATTATAACATGCCAATAAGAAAATAAAATATAGTACTGGAAAAGGGACATTTACCTGAAAAATACATGAAGATGATTTGTAGTAAATCACTAGAACATAAGCACTGGGGAATAAGGGTACTTTTTGTTCACTGCTGTAGTCTCATCATCTAGAACAATAACTGGTACATAGTAGGTCCTCGATAAACAATTGTAAATGAATATTAAATTAATTATTAGGTCAAAATGTCATAGGAAAAACATGACAATGCAGGTTTGAAATGAGAAAACAAAGCTACATAATTTCACATATTTCTTCCTAAACTTACTTTACATCCAGTATATTAGCAATCTTCCACTCTCTGCCAAAAAAAAAAGCCCTATAAAAAATAGACTGAAATAAAAGTAGCTTTATGAAAAATACCAACAATAATGAATTCTTTGTGCTTACAGAAATACCTATAGTAAAGGCAATTCTGCTTTCTTTTAACTCTGGTAATAATAAATACTTGTAAATATTTGGAAATATATGGTATGTTTTTATCTACTTTTCAGAGATGAGAATGAGGCATGAGGAGATGGAGAGATCTGTCAAGAGTCACCATGAAATAAAACTCAAATACAACTGAATTTCAAAGAGTCTATTTCAAAGTCATATTTTATTTTCACCAAATATTTTCCTTATCATTTCTTTCATTAACACCATTTTAAAATGACTTCTTTGTATCTCAAGTAGTAACAACAAAACAACAACAACAAAAAAACAAAACACAAAACTCTGTCATTGTTCTTTACCTCTCAAAACCTGCCACCCTTTGAAAATGTTTTCCTTATATGTTCCCAGGTGAAAAAATAGTGCATATACAACAGAGGAAACATATACAAGAAATAATTTTTGTTATATAGCTATTATTCACCATATTTTAGAGGAATTTAAAGCATATTGCACATGCTATGACAAAAATGGATTGCTATTGAAAAAAAAGTAGGTGGGTGAGAGAATGAGGGTAGAGAGAGAATGAGGTGTGGAAGATAAGATGAAAGCAAAGATGAAATTATTATACAATATGCAAATGATGAGGTTTGTGCATTTAGTCATTTGCTACTTGTTTCTAAGCTTTCTAGCAACCAAGACAACAGGAAAACACAACCATATCATTTCATATCCTGGAGATAAACCAGTTAAATGGGCCACGAAAAGCTTTCTTGGTACTGAGAACACAAAGAAACATCTTTCATTGATCCCCATAATATAGATAGTACATAATGTCATAAACAACATCTTCAACAATATCTTTCCAGTAAATACAATAATGAGTGCCATGTGGACTTTTAAAAGACATCCTTCAATATGAGGGTTCACCACTAAAGAACAATTCAATAAAGCAATTGGGGCCAGGGGTGAGGGGTGGTGAGAGCAACAAATGATGAAGTTCGGCACTGAGATCAGTGGCCTAATCCAGAAATTGATTTTAGCATATTTAGAGAAGTGGAAAGGCCACAGATTTTTCAACCAATCTCTACAAATGCTATCTTATGAGCTTTTGATAAGAACAAAGGGCTGTGTGTTCAATATTCTATTCCTTGATCAGAACTATTTAGTGCTACCAGATCTAGATAAGTATAGTGTCATATGCAGAAATCCAGACAAAATAAACTGTGAAGCCCCTCGTTTACAATTATTAAGAATTTCTGAATCAGTAATAAAAAATTCCCAAAAAACAAAAGTCCAAGACCAGACAGCTTCACAGGAAAATTCTACCAAACATTTAAATAAGAGTTAATACCCATTCTTCTTAAACAATTCCAAAATATACAAGAGGAAGGAAAACTTCCAAATTCATTCTGAGGCCAGTATCACCCTGATACCAAAACCAGATAAAGACACCACAAAAAAGAGAACTAGAGGCCAATATCGCTCATGAATGTAGATGCAAATATCCTCAACAAAACATTAGCAAACTGAATGCAACAATAGGTTAAAAAAAAAATCTGGGGCACCTGGGTGGCTCAGTTGGTTAAGTGTCTGCCTTTGGTTCAGGTCTTGATCCCAAGGTCCTCGGATCAACCCCCACATCAGGCTCCCTGCTCAGCAAGGAGCCTGCTTCTCCCTCTCCTTCTGCCCCTCCCCCTGCTTGTGTTCTCTCTCTCTCTCTCAAATAAATGAATAAAATCTTAAAAAAAAAAAAAAAGCATACACATGGTCAAGTGGGATTTATTCCTAGAGTGCAGCAGTGGTTTAATATTCACAAAACAATCAACGTGATATGTCACATCAATAAGAGAAAGGATAAAACCTGTATGATCATTTGAATAGATGCTGAAAAAGCATTTGACCACATACAACATCCATTCATGATTTAAAAAAAAAAAAAAAAAACCCTCTGCTAAGTAGATCTAGAGGGAACACAATAAAGGCCTTATCTGAAAAACCTACAGCCAACATCATACTCAATGACGAAAAACTGAGAGCTTTTACCCCCTGTCAGGAAGTAGACAAAGATGTCCACTCTCCCACTTATACTCAACAGTACTGGAAGTCCTAGCCACAGTAATTAGACAACATAAAGAAATAAAGGTATCCAAACTGGTAAGGAAGAAGTAAAACTCACTATTTGCAGATGGCATGACATTATATATAGAAAACCCTAATGACTCCACCAAAAAACTACTAGAACTAATAAATGAATTCAGTAAAATTGCAGGATACACAATGTGCGGAAATCTGTGAAATTAGGAAAACAATTCACCAAAACTAATAAAATATCTAGAAATAAACTTAACCAAAGTGGTGAAAGATCTGTACTCTGAAAACTATAAAATACTGATAAAATAAATTCAAGGCAATGGAAAGACATTTCATATTCATGGGTTGGAAGAACAAATATTGTTAAAATGTCAATATGGGGTGCCTGGGTGGCTCAGTTGGTTAAGCGACTGCCTTCGGCTCAGGTCATGATCCTGGAGTCCCTGGATCGAGTCCCGCATCGGGCTCCCTGCTCGGCAGGGAGTCTGCTTCGTCCTCTGACCCTATCCCCTCTCATGTGTTCTCTCTCTCTCCTTCTCTCTCTCTCAAATAAATAAATAAAATCTTTTTTAAAAAAAAAAGAACTCTTTAAAAAAAATAAAATAAAATGTCAATATGACCCAAAGCAATCTACACATTTAATGCAATCTCTATCAAAATATAAACAGCATTCTTCACAGAACTAGAACAAACAATTCTAAAATCTGTATGGAACCACAAAAGATCAAATAGCCAAAGCAATCTTTTCGTTTTGTTTTGTTTTGTTTTTTAGCAAGCATTTTTCCAACTTTTAACCATTTTATTTTTTATTATGTTATGTAAATCACCATACATTACATCATTAGTTTTTGATGTAGTGTTCCATGATTAGCCAAAGCAATCTTAAAAAAGAAAAGCAAAGCTGAAGGCAACACAATTCTGGACTTCAAGTCATATTACAAAGCTGTAGTAGTCAAAACAGTACTGACACAAAAATAGACACATAAATGAATAGAACAGAATAGAGACTCCAGAAATAAACCCATGATTACATGGTCAATTAATCTTCGACAAAGGAAGCAAGAACATGCAACAGGAAAAAGACAGTCTTTTCAACAAACAGCGTTGGAAAAACTGGACAGCTACGTGCAAAAGAATGAAACTAGACCACTTTCTTACACCACACACAAAAATAAACTCAAAATGGATTAAAGACCTAAATGTGAGACCTGAAACCATAAAAATCCTAGAAGAGAACACAGGCAGTAACTTCTTTGACATCAGCCATAGCAACTTCTTACTAGACATATTTCCAGAGACAAGGGAAACAAAAGCAAAAATAAACTATTGGGACTACATCAAAATAAAAAAGCTTCTGCACAGTAAAGGAAACAATCAACAAAACTAATAGGCTACCCACTGATTGGGAGAAGATATTTGCAAATGGCATATCTAATAAAGGGTTAGTATCCAAAATACATGAAGAACTTATAAAACTCAACACCAAAAAACAAATAATCTGACTAATAATGGCAGAACAAATGAATAGTTATTTCTCCAAAGAAGACATCCAGCTGGCCAACAGACACACATGAAAAGATGCTCAGCATCACTCATCACCAGGGAAATGCAAATAAAAACCACAATGAGATATCATCTCACACCTGTCAGAATGGCTAAAATCAAAAACACAAGAAACAAGTGTTGGTGAGGTTGTGGAGAAAAAGGAACCCTCATGCACTATTGGTAGGAATGCAAATTCGTGCAGCCACTGTGGAAAATAGTATGGAGGTTCCTCAAAACATTAAAAATAGAACACTCTGTGATCCAGGAATCACCCTACTGGTGTATGTAGGGTAAATCAGCATTTACCCTACAAAAACATTAATTCAAAGGGATACATGCACCTCTATGTTTACTGCAGCAGTATTTACAACAACCAAACTATGGAATTAGCACAAGTGACCGTCAATAGAGGAATGGATAAAGAAGCGGTATATATATACAATGGAATATTACTCAGCCATAAAAAATAATGAAGTCTTGCCATTTGCTATAACATGGATGGAGCTAGAGAATATAATGCTAAGTGAAATAAGTCAGAGAAAGACAAATATCATATGATCTCACTCATATGTGGAATTTAAGAAATAAAACAAACAAGCAAAGGAAAAAAAAGGAGACACACACACACACACACACACACACCAAGAAACACACTCTTAACTATAGAGAACAAACTGATGGTTACCAGAGGGGAGGTGAGTGGGGGGATGGGTAAAATAGGTGATAGGAATTAAAAAGTACACTCATCATGATGAAAAAAATAAAAATAAAATAGAAAAAATGGTAGGTAAAAAACAGGTGGAAAAAATGAAAAAAATAGTTATTAAGAACATCCAGATTACTATATAGCAGAATATTAAATTAAGTACAAGGCCCTTCTGAAGGTGGGGTCTTATGTAATTGTATAGGTCACATATCTGTGAAGCCAGCTCTGTCCATATGCTTAAACCTTCCTTCTCAAGGAGCTTCCCTCTTCCCATGAGAAAATCCAAGATTCTTCCAGTTTAACTCACAGATGTATCAACAATCATAACATGCAGAGCTCACTAACACAAACATGGCAAAATTTTAAGCCTGAACAATTATAAAAATAGATATTATTCAAATGCCTAGCTTGGCCATTTTATTTATATAGGTGTGTGTGTGTGTGTGTGTGTGTGTGTGTATAATCTGTAAAATGTGTGTGTATATATATATACACAGACCTGTAAAATGTTTACCCTTGAACAATGAAGCTTTCTTGTACATACCCCAAAATGGATTGCTTCTGTGGATCACTATGTCAAAAACTAATGATGACTAAGATAACATAATAAATTTTTTTTAAAAATTCAAAAATAACAAAATGAACTGCTTCTAAAGTATATCCTGAATAACCAAATAAGATACTTTCCTGAATAAGTTAATTATAATCCAGTCAATATGGGATGTCTACTCTCCTATGATGACTCTATTTTTTAGTTATCTTTCATTCCTTCCTTCTGGCAACTAATAGATAGCAGAGCTCATTGCTTATTGGGGTCCTTCTTAGATTATGACTAGAGCCACTACATTTGTAAGTAAAAGGATGTAGGATCTTTTATTCTCTTTAAGGTAAGAGGGAGGATGTATCTAGCACACTCAAAACAGGAATCAAGTTATTAAGGCAGAGGTTCAAAAGAAGAGAAGATGCAGCATATCTATGGTTTATGCATGTGGAAGTAATATCCCTCATTTTCTTTCCTCTCATGCTTTCTTAAAGAATATATTCCACCTAAAGGAGCAGCCCTACCAGCTCCTACCACCTGACCCAGTTGGTGTGTGTTAGGATGTATGATGAGGAAGAGAAGGATGATTGATGATGATGCATTATTATTACCCTGGGACACATTATACACCCTAGAATACAGGGTACATTATACACCCTAGAATACATGCTACGTTATACACTTGTCAAATGACTTAAATGAAGAATTTCTTAACTTTCTAATTAAAGGAAGTCCAGAGTTAGGGCACACTCTGGGTTAATTCACTGACTCAAAGATGTCATCAAAGACTCAAGACTTGTCTCTTTTTATCTGCCCTTCTTGTATTCCTCTCATAATCAGGCCACCAACAAGATGGTTGCCATCATTCCAGGCAACACAGGTAGACAGAACAGTATGCAGAGGACATTGTACCTCATTCTGAGGATTTATGAATCATTTCCAGAAGTGCTCCAGAATATTCCTTTAGGTATCATTGACTAGAATTGGGTAACATGTCCATTCCTAACCAAACTACAGGCGAGGGGAATGGAAGTACAGTGATCAGCTGGGATGGGATGGATGCTAGATAGTCAATTGCAATGATCTCTACTGGGGCCCTGAGCCACTGCTAAATAGACCACATCTGGACACAAGAACTAAGAGGAACCAATCCTTAGACACTGTTGAGCCATTGAGATTCTTGTTCTCAAATATTTGAAGTATGGGGCACAGAGTCTAAGGGAGTTGAGAGCTAGCTTATATTAATGGCAGAATACCAGATTAAAATTCCTTGAACTTAAGTTGCTGAAGTCCTCAGAGCCACCCGAGTCTCGCCTCTCCTGGAGCTGGTTGCTCATTTTTTCTTTGATTTTCATAACACTCCTTAAAACAAACCATCTTCAGTTAAGCTAATAAGAAGGTGTAATTTCCATGCAAACAGAATGCTGTGTTTAAGATAGCCTTACTAGAAATTAAGATTCTAGAGTCCAAACCACTTTATGGTCATATTATGGTATCGTTTCTGTCTGAGCTTCAAATTTAGTGTGACAAATGCTCCTAGTTTGCCTGAGACTGAGAAGCTTCTGGAACCTAGGAGTTTTAGTGCTAAAAACTGGGACCATTGGTCACCACAACTTCAATAACAGAGTCTATACCAAATTCATAAAACCCCTCCCAAATCCAGTGTTAGAATCAAAGCTTGAAAGATGGCCAAAAAAATTATATACCTACAAACTACCTTATATTCTTCTTCCAGACTTCACTACAGTTTTAAGGTACTAAATACTGGTTACATTCAGTCCAGATCCCAACATGGTATAAAACTCATAATGGCAGTTCAATAGGCATTGAGAAAATAAGTCCAAAATGAGTACCATTATCCCTAACACAGGGAGCAGCTTTCCTAAATAAAATGTACCATTATGTTAAAGTCAAAAAACATTCTCTGAGATGAAAAGAAACATCCCTAAAGAGGCCCATGACCTGAAAGCATCCTTTCACACAGGAAGAGTTATCCTTGGTGTGATCCAGGCTCTGCTAAGGCAGTGTTGACTTATGAATAAAGTAATCATGATTAATAATACATTGCACTTCCTCATGAAATAGGATAAAAGGCCTCTTGTTGCCTTAAACAACCACAAGGAGGAAAATATGACAACATTAAGCAAGGATAGTTAAGTTGTCCTGAGAAATACCCCAAGCGTGTACTACAAAATGACAAGAAAATGGGATTCAACAACCAGGGGCTCTTAAGCCATATTTTCTCCCTGTCTCTAAGAGCACAGTCAGGGACGTGACAAAACAAAACTCATTCTCTCTCCGTGCAGATATGAAAGGATCTTATGTGTAGCTATGGCAGAAAAGACACCAAGATAAAGAACAGCAAAACCAATTTCACCTGAGGCTGTGGGCAAACTAGTGGATTAGATTCAGTGATAACATCAGAAAAAAGCCCAGGCCTTAGCCTACCTATTATTTTACATCAGAATTAGCAAGTTACTCAAACTTCATTTTTTTTTTTTTTTATGGAAAGCCACTCTGATCTCATTAGGCCCACTCTTCCTCTCAAGAGTTCATACCCCCTAGTAAGACATAGCTCATCAATGACAATTTTATTCATCTCCCTAGAGTCTTCCCCACTTAAAAATGCAGGATATTGGGCACCAAGAAATATGTGTTGGACAAACATGTGAAGGAAGTGAACAAAGGGGAAAGAAAGCACTAGTCAGATTAAAGAAGTTGCTAATAACAAAATTTAAACTTAGGTGTCAAACTTTCAAATAAAAGTCAACAAGAAAATATTTCTGTATGAAGGTATGTATATATACATATATCTGCATATACATATATATACATATAAATATATACATTTCTGCTTCACCTCTTTCCTGAAAGGATATGAAACAGTTGATAAAAGGAAGACAAAATAAATTAATTAGCTAACATTTTTAATTGTAAACAGGAGAAGAAAAGTAAATATTCAAATCATAACAAGAAGTCAAGTGGCTGTGATTGAGTGAAAAGAACAACTATAATCTTCCTGACAAACAAGACTAAGAGAAAAAGTGATAAGTCACATAAATCATTTTGATCTGAGAAGAGGAAACACACTACTTTCCCAAGGGAGATAAAGCTTTTCCTAGAACCAAACTTGGATAGAAAATTCCCATGTAAGGAGGGAGCAGGGATCACTCAGTGATTTAATGGACAATATCTTTACAATTTCAGTGTAAATGCAGAAACATCTGAAAACATGGCACCTGATGAGGTTCAAGCAACAGTTAAAACAGTCACTTTACTTACCAAGAAAAAAACTAGGTTCACATTGCTTGGTCCATAAATAAATACACAGAATCAGAAATCAATAAAGGAGACACACAATCTTGCATAGAATTTGATATTTTTTTCTGTATAATAGTAAAAATGTATAATAATAGTTAAAAGTAACAACAATTTAAACAAACACACATTTATACACATTTGCTATACACCTGATTCTGGAATAAGTCCTTTACCAATATTATCTCATTAGCATTTGCAATAACACTATCTAGAAAGTATTTCCGATGTTCAGTAAGAAGAAAATCGAGACTCAGAAAGGTAAAGAAACTGTCATGCAGCAAAGTCAGAATTAAATCTCAAGATTCTCTGACCTCAAACTATTGTAATCATAACTTCTGTACCTTTCTGCTTCCCTTAGTAACAAAGTTAAGCCTGAAACCCACTTGTTTCTTCATGTAAAATACTGAACCAAAAAACTCAAATATGCATTTTTTGAGAGGGAACATGGAATAACATTTGGAAAGTATATTTAGAAAAGTGATGATTCTGTAGCTTTAATATTCTATCATTTACTGTCTAAACTATACTTTGAGTCCATTTAGAGGACCTCATACCTGAAAAAATTACTTAACGGAATTTGTCATAGATCGGAGCTTCCTAGTTAGAATGAGCTTTGAAATAATTCTGGAAAAGAAAAAAGAAATTCACCCAGAGCCCTAGGCAGCTTATTAGTTGAACTGTTATGCAAAGGGCTGATTACAAAGTTCCATTCAGAAAAGGATCCAGTGTCTATAAAATTTTAATCATTTCTCTGATAAAAATAAACTTTACATATGTCCTCCAATCTCTAACCAATACCATCCTTTATTTTTTTTATTATGTTATGTTAATCAGCATACATTACATCATTAGGTTTTGATGTAGTGTTCCATGATTCATTGTTTGCGTATAACACCCAGTGCTCCATGCAGAACATGCCCTCTTTAATACCCATCATCAGGCTAACCCATCCCCCCCACCCCCTCAGAGTGGGAGAGAGAACAGAAAGTCCTGAATAATGACTGTAAGTTACCTGTTGCCTCAAATGTCCTTATTCTGTGCTAGACAAAGCCACACTGAGTGGCAAGGACTGAGAACACCTAGTAGGACTTCATGTTATGCAAGCTCATTTTAACAATATATATACACAAATATAAAAATGCATTTTAAGAAGGCCAGTGTGACATAAGCCATTTTGTATTTCAGTTTTTGTAGCAAGCATATCAGCTACCAGCCCCTTACTTCCAGTAAGTGAGTATCTCCATCAGTTTCCAGCGTGTCAATATCGCTAAGCTCTTTAAACCTGTGTTTGTACTCCAGGCTGTGTACACCATTTACTGCAACCTTGAATTCTCTAGCATCACAATAAATTATCATCTGGAAGGAAAGTACACACACACACACACACACACAAAGAACCCTCCGTTTGTTTCTCAGAGTCCATAGTCCATACCATGCTTTAGAGTAATGTTGAGCCCCTGATTACATCACTATTGGTCTTAAAAGCCAAATATCCCACTGGGATTAACTATACTATAGTTGGGAGTTTCTTCCCTTCCTCAAAGTAATGAATATGCATAGTAAGATACAATCTCTATGTTCATAATTAACTTCTTCTTTCTTTTTTCCAGCTTTATTGAAATATAACTGATGTATAATATAGAAGTTTAAGGTGTCCAATGTGTTGATTTGATACACTTCTCTGCTGTGAAATGGTTACCATAGGAGGGTTAGCTAAAAAACCATTAACTTAAATGATTACCATTGCTTTTTAGTGGTGAGCACATTTAAGATCTACGCTATTAACAACTTTCAAGTATATAACACAGTATTATTAATTATAATTACCATGCTGCACATTAGATCTCCAGGACTTATCTTATAACTGGAAGTTTGTACTCTTTGACCAATATCTCCCCATTTCACCCACCCTCCAGCCCTGGCAACCACCATTCTACTCTCCATTTCTATGTGTTCAGCTTTTTTAGATGCCACAAATAAGTAATACCATACAGTATTTATCTTTCTCTGTCTGTAAAAATGTATAATGCCCTCAAGGTCCATCCATGTTGTTGCAATGGTAGGGTTTCCTTCTTTCCCATGGCTAAATAATATTCCATTCATTATATACGCCACATTTTCTTTATCCATTCATCCATCAATAGATTCTTCGGTGGTTTCCATATCTTGGATATGGTAAATAATGCACTGCAATGAACATAGGGGTTCAGATATGTCTTCAACATCCTGATTTCACTTCCTTTAGATAAATATCCAAAAGTATGACTGCTGTATCACATAACAGTTCTATTTTTAATTTTTCCATAGTGGCTGTACCAATTTACATTCCCATCAACAATGCACAAAGGTTTCCTTTTCTCCACATCCACACTTACCTTTCATCTCTTTTGATTTATAGCCAATCTAACAGGTGTGAGGTGATAGATAACTCATTGTGATCTTGATTTGCATTTCCCTGATGATTAGTAATGTTTTCGTGTACCTGTTGGGCATCTATGTCTATGCATGCTCACTAGCCATAGCTAGCCATAGCTCATCTGCCATAGCTCACGCTCACCACCATCAGGAGTGTGCACAGAAAGGCAGCCACAGGGTGAGGGGGTGTGGGAATGGGGCACATAGCATGCTGGGGAGTGCCTCTGGGCCAGCTGGAGAGATTTGTGGGCGAGATATGCCCAGCAGCTTGTGGGAGGGCTTCTTGATGGAGTCCATGATGCAATTAGTAGGATCCACATCCCTTTAATGCCCTCTGAGAATCCTATCTGCCACTCTTCCAGCCTCTTCCCACCCCCCAGTCATTCAGCACATGACCTAGTATTCTGGATGAGGTGGGAGAGAAATGAGCCTCTTTGGCAACATCCTGCACAGCTGGAGAAGCTAGGCACCCAGTGACACACTCTCACTTTTCCCCAGCAGAAGAAATCATGGCTGAGAGGATCTCTTTTGGCACTGAAATGTGCCGCCTTGGGGAAGGGGACGCTAGTAAATTCAAACGCATCTGTTATCCCCTCCAATGCATTCAATCTCATTTTTTTTTCCAACAATAATTCCCTCCTTTTAGCTAATGTAAGTGGATTTGGGGTTACTCTGTCTGACAATATTAATTCCAGGGATGAACCAAAAGAGGGCTAACTCCAAAGTAATCTAAATCACAAGCCTCTAAGTTAGTGGTATTACTGATATCCTCCTGATTTGTCTGTCTCACATTACTTCAAATAAATGTTTACATACTGATGAAAGCTATACTTATATACTTACTGAGGACATCCCATCTACATCAAATTTAAAAATCAGATACTACAGATATCTGGTTCCCCCTGGATGTTTCTCGATCTCTTCACTTTTTTCTGGTTTCTTCTGTGAGAGAGGGGTGACATCTGGGCTTTCTTGAGCATGGAATCTGAAGCCACTAGAAATTTAAACCCTGAACTAGAAGTCCCAATGTTTTCAATTATCAAACTACTGGCTGTTAGATCGGGTCCGCTGTGTGCATTGTCAGGAAGTGAAGTTATAACTGCAACTGCGGTGGGGAAGTACGTGTGTGTCACCCACGGCCACAGAGAGCATCCTCCCTTGGTTTCCTCATTATTACACAAACATAGATACACATTGGAGTTGCTTGTTTCTCAGGTTTTCTGCTATTGCAAATAATTCTGCAGCATGTATGTGAACGTATATATGTACACTATATATACATGCATATGTATACACACATACATATGTATCATAATACATACACACACACATCACAAATATACCCTTCCAAATATAATATTCTTATAACTGGAAGTTTGTACTCTTTGACCAATATCTCCCCATTTCACCCACCCTCCAGCCCTGGCAACCACCATTCTACTCTCCATTTCTATGTGTTCAGCTTTTTTAGATGCCACAAATAAGTAATACCATACAGTATTTATCTTTCTCTGTCTGTAAAAATGTATAATGCCCTCAAGGTCCATCCATGTTGTTGCAATGGTAGGGTTTCCTTCTTTCCCATGGCTAAATAATATTCCATTCATTATATACGCCACATTTTCTTTATCCATTCATCCATCAATAGATTCTTCGGTGGTTTCCATATCTTGGATATGGTAAATAATGCACTGCAATGAACATAGGGGTTCAGATGTCTTCAACATCCTGATTTCACTTCCTTTAGATAAATATCCAAAAGTATGACTGCTGTATCACATAACAGTTCTATTTTTAATTTTTCCATAGTGGCTGTACCAATTTACATTCCCATCAACAATGCACAAAGGTTTCCTTTTCTCCACATCCACACTTACCTTTCATCTCTTTTGATTTATAGCCAATCTAACAGGTGTGAGGTGATAGATAACTCATTGTGATCTTGATTTGCATTTCCCTGATGATTAGTAATGTTTTCGTGTACCTGTTGGGCATCTATGTCTATGCATGCTCACTAGCCATAGCTAGCCATAGCTCATCTGCCATAGCTCACGCTCACCACCATCAGGAGTGTGCACAGAAAGGCAGCCACAGGGTGAGGGGGTGTGGGAATGGGGCACATAGCATGCTGGGGAGTGCCTCTGGGCCAGCTGGAGAGATTTGTGGGCGAGATATGCCCAGCAGCTTGTGGGAGGGCTTCTTGATGGAGTCCATGATGCAATTAGTAGGATCCACATCCCTTTAATGCCCTCTGAGAATCCTATCTGCCACTCTTCCAGCCTCTTCCCACCCCCCAGTCATTCAGCACATGACCTAGTATTCTGGATGAGGTGGGAGAGAAATGAGCCTCTTTGGCAACATCCTGCACAGCTGGAGAAGCTAGGCACCCAGTGACACACTCTCACTTTTCCCCAGCAGAAGAAATCATGGCTGAGAGGATCTCATTTTTTTTCCAACAATAATTCCCTCCTTTTAGCTAATGTAAGTGGATTTGACATTCCACAGTCCATTACTTGTGAATTATGGAAATAGGGAAAAGGGAAATCATTTCCACAAGGTTTTCTCACCAAAAATATACATATATATACATATATATATATATGTATATATATATTAGGTACACCTCCAATTAATTTGCTCCTCTTACACAGTGCCTGGTTGCCAGGAGTTACCACTTTCTCTGATGCATTCATCCCTGGAGGAAGAATGTAAGACACAAATGAAGACATAAAAGAATAATAAATGCAAATAGATTCTGGGATAAAATCATTTTTAAACCATAGCAAGGGCACTAAACTTGTATTTCATTTCTTTTACATTTTCCCCCCTGTGGTAAAATCTGGTCTGCTAGTAATTCACAGGGCAAAGTGCGATCAACAAAGCCACCATGTGCTAATAGTCTTTGGAATGAAGGCAGTACATTCTACAAATGCAGAGAATCACCATTAAGTCTAATCCTGAAAGATTTAATGGTTTCTTTTTCTTTGAGAGGAGTTGTCACCAAGTCTTGTTCTTGGGAGAGAAGTACAATGAGCCCTTTCCCCTATGTCCTAACTTTTTCATGCTTTTGTCTATATTCTTAGATTTAGTAATCAGTTTGTCAAGCTTTTCTATTTTTCAGAAGAAAATATTTAACAGTAGAAGTAGAAACAACACTCATTCCATTTCCATACTGAAACAACACCTTTTAGCATGTTTGTGTATTTAAATGGGGGGGAAAAACAGGTCTCTTTTAGAATTTTTCATCAGGGCATCTAGTCCTTCCAAAAAAGTAGCACTCCATCAATACCCAGCAGCATGTTTACCTATAAATCATATTTGTGCATGCATGCTTATCTCAATCAATAGATATACAGAATACACAGTCTATTTTTTTCCATGAGCTTGGTTATTGACTCTTTCTTAAAGCAAAAGTCACTTTGTAATCACCAAAACTGCACCTCTAAGTGTCAGAAAACACACCCTTTTAATAATCACTCATCCAGCTTTTGTGTTATGTAAGTAGGAGACCCCAGACCTTCTATTACAGTTATACAGCCTTGAAACTGAACTTCCAAAGTTGTTAACTAGGTTCCATCCACTAGTAGTATATCTCACAGCACTTTCATTTTGACATTCCACAGTCCATTACTTGTGAATTATGGAAATAGGGAAAAGGGAAATCATTTCCACAAGGTTTTCTCACCAAAAATATACATATATATACATATATATATATATGTATATATATATTAGGTACACCTCCAATTAATTTGCTCCTCTTACACAGTGCCTGGTTGCCAGGAGTTACCACTTTCTCTGATGCATTCATCCCTGGAGGAAGAATGTAAGACACAAATGAAGACATAAAAGAATAATAAATGCAAATAGATTCTGGGATAAAATCATTTTTAAACCATAGCAAGGGCACTAAACTTGTATTTCATTTCTTTTACATTTTCCTTCTGAGGGCAAAATTTTGCTATTGCAACTTTAGCTGTTCTACCAGAAACATTTTTTTTTACTGAATTTTTACAAAAATATATTCAGCCACTGTAATTCTTCTCTACCAAGAAAAAGAGACTGCTGGCTAAACACAAGAACTTTCCACATGAAATTAATTGATCTAGCAAAAGAGAAGTTGAAATAACAATATTTTTCTTACTAACACTGGATTTTCCTTATGAGTTTGTGTGTTTATGTGAGTGTGTGTGTTTATCAATAACAAGAGGAGCAGAAACATTGATAGGAAGGTACATAGAGGGACTTGGAACTCAGGACCTGTTTGACTTAAAGGAAACCTAAAACGTTTCTAAATTTGCAAAATAAAATGCAAGCTGCCTATCCACATACCAAAAGGCTTCTTGTCCTAGCTCTATAAGCAATAACTACTAAAATGGCATTGAACTAAGAGCTTATTTTCCCCAAAACATCATGTAAATTGGTATGTTTATATTTTTATTTGGTTCTTATGAAGATTCTCAAATGACAGCAGGGAATTTTTAAATTAAAAGAGTTTTTTGTTTGCTTTTAAAATTATTTGAAGTTTCACATCTCAAAAGTAAATAGTGTTAATATTCACTGTATTTGCATTCAGTGACTAAAATTAGGTGAGAATTTTTCAAACTCTTGATACATATTGCCAAACTGCCCTTTAGAAAGGCTACCCCAATTTACTTTGTCACCATCAGTGTATCAAAATGTCCATTTCAATGAGCCACTGGGGATATTAAAGGATATGTTCATACTAAGATATTAAAATTTCTTTTATTTTGCCAAATCCTTTTATCTAATTCAGGTGTCACCAAACATTTTCTGTAAAGGACCAGACTGAATATTTTAGGCTTCTCGGGCCATACAGTCTATCTCAAGAAACCAACTCTGCTGCTATAGCTTAAAAGAAGCCATAGCCAATTTGTAAACAAATGAGCAGACTGTGTTCCAATAAAACTTTATTTACAAAAACAGGCAGCTGGCCAGATTTCATCTGTGGGCCATAGTTTGCCAACCTCTCTCAAAATTCTATGCAGTCATTTTTAAAACCAATCTCTTGGCAATTCTCAGAAAGAAATATACAGAGAATTGTGTGGGGGGGGGTGTATGTGTGTGTGTGTGTGTGTGTGTTCTTATCGCAATACCTATAAACAAGTTCATTCATCTAAAGAGAACAAAAAAATTAAGGGCAACTTAAAATTGACAGTGTAGAGACTAACTTCCCAGAATCATATCCATCATCATCATCATAGCTAAAGCTCTTATAGTACTTTACAGCTTACAAAGCATTTTTCATTCATTATCTCATTTGATCTTCAAACACAATAAAGTAGCTCTCATTATCCCAATTTTACAGATGGGGATACTGAGGCTCAATTTACTAGCTATGAGACTTAAGGCCAGAAGCGACTTTTTACCTTGGCTGCTGGTTAAGTTATACCAACCAGAAAGTCAGCACTGATAATTCCTCTGACAGAGTGCACGCAGCCAAGTGAAATTACACCCATATCTTACCTCAGCTTTTCAGGTAAGTTGTTTGTTTTCTCTTTAAGACCTGAAGCTTTTGTCAGCAGGAACGGGAGGTAATTAGTAAGATAAGAGATTGATCTTGTATTCTCATCTGCTAATGTCTGTTTCATGCCAGGATTGCCCCTGTGGCGCTAAGCCAGAAAGTAGGAAGCAACTATAAATATCTAGGCAAAAGACTGAAAAATAAATTCACAAGAAAGAAAATCTATGATGAGGGAAACTGTAAACTAAATTTGAAGATATAGTCACAAACCCTATGAGTTTATGCGGTGGTGAAGTCAGTCGTCTATTCAGATAGAATAGCAAAGGAGAACTACAATTTTCTCCCTGCAAAGAGAAGAAGACACAAGCAAGGATGCTAAAACATATTGAAAGAGATGGATAATTTTGCCTTAACTAGAGAGTCAGTGTTATTCTGTGACCACAAAGAACATTCTGCTCATTTTGACCATTTTTCTCTTCTAATCCAAGTGTCTGGGTCCAATGCACTGTCCTCAGGTAGACACAAATCAGAGTTAGGTATAGCTCTCGCCCCTCCAGGGCGTGTTCTCTGAAACTAATCATCCCTCTGCACCTTCGCTGGTAAAGGACTCTTCCATTCACAGTAGTTAACAGCCAGGCTGGTCTATGGCTACATATTTCCCACGTATTCCCTGTTCTCTAGCACTTGAGGCAGAGCCTTTAAAAATCCCTCAAAAAATTTTCCTCCCACATTTTCCACAGTTTCTAAACTCAGCTTACTATACAGCAGCTACATGGGTATCCTGATGCTGTCTTTTCTTTGAATGCACTCAGCAAGTGAGGTTGTATTTTAACCAGCCAACGCTCTGACACCACGTTTTCAGCTCTACTGCATGTAGATGGCTATGCTTTCAAAGTGCACACACTTTATGGACAGTTTCCTAAGACAGCACTGCATTTTGGAACAAGAGCAAGCCCAAACACAGTCGAGACCATTCACCAGAATGCAGCAGGGAACTGCTAAGATTTTCCTTGGAAACAGCCTTGAAAATGTTCACAGAATCCTGCTGCATAAGCAGCGTGAAGTCGAGTACTGAGCTAATACACAAAATGGGCAGAACTGAATTGGAAGGAGAAAAGTAAGTTGCAGGAAAGCTGGAAATCAATCTCTAGGTGGTAAAGCAACAGTGTCTGGAGTAATTTAGAGTTCCAGCTCCTTCCATTAAGTTATGTAACCTCAGCAAGTGAGTTTGGCTCTCTAGGCTGCATCTTCTCCATATAAATATGGGGAAGACCATGCATTCTACAATGTTTGTGTGAAGATGAAAGGAAAATGAGCTTTCTAAACTGGTAAGGTATTATACAGCTATGGGTCTTGCCCTACGAGGGCTCACTAGAGATGTCATAAATTCTTCTTGTGCAGATTTATCAATACCATTTAAGAGATACACTGCACATCAACTAGCACTTCAGTAGCATCAGCATGAACACTTGGCATGTAGCCAGTTCACTTGCTTGGAATTGTGACTTAGGCAAGAAGCTATACATTAGGAGGGAAAATAGATTGTGTCTATGATTCCAGGGGTGTAGCAGTATACTCAAGAAAGAGCTGAAATCTCAGGATTTGGTGAAAAATATTTAGAAGAAGCAATCATAGTGCCCAAGTTTGTGTATTCTTCACATAAAGTATTTGATTACCTCCATCTTATACTTACTTTACTGGCCCTAAAACAAATAAACAAACAAACAAAAACTGATTCTAAATGAAGGAAACTATTTATATGGGGAAAGAATCTGGATGTACTCTTTTCTGGCCATTATCATATAAAAATATATGATATAATTGTACTGGATTGAGCCATACCCAATTACTTTTTTTAATAGGTCAGACACACTCAAATATCGGCAATTTTGTAAGGTTCAATACAATAGATCAGAGATTGAACTCAATACGACGCAAATGACTTTGTCTTCCATGAGTTCACAATCTAATACTTGTTAAAATGTGTCCCACATAATTTACTTCTTATTACAGCTTTTGTTCCAGTTCATTAAGTGCTTGCTTAAATAAGGCACCTTTTAAATGATTTATAAACTTGTACATTCAAGAGGTAGTGTTTTAAAGGAAGTAATAGGGTCTATATCATTTAAAAAAATTCTTAAAGGGAATTACTCTTAAAGGGAGCTTTTTTTTTCCCATTTTTTTTAAATAATGGAACTCAATCTCTGTATTAATGGGTTCCCCAGAGAAATAGACCAACAGGAGGTGTATGTGTGTGCATGTGTGTGTGAGAAAGAGAGGGAGAGAGAGAGATTTATTTTAAGGATTTGGTTCATGCAATAATGAAGGCTGCTAAGTCCAAAATCTGCAGCGGGTGTTTGCAGGCTAGAGACTCAAGGAACAGCCACATTGCAATTCAAGTCCAAAGGCCATCTGCTCCAGAATTCCCTGTTGCTAGGGCTAGGCCAGTCCTTTTCTGTCCAGGCCTTCAGATGATTAGATGAGTCTCACCCACATTATGGAGGGCAATCTGCTTTACTCAAAGTCTACCAATTTAAATGTTAATCTTATTCAAAACCACCCTCACAGAGACATTCAGGATCATGTTTGACCACATATCTGGGCACCTGGGCCCAACAAGTTGACAAATAAAATTAACCATCATAGGGGTGCCTGGATGGCACAATCAGTTAAGCATCCTACTCTTGGTTTTAGCTCAGGTTGTGATCTCAAGGTCATGAGATCGAGCCCTGCAAGTCTGCTTAAGACTCTCTCCCTCTCCCTCAGCCCCTCCCCCTCCCACACTCTCTCTCTCTCTCTCTCTCAAATAAATAAATAAATCTTTTTAAAAAATTTAACCATTGTAACCTCAAGCAGAATATCCTATGTACTACACTGAGTACAATTACAGACAAGAGGGGAATTATATTTCCTATTTGTATTTGTTATAATCAAACTGTGGCTGTCTTCCCAGTGAGTCCTTGCAACAGAAGTTGCTTCCTTCACACCTTGAAGCAACCACAGTCAGAGGCATATCCCTTTGTGGTACAATTTCTGAAGGAGATTCCATTCCATCTCCCTAAAAGTATGATGTGACAGGTTTGCTTTCAAAATTCAAATCTAGCTTTAAGAATTTCATGGTATTTTTGAGATAATTTTTTTTATAAAACCAAGCTTCTGAAACTGCTGATACACTGAAAAATTACACAGCCCCTTCCTGTCAAAAACAAATAGAGATTTTGCTCCATTGGACTACTTATTAAAGAAGGAGAAAATTATCCAGGGTCAGGAGATACTACATTATTTTTAAACCTTTTGATAGCCTTTCCCCCACAAACCTCTAAATTCATTCACTTAAATTTTAACTGATCTTTTTTTTTTCTGGCTTATTTCTTTTTTTTTTTAAATTTTATTATGTTATGTTAATCACCATACATTACATCATTAGTTTTTGATGTAGTGTTCCATGATTCATTGTTTGCATATAACACCCAGTGCTCCATCCGGTACATGCCCGCTTTAATACCCATCACCAGGTTAACTTAACTGATCTTTATAAGGTTCCTTGACAGATAGGTAATAACAGTGGAAAAACTCACTTTGAAGTTCACTACCGATCACCCAGGAGCCAACAGGTGCTTCAGAGGCTCTGGGGTGCAGGCTCTGACAGCAGCTGCAAAGCCCTCTGGGAATAGGGAGTGGAGCAGTGATAAAAGGCAAAATTAACCTAGCAATTTCCCGCTTTGAGGACTTAAGTCAGTGTTTAATCTCATTGGGATGTAGTTTTTCCTGTTGGCTTTTTAAAATTAAATTTGTCAAATACAATTCACCTAATCTTACATGGAGTATTCTTATTAGGGTATTACCATGTAAAATATATTATCATTGTAAGACTATTACTAGGGCTAAAGCTCAGAAAAATGAGAGAAGTGTAATAAATTTGATTTCAAAAACCACTAGACAGGTTCAGAAATATTTCAGTATTCATGTTCACCTTCTCCCCAGCTAGGCATTTCTCAGGGCTTCTAACACCAGCCTTTCTCTTCTCTCCCTCAAGAAGGAGACAGGGTGCAAAGGGGCAGGGGGTGCTTTTCCCCTCTCTGAGCCGAGCTGCCCTGGCAGGTAACATGAGGCCCAGGGAGGACAGTGACCAAGTATTTTATTCCTCTAGTACTTTGTGATATTATATATATCATAGTAACATGTTATATTAGAAAACATATCTGATATAATGCAGCTTTATTCTCAATCTTCCCTTTTATTCTTCCAATAGATAATAAGCCTTTTTTCTTTCTTTTTTTTTTTTTTGCAAGATCCATGTCTTATGCTTCCTCTGTATCCCTGATACTGATCCCCACAAAACTAAGCACATAGAAGGAATTAAGTGAAGACAGAACGATCTACTGGGTTTTTGTTTCTTAATTCCCGGCATAGGTGGACTGAAGTGAAGAAAAGGAAGGGTAGCTGTTTAATTCAGTGTGTTACTATGGTTTTACTAAAATGGAAAAATGAATGAAGCACACTGGCTGTTGTTTCCTGATGATTTATTTCACTATGGATCTCAGGCATCATAATTTTCTACGGCTATGAAAATAAGACCCACCCATAGGTCAGGATGAAAAAGAATAAGGATAGGAATCAAGTTCACAGGGATACTAGAAGGGTAAAATGTCCTCCACATCTCCTTTCTCTTTTCATGTGCTTCCCTGGAGAGGTTTAACTAGTGTATGACCCATCTCTCCTATTATAGACCTCATGGTCCTCTAGGTGCAGCCCTGAGCCATACCTGATTAAACAGGTCAGATACCTGATCCAAACTCAGCCAATCAGATGTGGAACTGGGAAAGTGTCTGTGTGTGGTGTTTCAGCTATAATTGTTAACTCTGGAGCAAATACTCCTCGATGTAGCAGATATTCCACCTTGTGGACCAGAGACCAAAGACCACTGGTCCCCAAAGAGAATGAAGTTAACGAGCAGAAAAAATAGAAGGAGAGACAGGATGAAAATTCCAGGTCCAGTCCCTTTCTGAGATCTGACTACCTGCCCACCCTTGGTTCTATGATTTACTCCTGCATTCTCACAAATAATCATTTTTTATTCAGTCTGTTTGAATTAATTTCTGTTACTTGCAACCAAGAGTCCAAATTAATACAGAGGGGATCTATTTTGGAAGGGCAGAGGGGAAAAGGAGGAAACATAAACTGGTACATTTGGGGATATATTCACTATAAAAATCACTTCTCTCCAGTGAAGGCTTTTGAGCCGACTCAGACATCTGGTATTTCAGTTACCCATACACTCAACCATCACTCTTATCTTCAGGTTTCTTAAAGTTGAAATTCTGTAAACCTGAGGTGAGAAAAAATTCTATACAGCATGTTCTTTTCCCCCTAGTGTAGCAGATACACAGCTGCCCTCTGAGATTGTGCTACTTTTCCACAGGCCATAAAAGGATCTTCATTATTGCTGGTGGGATCACACATACTCTTTCAGGGAGATATACATCATGAATATGTAAGAGGAAAATTAGCATAAGAAATGCTACCCTCCGTGCTTGTAACTTTTTTACTCTTTATTCTATTCCCATTTTCTTTATTCATCCTCTCCTCATATATGTCTAGAATTCTCACTAATCTATCACCATTTACACCTTCAATGCAAGCTCATTTTGATTTGTCTACCCAACCTCATCGCTCACCTTGCTTGTTCCCATAGCATATACACACTTCTATAATCTGAAGAACACACATCTTATAAATGTCTTTCTACTTTTGTATCTCTCTCACCAGCCTGGGACCTACTTATTGGAAGAAGTTGTGCCATACTGTTATAAACTCAGTGTCTCGTACATTAGCTAGAAACAACTGTTTAATGAAGTACGTGGGTAAGTGAATGATGAAGTGAGTGATTTAATGACTTTGCACCATCCAGCATTTCTCATATTCCAGTCATATATTTTAAATGCATTCTCCCTTTCTTTTATTGTCAGAATAAGTGACCAGCATGCTCCCTGACTGAGCTCCTACAATTTTATCCCTTTTCACTTAACAGCTCATTCATGCCAAATTTTCTTAAGAGAGTTTGATAGTCTCTTGATGTGTCAACTTGGCCAGGCTAACAAACTGAGGGTTCTAGAGGGGAGGGGGGTGGGGGGATGGGTTAGCCTGGTGATGGGTATTAAGGAGGGCATGTTCTGCATGGAGCACTGGGTGTTATGCGCAAACAATGAATCATGGAACACTACATCAAAAACTAATGATGTAATGTATAGTGATTAACATAATATAATAATAAAAAAAATTTTTTAATAAAAAAATAAATTTAAAAAAATCCAGTCATTCAATCAAACACTAATCTAGCTATTACCATGGAGGTATTTTGTAGATGTCATTAAAGTCTATAATCAGTTGACTTCAAGGCAGTTCATC
Source organism: Mirounga angustirostris (assembly GCF_029215605.1). Classification (NCBI taxonomy): domain Eukaryota; kingdom Metazoa; phylum Chordata; class Mammalia; order Carnivora; family Phocidae; genus Mirounga; species Mirounga angustirostris. Next base: position 65,183,570 of record NW_026991710.1, read on the forward strand.
CTAGATCATCTGTGTGGGCCTGAATCAATCAGTTGAAAGGCCTTAAGAGCAGAACTAAAGGCTTCCCAGACGAAGAAATTCTACCCATGGATGGCAGCTTCAGCCCCTGCCTGGGAGTTCTAGCTTCCTTTCCTGAAAGCTTGCCATAGTAATTTTGGACTTGCCTGGCCAGCCCCACAATTGTGCAACCAATTCCTTGAAATATATCTCTTAATATATGTGCCCTACTTGTTCTGCTTCTCTGGGTGAACCCTACTAATACAGAGATTATTAACAGACTATGCATAGAATAAAGCCATGTATGGGGTACCATTTTTCATTTCCCTAGTGCTTTCATTTCCTACCCTTTCTAATCAATGATTTTAGAAATAGTCACATATGCTGGCCACATGGCCTTAGAATAATTTAAAGACCTTTCAACACATCTTATTAGCATTGTATATTTTTGCATGGTCTTAAAGAAAAATAATCATAGTTTGTTGGATCAAACAAAAGCTTATCATTAATTCAAATATAACATACATCCTATTTACCTTTTCCTTTGAATGTTCTGGGATTTTCCTTCATGTTCTCCCTACCCCATATGCTATATTACAACACACTGTGACATGCCCTTTGTTGACCTAGCTGACCAATGCTGGTAGTCCTACAGGGAAAATCTACTATATTTTCAGTAATGGTGGTGGCCTCCAATTTCTAATATCTCTTTTAGTCTTTGATATTCTTTTCTTCCCTCCTTCACCCTATTTGCCAAAGGTTCTCCCACACAGTCTTCAAAAAGTTTTGTATGGCACAACAGTGAATCTGTAAGCCTTAGAATGCTTATACTCTTCAAAACTTGATTGAGCTATTCACTCCCTGAGCTACCATGTCTGCCATTAAACATTTTGTTTCTTCATTTTTGATGCCTTAGCTTTGTTTGCACTTTTCCCATTTTTAATCACTTTTCTTACCCATGAGAGAGCTCCACAATGAAACTTTCTAGCTTCACAGCTTTTCCTCAGTGTCACCTGACTTGTCCACTTTCATTTTATAAGCTGATTACCCCTTCTCTTCATCATTCTAATAGGGATTCTAATATATTCAAAATTTTACCTGTCAACTTTCCCCAGGTTTTGGGGAAAAAATAATTAGTTGTTGCTGTGGCTGCAGTTTCAAAAGGTATTCAACTTAGATTTCATAGCTATTGTTATTTGTTGTAGCATGTAACTATTATTAATTCCATTAATCAGCTTCATCATTTTATGACCACATTATAAACTCCATTTGAACGTTATGCTTCGATCCCATATTCTGGCCAGTTTATAAACAGTCAGCTTCATATATCAGACATTGGTTGCTTTGAGCCCTACCATTTTTTTCTCAAGATGTAGATTAAATTCTTCCCCCAAACTGTCATTCTTATAAGGCAGAAAGATATATGCCCTTAAATAATTTTTCTATTTTAGATATATTTTGAGGAAGAAATGCATGAAGATGGCTGTCTCTGAACCAGGAAGCAGCCTTCACTAGACGCCAAATCTGCCAGTGCCTTGATCTTAGATTTCCCAGCCTCCAGAACTGTGAGAAATAAATGTTTTTTATTAAGCTTCCCAGTCTTTGATATTTTCATTATTGCAGCCTGGATGACTAAGGCAAGTGGGGGGTGGGGGTAAGCTAAACCAAAAGACATAGAGGAGAATAGAAGTCCAAAATCCTGATGGGAGAGGTAAAAAGCATGACCAATCCTGGGCGCCTGGGTGGCTCAGTCGGTTAAGCGACTGCCTTCGGCTCAGGTCATGATCCTGGAGTCCCGGGATCGAGTCCCACATCGGGCTCCTGGCTCAGCAGGAAGCCTGCTTCTCCCTCTGACCCTCCCCCCTCTCATGTGCTCTCTCTCTCAAATAAATAAAAATAAAATCTTTAAAAAAAAAAAAAAAGCATGACCAATCTGGAAAGGGGTGCAGGTGGTTGTTGAAATCAGATATGAGGCTGACTTTGGAAATAGAGTGAGGACAAGTGGTCAGAATCAAAGAGGAGGGTGCCAGTGGAAGTCCTGAACACTACCAAGTAGCCTTTGCAGATTTTGCTCATAGTTGGTTCCATTTTTAAAGGCTAGGTGAAAGTTGATACATGCCAATTACAACTACTGCTTACATGGCAGTAGGTCTTGAGGCCACCCTGGATTTGCTGGGTTGCACACACTAGCATGACTAAGGAAATGGTGAGATGAGATGTGGGCTGAGGCCCATAGCAATCCCTGGAATCAGGTACTGGAAGACACTCTTGGTCTCTGTGGTGGTGAAGTCCACGCGCATATATTCTGCTTCTCTACCTTAGGCTCTGAGAGCTACATCAAGAATGGGTGGTACGGGGCGCCTGGGTGGCTCAGTTGGTTAAGCGACTGCCTTCGGCTCAGGCCATGATCCTGGAGTCCCGGGATCAAGTCCCGCATTGGGCTCCCTGCTCGGCAGGGAGCCTGCTTCTCCCTCTGACCCTCCCCCCTCTCATGTGCTCTCTCTCATTCTCTCTCTCTCAAATAAATAAATAAAATCTTTAAAAAAAAAAAAAAAAGAATGGGTGGTAGGGGCTGGAGGTGGAGGTGGGAGCAGAATTTCTGAGGGGCAAATGTTACAGGAAACAGTGAAAGCCAGGGTGGGTCCACAGGTACAGGACAGTGAAAATGGAATGCCATTATTTCTGTTGATTTTAAATAGTTCTAAAGAATAGTCCTCCATATTTTGTCTGGGACAGGTTCTGTATTTGTACTGGGAATATAAGGTTTCTTTCTTTCAGTTTGTTTTTCTGATGCTCAGAGCCTATAAGAATTAGCACTGAATTACTTCTTGACATAGAAAAGGGTGTCTTAAATATCTTAAGTAACTGATAACTTTTCTAGATACCTGCCAGATATTGAGGTTGTGGTAATAATTGAGGTGCAGTAAAAAAAAATAGGGGGAGAATCTGTAGGGTTTTCTGTATAGAGGAAATTTGTAAATAATTATACATAAATTGAGCAATGTTGAGATACATGGAATGTAAGGTTCTATACAGAAGGAGCCACATTATATTTCATTGGACTATTAGTGTAAGGACAAAGATCAGAAGATGGATGGTTCTGAACAAGCAGGATTTTGAACTGTGTCTTCTAGATTCATGACATAAACTGATATGTGGAATTAAAGGGTCAGGTTTTATATTAATTACAGAGGCAGGAACTTCCCTAATGAACAGAGTACAGCTAACTGTTATGTGCTCTGTGTTCTGCCATCTCGGAAAGGGTAACAGTCTTCATTGTGGCCATGGGAGGGAGGCAGATCCATGATGAAACCCTTCAAAATAGCAGTCTATCAGTCCTTGTGGATTAAGAATAGATCTAGTCTCCCCTTGGAAGAAGGGATGAATAGATTTGGTGGGCAGCTAGCCTAGCAGTTTCCATCATAAATGGATACACTTTTCATATTGAAAGTTCAAATATATGATGATGTCTTCCAGGTAATGTTCAAATCATGTTGGTTCCAACTCAATCACTTTTAGCAGAAAATCAGAGTCTGGACTATTAGAGTTATCTGGGAATCTAAGAAGTTTTTCCTGACCAAGTATGCAAAAATGCTATTATGGATCTACTCACAGACCAAATATTCTGCTTGGGAGAGCTGGTCAGGTTGGGTATGTGTATCTAGACCAATTCCCCCAGAGTGACTCTGACATGTGTCTGTGTTGAGAAGCACTACATAAAAAAATAATGAGGCACTGCACAAAGAAAATGGCAGCACCTATTCAGGAATTTCCAAGTATTTAGATAGGTGAATTCTAGTCATCAATCTCTAAAACCCACGTGAGGATGGTTTTCAAGAAACAGCTCATGACTTGAGTGTAGGGCATATCAAAGACATCCAAGTCTAGTTCAAGCTCTAGTTCTATAACCAGTGACAGCACTGAGGCCATATTAGGGGTGGTGTAAAACAAAGATCAGTGAGGGAAGTGCCACCGCTTTCTAGACCTCCAGCAGTGGGGAGCTGGGAGCAGTATCCATAGCTTGGGGGAGATTGGGTTAGGTAGCAAACTCAGTCCACTTAACCAGGGCCAATTCATAAGAAAAAGAACTTGGAGATGGAAACCCACTCACACTCTTAGCTCGGTGGTTTTCAACTCTGGCTGCACACTAGAATCCTCCAGAGAGCTTCAAAATTTGTCAGTGCCCAGGCCATCTGCCAGAACAATTGATTCAGAATCTCAGGGAGGGGAAATGCGCTTAGGAATCTCTAGTTTTACTCATTGTCCTCAGGTGTTTCTAAGGCACAGGGAGTATGTATAACCTCTGCCTTTAGCTTCTAACCTCAAGAGCAGAAGCATACAACCACTCTGCCTCCTTAATTTACCTCTTTGGGCCCTGTGCCCATCAGCACAGCCATCTGCTGCCCCCTGTGCCCACATCCATGTCTTCTCACCCAGGCCTGTTTCCCAGGTGCAGACAGAAAAAGGTAGCAGCAGTAACAGGGTGATGGGTGACAGAAAGCCCAACCTCCCAAGAGGATTGTGGTACCAGCTGAGGAACCAGGAGGGGGTGGCCACCTGTGGTGTTCAGGCCAAAAGAGGAGTGAAAGACTTGGAAGAGACCAGGGCTGGGTGAGAAAGCTGAACTAGCAGCAGTGTAGGAAAGAAGGACCAGGAAGTGTTGGCAACCCAAGGAGGGCCCTAGAGGTGGATTTCTATCTCAGTGGAGTTACGGAGTCAGGAATTTAGAATCTGGAAGATGACAGTGAGCAATAAAGCAAACATGTCTGGATCAAACATGGAAGCAAATGGGATGGGGTTGGCCAGGGTTCCATGCAGTTTTCTTTAATGCCATCTGTCATGTGTCAGGTGTGTCTGTTTAATTCGAAGACTTGAACATGGGGTAGTTACATACTGAACTACTGACAATGCTAGAAATGTACCCACAGGCACCTCTAGCCTCCCCATATTTACCGAAGTTTTTCTGAAAAGGTCTGATTATGCCCCACTCCCCACCAAGTTGCCTTCCACAGCACATCTTCCATAGCGTTCTTCTAGTTAGTCTACTGCAAATGTTATTTCCTTTACTGGACTGTGAACCCCTGACAAACAATTTCACCTTGTTCATCCCAGTGCTTGGCACATTGTAGGTGCTCAATAAACATATATGAATGAGTACTGTAAAAACAAAACAAATGTCCAATGTGCTGGGAATGAAGAACAGAAACAGCTTGGAGAGTCACCGAAAGCTCTGACACAGAGGTAACAGGTGACCAGAGTCCTAACGAAGAGCTTTCCTGGCAGAGGAGGAGGGAAAAGTAAAAGGAACAGAAGCATATCTAAGGACACAGAAGTGTAAGAGAGCTCAACCAATTCAAGTGGTGTGGCATTACCAGTGTTATTGCTCCTCTTTCTCTCTTATTCTAAGACCCTAAGGCCAGCAAGGCTTTTGGTACTTGTCTCTACCTGATGTTGGCAAACTCTTGTCAATTTGCATTAAAAATACCCTTCCCCTGAGGTCACCCAAGAAATTCAAATATTCTCATTCTTTACCCCTAAAAACACATCTCATGACTGCATATTCTTACTGAAATGATTTCCTGACTCATATCTATAATATGCTGCTTATCTTTGGTTGTTCCCTATACTAGCTAAAATTCTTCTTTGTTCTTAAATGAAAATAATTTTCCTCCACTATCAAAAGTAGAGTGTTACTCTAAAACCTATTCTAAGCCCAAAATGGTATAAAGAGAAGAAGCAATTACCATTTTGTAAAAGTGAAAATCCTCTTCTAATTTCCTTTGCTTAGCAAAAAGAAAGACACTAATGTAGATCCTTCATAAAAGCAAAATGGCATAACATGAACCTTCAGCTAGCAGGGAAAAACTTGTCCAGGCCTGAAGATAACCACATCCTTCCATGCCAAGTCCTAAACATATCTGTGAATGGAGCTGTTATATATCACAATCTTCCACCTACTCAATCTGCTATTTGCTCAGTTTTTCTAGGACTTAGTGTTTTAGCAAGCTAAACAGAAGAAAAGAAGGTTCAAGAGGTTTTGATCAAATTTCCCTTGATTCACTCACTCATGCATCAAATGTAAACAGAGCATCAACAGTGAAAAAAGAAGGCCCTGGTGGGTTTACAGTTCTTTAAAGTCTAAATTTTTGGCAAATGCTTCAGGGTCAGGCTTTTAAATACCTTATTAACACAGCTCTGAACATGTCCACAAATTCACCCAATTTTACAGGGGCCACTGTTCTTTTCCAATGTATAAGTTGCAAACACTGTCTGTATCACTGTGGCCATAGGGGTTTTAAAAATTGCACTAGGTTTTGGAAGACAAATCTTCATACTGAAAATACAAAAGAAATTCCTTTATTACTTGGAAGTCCCCAAACTGCATCTACATGGTCACTTCCTTTGTCATATGAACACACTCCTAACCATCCCTATTAGCAGCAGCACTAGTGGCAAGGGTTAAAAACAGTCTACCTGCTGTTTCAGTGGAGTTTTGCACTTAAACTATTTTGTGCCCACCTATTTGTATACTTTATAGTTTTTAAATTAACCTAATTATACAATCATCGAGTATGAGTTGTGTGTTCACTTATTCATTCATGCAAAAAGCATTTATCTGGAAATGGCTTTGTATCCTCATGTGGTTAATTTATACCTTGGATCCATTCATTCATTTATCCATCATTCAACAGGTATTATTAAAAACTAGCTCTGTTCTAGAGTCCAGTCTGGATGTGTTAGGAAGAACAGAAACATCATTGTGGTTCCCTGCCTTTGAAGAGCCAACAGTACACAGGGTTTGTCACAGTTTGGTTCATGAAGAAGGGCACTCCGCCCCCAGCTTTTCTCATTAGTAGAGCATGAAACAGCACAACAAATTTCTCCCAATTGAACCTTTCCTCTCTCCTCTTCCCTTCACAAAAACTGTAATTTTTTAAATCTCCTTCTGTCCTCCCATGGACTTTACAAAAATCAAACATGGTCTTCTTTTTTCACCCCTTCTTCTTTTTCTCTTCTCCACCCTCATGCCAGAGAACCACATTCATGCCATTCCAGCAGGTGCAGTTAATCCACAAAAACACTTTTTATATTGGGCCTAAATACTATTATAGCCATTCGTCAAATGAGGAAATAGATGCTGAAATTAAGATTTTGCCCCTAAACCACACAAATCCATGATGAAACCAAATCTAAGATCTAGGTCTTTTCACAATATCATGCTAACTCGAATAATCTCCCTCGAATCAATCAATATTATTTTCCAAGAGCATATACAGCTAATTTTTGTAGAATCAATCCTATTTCAGTTTCCTTTATTCCTGGACTTACACCTATTCTTTCATCTTAAAATACTTTTTTCTTCTTTTATGGGGAAGATGGCAGAGTAGGAGGATCCTAAACTCACCTCCACCCAAGAGATAAAACTAGATAACATCCACATTAGTGTAAATAAGCTAGAAAATGACCCAAAGACTGGCAGAACAGATTCTCCATAGCTAAATGTAAAGAAGAGGCCATGTCAAAGAGGGTAGGAAGGGTGGAGACAAGGTTGGGAGCTAAACAGACTCCTGGGACTGTCCACAGGAGGGAGGAATATGGTGGGCACAGAGAGTGCAGAGGAATAGACCCCCTCACCAAGCACCCCAGGCATGGGGAATGCACACAGGGATGACAAATCCCCATAACATTTGGCTTTGAAAACCAGAGTTTGAAAACTTCACAAGTTCTTACAATCAGAGGAACTTAACACCTAGAACTTTAAAAATCAGTGGGCTCAGCTCCTGGAGAACTGGGAGGGTGATGGAAACTGAGTCCTGCCTTTAAAGAGACACCACAACAAACAACCCCACAGAGATACAGCATAGAAGCAGCAGTTTAAAAAACACATGGGATATACAGGAAGGAGATTTATTGACTAATCTCAGAGCATATGCTGGAAGGGAGGGATCTTTGGGAGATTTCTCTAAGAACAAAACAGCCTAGATACATGGACACTGGTAGGAACCAAGGCCAACACTCTCCACCTGGCTTGCTAACAGTCTTCCCTGCCCCCACACACTTCCACACATCCACCCACTCCAACCCAGCTAGCCGCTGCAGGAGTTTTCCCAGGTAGCTGAAGGTTCCCTCCCACAGCAGACCAGCATGGACCTTGCTGGCACCACACACCTGGCCTCTGTGTTCTCCTGAGGTCCTGCTCCCTCTAATATGCCCTTGGCTGGAGCACATCCAAAGCAGTGTCACAAGTCTGGCAGTGTGCAAGCAGCCCTGACAAGGACAGTACCACTCCTGTCCCAGGGAGAATGGAAGACAGCCACAGATACCAGTCTGACTACAGCCCCAGCAGTGGGCTGGGGGCAGACATCTGGTCTGACTGCAGGCCCTACACACCAACGAAAGCTTCTCAGGGGACAAAATAGGGAAAGGGCCCTACAGTTTGGTGCTACTGCATCTCTGGCAAATACCTGATCTGACTCAACTCAAACCCAAGGCAGCCGGAGACTAGCCCACTAATAACACAGGGACCAAATACTGCCCACAACAGACAAAGAGAGCCACTGCAGACAACTGGGCCAAAGGCAAAAGTGGCTCAGCCACAACAGTAGGGTGCATGCAACATACATAGGAGAATCCCCTGAAGTGCCAGACTCTGGTGAACAAGGAACACTGCACTTCAGGGCACTACAGGAACTCTTCTTCATAAAGCCACTACTCTCAAGAGCAGAAGGTGTAGATGACTTTCCTAACACACAGAAGACAGACACAGACAAATAGACAAAATGAGGACAGAGGAATATGTCCCAAATGAAAAAACAGGACAAAATCACAGCAAAAGACCTAAATAAACAGAGATAAGTGATATGTCTGAAAGAGAATCTAAAGTAATGGTCATAAAGATGCTCAGTGGACTTGAGAAAAGAGTGGAGGACCTCAGTGAGACCTTCAACAAAGAGAAAATAAGAAACAATTAGAGATGAAGAACTCAATAACTGAAATTTAAAATGCACTAGGTAGAATAAATAGTAGACAAGAGGAAGCAGAAGAATGAATCAGTAACCTGAAGGATGAGTAAGCATTCAAGCTGAACAAGAGAGAGAAAAAATAATAATAATAAATGAAAATAGACTAAGGGAACTCAACACCACCATAAAATGCAATTAACATTCACATTATAGGGATCCCAGGGGAAAAGAGAGGAAAGGGGGCAGAAATATTGCTGAAAACCTCCTGAATCTGGGTAAGGAAACAGAAATCCAGATCCAGGAGGCACAGAGAGCCCCCAACAAAATCAACACAAGGAAGTCCACACCAAGATATGTAATAATTAAAATGGCAAAAAGTAATAAAAAAAGAATTTTAAAAATAGCAAGAGAAAAAAAAAGTTACATACAAAGGGAAATCCTATAAGGCTGATTTTTCAGCAGAAACTTTGCAGGCCAGAAGGGAGTGGGGCATGATACATACAAAGTGCTGAAAGAAAAAAAATCTGTAGTCAAGAATACTCTATCCAGCAAGGTTATTATTCAGAATAGAAGGAGAAATAAAGAGTTTCCCAGACAAAAGTTAAAGGAATTCATCACTCCTAAACCAGCCCTACAGGAATGTTAAAGGAGACTCTTTGAGTGGAAAGGAAAGACCGTAAGTAGGAATAAGAAAAGTAGGAAGTACAAAAGCAGTAAAATTATATCTATAAAAATCAGTCAAGGGCTTCATAAAAAAAAAAAAAAGGATGTAATATATGACACTAAATACCTAAAACATGGCGGAGGAGAAAATTAAAATTAAAGAATGGGTTCAAACTTAAACGACCATCAACTTAATATACACTGCTATATGCAGAAGATGTTATATACAAACCTAATGGTAATGACAAATCTAAAACCAGTACTAGATATGTTAAAAAAAAAAAGAGATGTAGTGTTCCATGATTCACTGTTTATGTATAACACCCAGTGCTCCATGCAATACATGCCCTCCTTAATACCCCTCACTGGACTAACCCATCCCCCCACAACCCCCCTCTAAAACCCTCAGTTTGTTTCTTGGAGTCCATAGTCTCTCATGGTTTGTCTCCCCCCCCCTTCATTTTTCCCTTCCTTCTCCTAATGTCCTCCATGTTATTACTTATGTTTCACAAATAAGTGAAACCATATGATAATTGACTTTCTCTGCTTGACTTCTTTCACTTAGCATAATCCAGTCCCATCCATGTTGATGCAAAAGTTGGGTATTCATCCTTTCTGATGGCTGAGTAATATTCCATTGTATATATGGACCACATCTTCTTTATCCATTCGTCTACTGAAGGGCATCTCGGCTCTTTCCACAGTTTGGTTATTGTGGACATTGCTGCTATGAACATTGGGATGCATATGGCCCTTCTTTTTACTACATCTGTATCTTTGGGGTAAATACCCAGTAGTGCAATTGCTGGGTCATAGGGTAGCTCTATTTTTAATTTTTGGAGGTGTTATACACAAACAATGAATCATGGAACACTACATCAAAAACTAATGATGTACTGTATGGTGACTAACATAAAATAATTAAAAAGAAAAAAAAAAAGGAAGAGCTGACAACCACCAAGCACTTAGTATGGGAACATAAAGCTAAGAGTATATTTGATAATACCTTCTAATATTAAAGGAAACTCAGAACAAATATAAAAATTTTAGTGAGCCAAACTATATTGTCTAGAGATGCACATTTGGGTAATCAAGTTATAAAATACAAGTAGGTGATTACTATAACCATCAGGATAGTGGATACTTTGAGGAACAGAGAAGGGTAATGATTGGTCAAGACACAAAGAGAAGCTCCTGGGTGCTTGGTAGGGTTCTATTTCTTGATCTGCACATTAATTACAAGAACATTCAACTTAATTCATCGAGCTTTTGCTTTTTCTGTATCTATGTTTTATTTTATAATAAAACTGTCTTTTAAATGAAAAACAAATAAATAAAGAAGAGGAATCCAAGTATATCACTAAAGAAAGCCAATTTATTGTGAGAGAAGACAGCACAGGAAGAAAGGAAGAAAGAAGAATGACAAAACAACTATAAGACAAGTAACAAAATGGCTATAAATACCTATCAATAATTACTGTGAATGTAAATAGACTACATGCTCCAATCAAAAGACATAGGGAGATGGAATGCATAAAAAACAAGACCCATCTATATGCTGCCTACAAGAGACTCATTTCAGACCTAAAGACGCTTGCACACATGCAGACTGAAAGTGAAGGGGTGCGGGCACCTGGGTGGCTCAGTTGGTTAAGCAGCTGCCTTTGGCTCAGGTCATGATCCCGGGGTCCTGGGATTGATTCCCACATTGGGCTCCCCTGCTCTGAGCGAAGCCTGCTTCTCCCTCTCCCTCTGCCTGCCACTCCCGCTGCTTGTGCTCTCTATCTCTCTCTGTCAAATAAATAAATAAAATCTTTTAAAAATTTTTTAAAATAATTAAAAAAAAGAAAGTGAAGGGATGGAGAAACATTTATCATGCAAATGGCTGTGAAAAGAAAGCCAAGGTAGCAATGCTTATATCAGACAAAATAAACATTAAAACAAAGACTGTAACAAATGACAAATAAGAACACAATATAATCATAAAGAGGACAATCTCACAAATAGATATCATAATTATAAATATTTATGCACCCTACATGGGAGCACCCAAATACATAAAGCAGCTAATTACAAACATAAAGGAAATAATCAGTAGCAATAGAACAACAATAGGGGACTTTAACACCCCCCTTACATTAATGGACAGATCATCTAAACAGAAAATCAACAAGGAAAGAGTGGCTTTGAATGACATATTGGACCAGATGGACCTAACAGATATATTCAGAATACTCTATCCTAACACAGTAGAATACACATTCTTTCCAGGTGCACAGGGAATATTCTTCAGAATAGATCACATATTAGGCCACAGAACAAGTCTCAACAAATTCAAAAAGACTGAAGTCATATCATACAACTTTTCTGACCACAACTCTATGAAAATAGAAATCAACCACAAGGAAAAATCTGGAAAACCACAAATACATGGAGGTTAAGTAACATGCTACTAAACAATGAGTGGGTCAACCAAGACATAAAAGAGGAAAACAAAAAATATATGGAGACAAAATAAAATGAAAACACAATTGTCTGAAAGTTTTGGGATGCAGCAGAAGCTGTCCTAAGATGGAAGTTTATAGCTGGCCTACCTCAAGAAGCAAGAAAAATCTCAAATAAACAACCTAAACTTACACCTAAAGAAGCTAAGAAAAAAACAAACAAAATCCCAACCAGTAAAAGGAAGGAAATAATAAAGATTAGAGCAGAAATAAATGAAATAGAAACTGAAGGAAGGAAGGAACGAAAGAAAGAAAGAAACGATAGACCTGATCAATGAAACTAGGAACTGGTTCTTTGAAAAGATCAATAAAATCAATAAACCTTTAGCCAGATTCATCAAAGAAAAAAAAAGAGAGAGGACTCAAATAAACAAAATCAAAATGAAAGAAGAGAACTATCAACTGACACGAACACCACAGAAGTACAAAGGATTATAAGAGAATATTAAGAAAAAATTCTATGCTAACAAACTGGACAATCTAGAAGAAATGGATAAACTCCTAGAAACATATAACCTCCCAAAATTGAATCAAGAAGAAAGAGAGGGCGCCTAGGTGGCTCAGTTGGTTAAGCGACTGCCTTCGGCTCAGGTTATGATCCTGGAGTCCCGGGATCGAGTCCCACATCGGGCTCCCTGCTCAGCGGGGGGTCTGCCTCTCTCTCTGACCCTCCCCCCTCTCATGCTCTCTATCTCATTCTCTCTCTCAAATAAATAAATAAAATCTTTAAAAAAAAGAAGAAGAAGAAAGAGAAAATTTGAACAGACTGATTAGCAGGAATAAAATTGAATCAGTAATCAAAAAAGTCCCGACAAACAAAAGTCCAGGACCAGAGAGTTTCACAGGCGAATTCTACCAAACATTTGAAGAAAAGTTAATACCTATTCTCCTCAAAGTTTTCCAAAAGATAGAAGAGGAAAGAAAGCTTCTAAATTCATTCTATGAAACCAGCATCACCCTGATACCAAAACCAGATAAAGAAAAAAGAGAGAACTACAGGTCAATATCTCTGATGAACATATGCAAAAATCCTCAGCAAAATATTAAGAAATCAAATCCAACAATACACTAAAAAAATAATTCACCATGATCAAGTGGGATTTATTCCTGGGATGCAAGGGTGGTTCAAAATTCATAAATCACTGTGATACATCATATCAACAAGAAAAAGTATAACAACCATATGATCATTTCAATAGATGCAGAAAAACATTTGAAAAAGCACAACATCCATTCATGATAAAAAACCATCAACAAAGTAGGTTTAGAGAAAACATACCTTAACATAATAAAGGCCATATATGAAAAACGCACAGCTAATATCATCCTCAATGGTGAAAAACTGAACTTTTCCTCTAAGATCAGGAACAGAAAAGGATGTCCACTATCACCACTTTTATTCAACATAGTACTGGAAATCCTAGCCAGAACAAAAAGACAAGAAAAAGAAATAAAAGGCATCCAAATTGGTAAGGAACAAGTAAAACTTTCACTATTTGCAGATGACATGACACTATATATAGAAAACCCTACAGGTTATACCAAAAAACTATTAGAACTGATCTATGAATTCAGTAAGGATACGAAATCACTATACAGAAATCTGTTGCATTTCTATACACTAATAATGAAGGACCAGAAAGAGAAATTAAGACAATACCAGTTACAATTACACTGAAAATAATAACATATCTAGGAATAAACTTAACTAAGAGGTGAAAGACCTGTACTATGAAAACTATAAAATATTGATGAAAGAAATTGATGATGACACAAATGGAAAGATATTCCGCATGTATGGATAGAAAGAACAAATATTGTTAAAGAATCTATATTACCCAAAGCAATCTACAGATTTAATGCAGTCCCTATCAAAATACCAAAAGCATTTCTCACACAACAAAAAATTAAATAAATAAATAAATCCTAAAATTTATATGGAACCACAAAAAACTCTAACTAGCCAAAGCAATCGTGAAAAAGAACAAAGTTGGAGGTATCACAATCTCAGATTTCAAAATATACTACAGAGGTGTAGTAATCAAGACAGTATGGTACTGGCACAAAAACAGACACATAGATCAAAGGACGAGACTAGAGAGCCGAGAAATAAATCCATGATTATATGGTCAATTACTACAAAGGAGGCAAGAACATGCAATGGGAAAAAGAGTCTCTTCAACAAATAGTGGAGGGAAAACTGGACAGCCACATGCAAAAGAATGAAACTGGACCACTTTCTTACACCATACACAAAAATAAACTCAAAATGGACCTAATGTGAGACCTAAACGTGAGACCTGAAACCATAACAATCCTCGAAGAGAGCACAGGCAATAACTTCTCTGACATCAGCCCTAGCAACGTTTTCCTAAATATGTCTCCTGAGGCAAGGGAAACAAAAGCAAAAATAAACTATTGGAACTACATTAAAATAAAAAGCTTCTGCACAGCAAAGTAAACAATCAATGAAATTAACAGGCCATCTATGGAATGGGAGAAGATATTTGCAAATGGCATCCAATAAAGGGTTAGTATCCAAAATATATAAAGAACTGATAAATCTCAACACTAAAAGAAAGGAAGAAGAAGAAGAAGAAGAAGAAGAAGGAGGAGGAGGAGGAGGAGGAGGAGGAGGAGGAGAAGAAAGCAAGCGGAAGGAAAGAAAAAGAGAGAAAAAGAAAAAGAAAAACCAGGGGTGCCTGGGTAATCAATTGGTTAAGTGTCTGACTTCAGCTCAGGTCATGATCTTGGGGTCCTGAGATGGAGCCCCCGTCAGGCTCCATGCTCAGCAGGAAGTCTGCTTGTCTCCCCCTCTCTCTCTGCTCCTCCCCCCAACTCATGCTCTTTCTCAAATAAATAAAATCTTTTAAAAATTTTTTTTAAATAATCTGATTAAAATGGGCAGAAAACATGAACAACCATCTCTCCAAAGCAGACATACAGATGGCCAACAGACACATAAAAAGATGTTCAATATCACTAATCAGGGAAATGTAAATCAAAACCACAATGAGATATCACCTTACACCTGTCAGAATGGCTAAAATCAAAAAGACAAGAAACAAGTGTTGGTGAGGATGTAGAAAAAATGGAACCCTCTCACATAGTTGGTGAGAATGCAAACTGGTACAGCCACTGTGGAAAATAGTATGGAAGTTCCTCAAAAAATTAAACATGCAACTACCCTATGATCCAGTAATCACACTACTGGATATTTACCCAAAAAATACAAAAACACTAATTGGAGAAGATATATGTACCCCTGTTTATTGCAGCATTATTTACAGTAGCCAAATTATGGAAACAGCCCAAGTTTCTATCCATAGATGAATGGATAAAGATGTGGTATACTACTTTGAATTGAGGAATTTAATACTATAGAATACAATTGAATTCACACAATTGAATACTACTCAGCCATAAAAAAGAATGAAATCTTGCCATTTGCAACAACATGTGTGGATCTAAAGGATATAATCCAAGTGAAATAAGTCAGAGAAAGACTAATAGCATATGATTTCATTCATATGCAGAATTAAGAAACAAAACAAAAGAATAAAGAAAAAAAAGAGACAAACCAAAAAACAGACTCTTAACTATAGAGAACAAACTGATGGTTACCAGAGGGGAGGTGGGTTACCAGAGGGAAGGTGGGTGGGGGATAGGTAATTAGGTAAATGGGATTAAGAGTACACTTGTCTTACCAATCAATAAGAACGGCAGAACTCCAGTGCTAGGGGAATACTGCACATAGAATTCACGGCTTTTTTCCCATGATTCTTTAGTCTTTCAAAGTTAATTTTTTTTTAACTTTTTTTTTTGAATTTTTATTTTCCCTTTTTCAACCAACATCTTATCAATCCCTTTTTTAAAAAATATTTTTTATTTTTCATTTTTAGAGTCATATTCTATCCCTTCATAGTATTAACCTTATTTTTGGTATATATATATATATATATAAGTTGTTCTCTCTTTAAAATTTTGGGATACAGTTCCTTCTAACAGACCAAAATACACCCTAAATCTCTAGTGTATGGCTTTGTCCTAGTCTCCAACCTGATCACATTCTCTTGCTTTTTTTTTTAAATCCTCTTCTTTCTTTTTCCAACCAACTTCTTATCAATTCCTTTTATAAAATCATTTATAATTTTCATCTTTACAGTCATATTCCATCCCTTCATCGTATTAACCCTTATTTTTCTACATATATAAGTTTTTCTTTCTTTAAAATTTTGGGAGGCACTTTCTTCTACAAGCCAAAATACGCCCAAAATCCAGTATGTGCCACTGATCTATGCACCAGCCTGATCATATTTGATCATATTCTGTTTTTTTTGTTTGTTTGTTTTTGTTTGTTTTTATCTTTTTCTTTTTCTTTTTTCTTCTTTTTTCTTTCTTTCCCTTTCTTTTCCCCCAGTTTCAGGTGTGTTCTGATTTGTTTAGTGTATATTTTCTGGGGACGTTATTACCCTGTTAGCATTTTGTTCTCTCATTCATCTGTTCTCCTCTGGACAAAATGACAAGATGGAAAAAATCACCTCAAAAAAGAGAAAAACAGGCAGTACCGACTGCCAGGGACCTAATCAATACAGACATTAGTAAGATGTCGGAACTAGAGTTCAGAATGATGATTTTAAAGATACTAGCTGGGCTTGAAAAAAAGCATGGAAGATATTAGAGAAACACTTTATGGAGAAATAAAAGAACTAAAATCTAAACAAGTCAAAATCAAAAGGCTATTAATGAGGTGCAATCAAAAATGGGGGCTCTAACTGCTAGGATAAATGAGGCAGAAGAGAGAATCAGTGATATAGAAGACCAAATGATGGAAAATAAAGAAGCTGAGAAAAAGAGAGATAACCAACTACTGATTCACAAGGGCAGAATTCGAGAGCTAAGTGATACCAAAAGACAAAACAATATTACAATAATTGGTATCCCAGAAGAATAAGAAAGAGAGAGAGGGGCAGAAGGTATATTGGAGCAAATTATAGCAGAGAACCTCCCTAATTTGAGGAAGGAAACAGGCATCAAACAGGAGCCCGATGCAGGACTTGATCCCAGGACCCTGGGATCATGACCTGAGCCGAAGGCAGATGCTTAACCATCTGAGCCACCCAGGAGCCCCTCTACCAAACATTTAAAGAAGAATTAATACCTATTCTTCTGAAACTGTTCTAAAAAATAGAAATGGAAGGAAAACTTCCAAACTCGTTTTATGAGGCCACCATTACCTTGATCCCAAAACCAGACAAAGACCCCATCAAAAAGGAGAATTACAGACCAATATCCCTATGAACATGGATGCAAAAATTCTCACCAAAATACTAGCCAATAGGATCCAACAGTACATTAAAAGGATTATTCACAATGACCAAGTGGGATTTATCACTAGGCTGCAAGATTGGACAACATCTGCAAATCAATCAATGTGATATAATACATTAATAAAAGAAAGAACAAGAACCATATGATCCTCTCAATAGATGGAGAAAAGCATTTGACAAAGTACAGCATCCTTTCTTGATCAAAACTCTTCACAGTGTAGGGATAGAGGGTACATACCTCAATATCATTAAAGCCATCTGTGAAAAACCCACAGCGAATATCATCTCAATGGGGAAAAACTGAAAGCTTTCCCCCGAAAGTCAGGAACATGGCAGGGATGTCCACTATCACCACTGCTATTCAACATAGTATTAGAAGTCCTAGCCACAGCAATCAGACAACAAAAAGAGATAAAAGGCATCCAAATTGGCAAAGAAGAAGTCAAACTCTCACTGTTTGCAGATGATATGATACTTTATGTGGAAAACCCAAAAGACTTCACCCCAAAACTGCTAGAACTCATACAAGAAATCAGTAAAGTGGCAGGATATAAAATCAATGCACAGAAATCAGTGGCATACCTACACACCAACAACAAGACAGAAGAAAGAGAAATTAAGGAGTCGATCCCATTTACAATTGCACTCAAAACCATAAGATACCTAGGAATAAATCTAACCAAAGAGGCAAAGAATCTGTACTCAGAAAACTATAAAATACTCATGAAAGAAATTGAGGAAGACACAAAGAAATGGAAAAACGTTCCACACTCATGGATTGGAAGAACAAATATTGTGAAGATGTCAATGCTACCTAGACCAATCTACACATTCAATGCAATCCCTATCAAAATACCATCCACTGTTTTCAAAGAAATGGAGCAAATAATCCTAAAATGTGTGGAACCAGAAAAGACCCCCGAATAGCCAGAGGAATGTTGAAAAAGAAAAGCAAAGCTGGTGGCATCACAATTCCGGAATTCAAGCTCTTTACAAAGCTGTCATCATCAAGACAGTATGGTACTGGCACAAAAACAGACACATAGATCAGTGGAACAGAACAGAGAGCTCAGAAATGGACCCTCAACTCTTTAGTCAACTAATCTTCGACAAAGCAGGAAAGAATGTCCAATGGAAAAAAGACAGTCTCTTCAACAAATGGTGTTGGGAAAATGGGACAGCCACATGCAGAAGAATGAAACTGGACCATTTCCTTACACCACACACAAAAATAGACTCAAAATGGTTGAAAGACCTCAATGTGAGACAGGAGTCCATCAAAATCCTAAAGGAGAACACAGGCAGCAACCTCTTTGAACTCAGCCGCAGCAACTTCTTCCTAGAAACATCGCCAAAGGCAAGGAAAGCAAGGGCAAAAATGAATTATTGGGACTTCAGCAAGATAAAAAGCTTTTGCACAGCAAAAGAAACAATCAACAAAACCAAAAGATAACCGACAGAATGGGAGAAGATATTTGCAAATGACATATCAGATAAAGGGCTAGTATCCAAAATCTATAAAGAACTTATCAAACTCAACACCCAAAGAACAAATGATCCAATCAAGAAATGGGCAGATGACATGAACAGACATTTTTCCAAAGAAGACATCCAAATGGCCAACAGACACATGAAAAAGTGCTCAACATCGCTCGGCATCAGGGAGATCCAAATCAAAACCTCAGTGAGGTACCACCTCATACCAGTCAGAATGGCTAAAATTAACAAGTCAGGAAATGACAGATGTTGGAGAGGATGCAGAGAAAGGGGAACCCTCCTACACTGTTGGTGGGAATGCAAGCTGGTGCAACCACTCTGGAAAACAGTATGGAGATTCCTCAAAAAGTTGAAAATACAGCTACCATACGATCCAGCAATTGCACTAATGGGTATTTACCCCAAAGATACAAATGTAGGGATCCAAAGGGGCACATGCACCCCAATGTTTATAGCAGCAATGTCCACAATAGCCAAACTATGGAAAGAGCCAAGATGTCCATCGACAGATGAATGGATTAAGAAGAAGTGGTATATATATACAATGGAATATCATGCAGCCATCAAAAGGAATGAAATCTTGCCATTTGCAACAACGTGGATGGAACTGGAGGGTATTATGCTGAGCAAAATAAGTCAATCAGAGAAAGACATGTATCATACAACCTCACTGATATGAGGAATTCTTAATCTCATGAAACAAACTGAGGGTTGCTGGAGTGGTGGGGGATGGGAGGGATGGGGTGGCTGGGTGATAGACACTGGGGAGGGTATGTGCTATGGTGAGTGCTGTGAATTGTGTAAGACTGATGAATCACAGACCTGTACCTCTGAAACAAATAATACATTATATGTTAAAAAAAAAAGAAGAAGAAGATAGCAGGAAGAGAAGAATGAAGGGGAGGAAATCAGAGGGGGAGATGAACCATGAGAGACTATGGACTCTGAGAAACAAACTGAGGGTTCTAGAGAGGAGGGGGGTCGGGGGATGGGTTAGCCTGGTGATAGGTATTAAAGAAGGCACGTACTGCATGGAGCACTGGGTGTTATACGCAAACAATAAATCATGGAACACTACATCAAAAACTAATGATGTAATGTATGGTGATTAACATAATAAAAAAATACTTAAAAAAAAAAGAGTACACTTGTCATGAAGAGCACTAACTAATGTAAAAAATTGTTAAATCACCAGATTGTACACCTGAAACTAATATGACACTGTATATTAACTATACTAGAATTGAAAGAGAAGAAAAGGAAGGAAAAGAAAAGATTGATTTAAAAAGAAAATATAATTGTTTTGTTTTGTTTTGTTTTGTCTTTTTACTTCACAGTTACAAATGGCAATAAAATAACATTAAGTTGAAGCCAAACCAGCAGGTTTTCTGACCAAGTCATGACTTTGCCTGATAGTCACTGATTCCACTAGAAATAGTTTGTCTGCAAACAAAAGCCAACTTTTATGTTTGTTTGTTTATTATTTGTTGTTTTGAGTATACTAGACACATTTGTTACATTAGCTTCAGGTGTACAACATAGTGATTTAACTTTTAAAATGATGAGGTAGCAATCTTGGTTCTAAGGATGTTGAATGGGCAGTTCAATAAGTGATCTAGCTTCCTCTGTTTATGAATGGAGGTCAAGATAAGAATCTACCGACACTCTGGCTTTCTCAATCCTTTAAATCCAGACACTGCTGAAATGCACATTACAGAGATAGAGCGCATTAGAAACATAAACATGGATTTCCTCTAGCAACTGATTGGTGTCTGGAGGAACAAAAAGACGAACATTTTGGTTAATTAACCTTCACACTTTTCTAGAACTAGAAGTCTTGTGAGCAAAGACTTTGAGCTACCCATCAGCTTGGAGAAGTAGACTATCAGCACATCCTAGCTGTCCAGATTAGGATTCTAAGATTCCCTATTTATGAAACTGATCTGGGACCATCTGAGCACATATGTTAATGGACTAAGACACAGGAGCTGTATTTAGGTAAAAGAGAAGGCAGAAAATTTGGTGCAAATTTTTCCTTTCAGGAGAAAGGAAAGATATAGACAAGAAAGGGGTTAATGAGCACAGTGGAGGATATGCTATGGCCTATACCTTTCCTCCTAGATTTAGGAACAGGTCCTGTGCCTCAGTGGGGAGTGGTAAGATCTGAAGTTGAAGACACTGTGTCCATGAAAGACTCTGTGGAACTCTAAAAACGAGAGCCCAAGTTCTTTGCAGACCTGTGGAGAGGGGCGCTCTCCAATTTTATCACTGAAGAAGAGCAGCACCCTGCAGGGTTATGGAGCAGAGCTACGCAGCAGTGGTGCCCGCCTGTGGACTAGGCTGACAGGTGAGCAGTGTTTTCATGGAAAGCTGACAGCCAAAGCAAAGACAAAGTTCCCTCAGGTGACCAGTTAGCCGGCCTCCATTAGGAAACCTGAGAAATCCATGTGAAAAGCTCTTAGGAACTTTCAAAAACACATGGTGAGAGAAACATGGCCAAGAATTAAGTTGTCTATGTCAGCAGGTGGGTGCTAAGATCAGGCAAGATACAGTAGTCAATGTTGGTGTCTGTGCTCACAGCTTGGTGAGGGCATTTTCTGTAATGCCACCTGCACTTGTGGCCAAAGAAGATAACAATAAAAGAATAGCCTCTCAGAGGCAGAGCCAGAGGCCTGGGAAAATCATCCCCTAGAAAGAGAAGCAAGGCCTACCCTTCAAGATAAGGGGCCACACGGATGTCAGGATTACACAACCAGCAGCTGCTGTGAGTCTGTTTCCCCTTTCTGGTGGTAGGAAGCAATGTGGTTATCTCCCTCCTGTCTCATCACGATCTGTTGCGTGTGTGCGCAGATGGGGAGATAATTTGCTGTGGAGGGGGTAGACAGATTTGTCTCTAGATCAAGAGAAACTAGTTCCAGAAATGATGTAGACTCTGATGGGATTTGAGTTTGATGTCATCACGGGGCAGTAACTTCTTGAGGTGGGTACTTTTATTATCTTCATTTTAAAAATGAAGAACTGCTACACCCAAATCCATTCATACTGAAATGTTCTCTGTTCAGGTGAGGTGTTTCTCCTTCTAGTCAAGGTTAATTTCTGCACTTTGTGCTCTGGCTCCCGTGGGCAGCACCCTTTCCTCTCCATCTCCAAGACATTCCTGCACCAATTGATTCCTCCTTTCTCAACATCGTCAAACTCTCGGAACCCTCTCTACTGGCTCATTAGCTTTGTCTCCTTTTGTGTCTGTTGTTTTGTTTGATCCCTAAAAAAGTAGTGCTCCCAAAATTTCTCTTTTCACCTGGTTTCTCACCTTGCTCTTTTCAGTCTGTCCAAGGCTTTATATTTACTCTCAAGGCTTTAATAACCATGTCCTTAGTTGGTCACTCCCACATCTAAATCTTAAGTAATACTATACTTTGCTAACTGAGGCACTCAGGAACATAATATTTTAATTTTGCATTTATGTTTTTATGTGTTCTAGTTTGAAAACAAAGCCCATGTTAACTCTGGATTTCAGTTTGACTTATAATAGTAATACGTTGCATGAAATGCTTTTCTGGCTGTCCTTGAGCACAGTGTGGAAGCTTGTCATTGACTTTCGCTCACTAGACCTTTCTAAACTATTAAAGTACAAATAATTTCTCCAAAAAAAAAAAGAAAAAAGAAAAGAGCAAAGTGTGGCACAGAGGGGCTTAATAACTTGAGCATCACAGAGTTAATGCTGCAGGCAGCCTTTTATTTGGGCAATTTGGCTCCAGAGTCATTTAGTACTTACATAAAACTAGAAATTATATCATGTGATGCTATAAATATTCTACATGTTACCTAGCCTACGTTTACCAATAAATAAATAATAACTCCATTTGATGTGTAAAAGTACATTGTCACATTCTTTCAGAGGACCAAAAGATTTTTTAAAAGCTTTAGAGAGCCTGGAAGAGCACTGAGGAAATGTTCACACAAAGCATTTCCCCTATCATGATTAAGACTAAAACCAAAGGAAGAAAGCCAGATGCTCAGGTTGGAGCAGGACAGAAAGCTACACAGTCAGTGGTCCTCATTATGACCATGTGATTTGTACCTCAGCACATCTCTGCAAGGAACGGTGAACAGAGCTCTGTCCTCCAACATATCTCTGCCTTTTATAAGTAAACCGAAAAGAGTTTTCCAAAGGGCAGCCCTGTAGCAACCTGAGCAGAAGGTGCTGCCTGGCCGCACAACAGGGGCACACAAAACATTTGCAAACCTGCAGGATGCTTCCTCTGAGACACCTGGCAGCACTGCTTTTGACGACTAAGACTCAAAGCCCCTTAAGAGATAACAGGGGGCTCTCAAAAAGCCAGATTACCTTTGACGACACCAGACCAGCCTCAAGACCTTTTCCTGCTTGAATAACCTTGGGACTTCCAGATTTCCATTATGCAAGATGACAAGCTCTGATTCAGCCACAGTGCAACCTTTCATTAGACATCTTCTGCTTCCTCCAGATGCCGGCCTTTGTGACTCTCCAAACAGAAATGGGAAACACTTTCCTTTTTGTCTTCGTCCCACCTCTGGGACTGCAGGAGAGGAAAGACTTGGCCAGAAACCTCTCTCTAAAGAACACCAAGTGGAAAGAGACCCCTCCTCAGGAGGACATAGCACCTGTCTTTCCTATGGAGACAGGTAGACACTTGAGGCAGGCTTCGGGAGAGCGGCAAGTCACTGGAAGCAGCCCTCCGCAGCTCTTTTCACCGGCAACCATGTTCAGGTGCTTTTGCAGCAAGCTGCCAGCTCAAGGCTCTAATTAATTAAAAGGCTCTTCTTGCCAGGGATATTGGCCATTTGACATCTCAGTTGGAGATTAGAGCTCATGAAGGTTCAGCTTTGGAAGAACAGCTCTGCTGTTACCACATTTGATCTCCCCAGTGGGAAAACCCAAGTGCCCAGAGTTGCAATAATCATGTTAAGTGCCAGTTTCCTTTGCCAAAAAACAGTACACTCTTTTCTTTATCCTTCCCTTGGGGAAAACTCCCACTGGGTCATTTACTGGGTTCTCTGCTTATCTTGCAATTCCACACCAGAAGCATCTTTTTTTTTCAACATATATAGGCAGTTCCACAAGCCTGCACGGTCTGTGATTTTAAAGATCATTAAATTTAGGCTCAACCCCAGAAGCAGGACAGAGCACATGATCTCCTGCAACAATATTTAAAATGCAAGCAACATTGGAGAGTTATCCCACTAATTTCCATGGGGCAGGCAAGTCTTTGAAAAGACCATCCTTCAACCTCTGACTCAAAACATAAATAGTCCTGGTCACCAAGCAGATAGAACCCAGAGGTGCATTTCAGTGTTGTCCTGATGAGAGAAGAATGAGATGGGGACACTGACCAGATTAGTGGCTCTCCCAGGTAAGGTTACTCACAGCCTTTTCTCTGCTACCAAAGCATACAGAACTTGCCCTATTGTGATTTATCCAAGTATAGTATTGCCCACCCCCTAAACTATGAGTGCATTCATGACAAGGATTCTTCTGTCCTTTATCCTCCAAATAATCATGGGAGGCTTTCAATATGTATTAAATAGTAAATTAATTGGGTCTAGGGGAAATGGACACAACTTATAACTTATACCTTGTTACCTGATATATTAGGTCAAGGAAAGAAAAAAGGAAGGAAGGAAGGAGGGAGTAGAGAAAGTTAAATAGGGAAATGAAGAAAATGAAAAAAGAAGAATAAAAAAAGAAATAGAAATTTATGAAAGTTATTGAGATGCACAAGCTAGAAATTATGGTTGCAAAAATGCCTGGTGTTAGTTGTATCTATAAAAAAAAAAAAAGAGGCAAATATAGGCTAATGGGCAAAAGAAACCCATATATTAACATTCAGAAAAGGCAATGGATATACATTTATTTGAGGGACAGGATATTTTATATTTTATTCTGTACCTCCAAGCAAGTAATAAGGTATTTTTACCTGCCTATGTATATTCTAGGTGCTGGCATAAGAAGACATACAAAGAGTAGGTTCTCCACCTTCCTTTCTTTTTCATTTTGAGCCTTCTGCTGGAAGCTTTTGGTGGAATGATCCTACGCCAAGTTTATGAATTAACAAACATTATTAAATGTCTACTATGGGCTTAAAATTGTGTCAGGTGCTGGAGGTACAGAAAAGTATACTCACCGTACTATTAGGAAGGTTTTATGTTTCATTTATTAAGAAATGTTTTGCTCTTACAGAGCTGAAACCCATAACAATATTGAACTTGAGTGCATTCTCATTATTAGGAATTAGAATTACTAAGAATTAGAGACCCATACCAGGGTATTTCTCCAGTGCAACTACAGCTTACATTTTTGCAAATGTGCATTTTAGCCCAAGTCCATTGATGTACTTTCCTTGGTGTTGTTGCTCTTTTAGAGAAAAAAATAAAGTGAGACTCCAGCTACCAAGGTTCAAATTATTCTCTGCACAGGGATGGAATAATGAACATCTCTTACTGAGACACTGCTCTAAGAATTTTACATGGATCCATCTATTCATCCTTAACAGCAGTTCTATAGGTTGATACCATGATTTGTCTCATTCTATACATGAGACAAGTGAGGCACAGAAAAGCTGAGTAATTTGGACAAAGCTGTAGAGCTGGTGGGTAGTGGAGCATGGACTCCCGTCACAGAAATTGGTCTCCAGAGCCTGTGCTCTTAACCCCTGCCCCATACTGCATCTCAGGAGAGTAGGATTGGAAAAAATGTAACAATAAAAATCAAAACCAGACAATAAGAGAGGAAAGGAGAGTGTATGGAATCCGGAAACATCTATCTTATCCCAAATACTGCAAATCAGTGCTAAGAGCTCTTTCTTGGCTGGGAGAGTGAGGCAGGGCGAGGCAGGGAGGCAAGGAAAGAGGAAGGGCTGAAGTGCTTCCCCTGTGTTCAAAGAGAAACAATTGTCCCCCCCATAAATTAGTGGCCTGTGTTGGCACATATGAAAAAAAGGATAGAAATTTGCAAATATATGTATCACCCTTTATCCAGCAGAGAGCACTACAACAAGTTAGCAAAAACAGCACTCTGCCAAAAACGAACCTTCCTAGCTTCCAAAAAAATCTATTTAAAAAGTGAACAGTGTTCAAATTTACTTGAAATAATACCCTTCACGGTGACTGTTCCAGAACATGGGTTTCTGTCTTTCAGGGGTGGGGAGGGGGAGTCAGAGGAATTTCTTCAATGCTGACAGGGTTGGTCTGGTCTTTATGTCCTTTCTCAGGGCATGGGAAGAAGCCACCATGACCTACCAGCCCAGAAATTCTGCCAAGAAGCTGAGAGTCATGGGACTCTGCCCAGCCAGCTTTGTGTAGGTCAGTGAATACTGTCTAGACATTAAGTCTTGATCTTTGAAAGAGGAAGCCAGATACAATATAGCTTCAAAAGGCTGAGGAACCAACTCTGAGTAAATATCTTAACTGCTGATATTACTATCTTGGGCTGTGTTTACCCAGAGACCTATTCATCAACCATGATGAAAAACTTAAATTTTCCAATAGCCCATTACATTCTAGATTCTTAATCATCTCTTCCTAAAGGAAGAATGAAGGTAGTGAAGCATCACCTATGTCTATTAAAAATAAAAATACCACACAGTAGGCTCAGAGATGATGTGGGCACATGCTCTGCATACTCATACATCATTGGTAATAGTGGAGAGCACCCAAGTCAAAGCCAAGGGTGGGTAGAATAGGTAGCACAGTCAACACAACCACAAATAATCCTATAAATTACTGCCACCAACAGATAGATTTCCTTTAGGTTTCCATATATTCTAAAACCAATACTTTTTTTAAAAGATTTTATTTATTTATTAGAGAGAGAGCACTAGAGAGAGAGAGCAAGCATGAGTGGGGGCAGAGGGAGAGGGAGAAGCCCTCAGCAGGGAGCCCAACGTGGGGCTCGATCCCAGGACCCTGGGATCATGACCTGAGCCAAAGGCAGATGCTTAACCAACTGAGCCACCCAGGCGCCTCTAAAACCAATACTTTCTATATGATAGGGATACATTTCCTAGAGATACTATTTTTAAAAGTTGTCATTGAGGGCTGCCTGGGTGGCTCAGTCAGTTGAGCACTGACTCTTGCTTTTAGCTCAGGTCAAGGTCTCATGGGTCCTAAGACCAAGCCTCATGTGGGGCTCTGCGCTCAGTGCAGCGTCTGACTGGGATTCCTTTTCCTCTCCTCCCCCTCTGTGTGTGTCTCTCTCAAATAAATAAATAAATATTTTAAAAAAGAAAGAAGTTGTCATTGACATGAGTTAAGATATCAGAAGTCCAGGGAGAGAGAACAGAGGGACATACAGAGAGAGAAATGGAGCATCTCCCAACCAAAATGTTACAATAAACCATCAAAATGGCTAAATTTTTAAAATAAACTCTCCAACCTGAGGAACCTATTTTTATGACAACAGACAGGGATTTGGGCTGAGATTCTAGGTTACCATATACAGATGAAAGTTACAACAGGATAGAGCAGGTCATTTTGACACCAAACTGAAAAATGCCTATTTTTCATTTCCAAGTAATTTGTGAAACAGAAATCTCTGACCTTTAACCCATCCCTGGGATTCATTTTATCCCTTACCCTTGCCCCATCCATCACCCTCACCTGTCCATCACCCCTAACCTATCTCTGACCTGTGCCCCAGGGGTGGGAGTCAGGGTCAGAGCCAAGAGCCTCTGAGAAGGGGTAAGGATATATGTTTTGCCCATTACTTCAAATTAAAGTACTAGAAGTCCAGTAGTGCTATGACAGAATGTCCCTACACAAAAAAAGCTGAGTTGACACATCTGGATCTGAATATCTTGCACTGAGAGATTTAAAAGTATCAAGACACAAAGATATAAATATCAATGAGCATAAAACAGGTAGCAGGAGACATGGAACATGCTTGAAGATCTTTCTCTGCTGCTCATCCCTCAGTACACATCTCCCCACGAGTCAACTTTAGTTAAATAACGTAGGGTGGAGAGGTTATAGAGGAAAGAAATGAGAAGACATGAATTAGGCCTATCTTCTAAGAGTCTACTTGGAGTTTAATATGTACCCTAGAGTAAGTCACTTCATATCTTGGCATATCCATTTTTCCTCTATAACATATTAACAGTAATAACTGCCTTGCAATAAGAGGCACCCAATAAATAATCATGAATGAATGAATGAATTCACATATATCTCCTAGATGCTTTTAGGTTCTGCAAATTAAAAAGTGAACTGGTCTTTGGCTGAAAATAAGAACAGGGATTCTTACAACTCTGTAAAGTAGTGTTTAGGAAGTAGGATATTTGCTATCTTTCACTAAACTAAACACTTCAATCCATGCCCCCCTCCCACCCAGCTATCCACTAACACCTTATTTTATTGCAGAAATTGCCTTCAAAAATAAACCCTGAATATAAGTATCCTTTTCTCAACTCCCAGGAAAAGAAAAAGAAAAAAAAAAAAAAACCCTGCTTTTTTTAACAAAATGGCCCCAGAATGATATTACATTAATGGACAATCATGTATTCAGCAAATCCATTCATTCAATAAGCTTTTATGAGCCCTTACTACCAGGGAGGTATTGTTATTCCTAACAGAATCCATTATTGTTCTTCCCCTCCAAGAGATAATAGTTTAAGGGGAAGCTGAACCGATAAATAAATATTTAGAATCCAATGGCAGGAAGAAGTAGCAAAACACTAAAGCAATGGTATGTCAGACTGCCTGGATTCACATCCTGGCTCCAACACCTACTACTGGTGTATCCTCGAGCAAGTTCTTTAATGTCACTAGGCCTCAAATTCTTTATCTGTAAATGGTAGTAATAATTTTACTTACCTCAGAGGGCTGTTATAAAAATTGAATAAGGGGATCCATGTAAAGTACTTTTCACAGGAATGAGAATATAGTAAACACTTGACAAGTTTTGTGGTTGTTGTTAGGTGTTATACCTTGGTGTAAGTACAAAACATTATGAACTCCAGGTGAAACCACTCATCTTTCCTGGAGAAACCAAGAAAGTCTTTGAAAAGGAAACAACAATGTGAGGGATCTCTCCGTAGAAGACTAAGCTTTCAAGCAGACAAGAAAGGGAAGATAGCATTCAAGAAGAAGAAACAGGGGCGCCTGGGTGGCTCAGTTGGTTAAGCGACTGCCTTCGGCTCAGGTCATGATCCTGGAGTCCCGGGATCGAGTCCCGCATCGGGCTCCCTGCTCGGCGGGGAGTCTGCTTCTCCCTCTGACCCTCCTCCCTCTCATGCTCTCTGTATCTCATTCTCTCTGTCTCAAATAAATAAATAAAATCTTTAAAAAAAAAAAAAGAAGAAGAAGAAACAGTTTGTACAGGGGCACAAAGTTATCAAAAAGTTTTGCATTCAGGAGCAGTCTGCTCAAGACCTCTAGACTCCAGCACCTAGTAAAATACCAGGAGATAAGGCTGAAAATAATGGGAATGACTTGTTGAGTTATGCAGAGGAGTATGGGGTCTATTCTGAATAAAACTTGAATCCCTTAGATGCTTTTAAATAAGATTTGACATGAACAGTTGTGTTTGTTGTTTGTTTTCTGGAAAGTAACTCTGGTAGTGTTTTGGAAAATGGAATGAAGAAGAAAAGACTTGGTATAAGAAAAGAGCAAGGAGGGAGTTGTTACAACCTTCCAAAGGAGGAATAAGAAGGGAAGGAAAAAGATGATGGAGAGATTCTAGGGACATCTCAAAATGGAATTTACAGAATTTGATAGCTAGTTGGATGTGGGAAGTAAAGAAACAAGAGAAATCAAGGATGACACTGACATTTCTAGCTTGGAATGGTAAAGCCATTGACTAGAGTGGTGAATATAAGAGAAGAAGGCTCAGGATGGGAGAAAATATCTGTAAAAGAGAATACATATCTTTATTTACATTAAGACATGGTCTATGGGACAACAAAGTGGAAAAGACCTCTAGTTAATCAGCAACACAGATCTAGGGTTCAGAGGAGATTTCATTACTTGAGACACAGATTTGAGAGTAATTTTCTTAAAATAGACCCCATCTGAATAGGCAAGACTGCCCAGAGATTGTTGATTATGTACATGGTACTATCTATGCAAAATATTGTAGGGGAATGTCTGTAGGTTAAATAAATATTGTTGAAATAGTATAGCTATATAGACTCAAAGCTGGTTGAATAATAATCCTACGTCCCCATCAAAAAATTAAACAAAAAAAGTGGATGAGTTGACCAGAGTTATCTAATGACAAAGACCTACTCTGGCTCCCTGCTTTCATATAATATGAGTTCTATCCTTTCTTCCTTCCCTGATATTCTATAGCAAGATGTGTCCCTCCATCTATCTAAGGTTAATGCTGTGCTTTGGCATCTCCTTGCCTTTCTATTGTCTTCTTTCTAGCATTTAAACACACTTACTCAAATCTGCCCCAACTTAAGAGACCCTCCCTCATCCCAATAGCCCCCACTAACTACTCATTTCTTTCCTTCCTTTTGCAACGCATTCCTTTAAAGACTAGCCTACCATTTCTATTTCCTTCCTCACTCAATATTAAACCCACTGTAACCTGGCTTCTGCAGCCATCACTTGTATCTCACTAAAACCAACAATGACCTACAATATTGATAAACCCAGTGGACGCTTTTTAGTCCTAATTTTACTTAACCTCCCAGCAAAAGTTTTGATACAAGTGACAACCTCCTTTTTAATGACTCACTTTTTTATTGATTTGATTTCTGTGACACTACATCCTTCTGATTTCTTCCAACATCTATGGCCCTATCTTCTCACTTTCCTTCACAGGAAATAGTCTTCTCCCAGGGCTTATATACCAATACTCCCAGATTCTTATAAACACTCTTCATTTCCACTCCACACATTCCCTGGGCAATCTTGTCCATTCACACTCTGTCAACCATTCTCTATATGTGTATTTCTCCCATATTCATATTTCTATCATAGAACGCTATCCTGAGTTATAAATCAACATGCCCAGATCCCTGCTAGTCATCTTTGCTGGGAGAGCTTACAAACACTACAAACCTGACATGTACCAATCTGAACTCATCAACTTCCTCCCTGACCCTATTACCTAAGAAAATTGCACGCTAATGGAACACTGGGTGTTATGCCCAAACAATGAATCATGGAACACTACATCTAAACTAATGATGTAATGTATGGTGATTAACATAACAATAAAAAATTTAAAAAAAAGAAAGAAAGAAAATGGCACGCTATTCTACCAGTTGCCCATGCCAGAAATCAAGGAATCATCCTTAGCTATTTCCTCTACCATATATCCAAACTATTATCATATATTGTTGATCTTATCACTCAAATATCTCTTGATCTTCAATGCTATTATTCTAATCCTGGCTACTACCATCTCTTGTCTAGAATATAGCCTTAGACCTAGACTTCATGTCTGATATCTTGCTTCTTCTGTTCTTCAGCAACCAAATGATTTTAAAATAAAAATCATATCAAGTCACATACACCTACCTTCCCAAGTAAAAATTTCTTGTTACCCTTAAAATAAATCCAAATTCTGGTTTTACAAGCCCCTCCATGATCAGGCTTTTTTTTTTCTTTTTTGTCTCACTGTTTATCATTCTCTATTTCAAGTTGCAATTTTCAGACATTCTGAACATTTTATAGTTCTCTACCTCTCCAGATTTTCATACTTGGTGTTTCCCTGCCTCCACCTTGTCTTCATGTGGCCAAACCCCATTCATTCTTTGGATATCTGCATGAAGGCCACTTTTTTTTTTTTTTAAGATTTTTATTTATTTAACAGAGAGAGAGAGAGAGCACAAGTAGGCAGAGTGGCAGATGGAGAGGGAGAAGCAGGCTCTCCGCCGAGCAGGGAGCCCAATGCGGGGCTCGATCCCAGTACCCTGGGATCATGACCCAAGCCGAAGGCACCCGCTTAACCGACTGAGCCACCCAGGTGCCCCAAGGCCACTTCTTCAGGAAAGTTTTTCTGACCCCTAGATTAGGTTAGGTTCCCTTCATGTAAGATCTTATAACCTCCCAATTTAAAAAAAGAATCATATCATCCATCACAATTTTACTTGTCCAATGACTACCCATATGTTCTATGAGGGAAAAGGTCATATGTGACTTGTTCACCATAATATTTCAGTTCATGTCACATAGTAGGTGCTCAGTGATCACTTGGTAACTGTGCTGGATGAATCAAATTGAGTCATAGAGACTGACTATGCTACTCTACTTTGTGCATGACAAGAACTGAGAGAGGTAGTAAATAAGTTGGATAACAGAACTGGGTTTATAAATTATCTCAATTGATCAAATTGTAAAAATGAATAAAATAAATATAATGGCCTATATTCATACTCAAAGACTCATTTACATAAATATAAAAGAAAATCATGTTTTAATAGCAGGTCATGTGAAAATGTCTTAAGAGCATGTGCAAGGACTTCAAATTTCACATGGCCCACAGAGGAACATGGCTGATAAAGAGAAACTGATGCCATCTTACACTGTATTAGTAGAATACTAGTGTTACACTGAAGAAAGCCTACAGCTTGTCCTTTCATCATAGCCCATTCTTACGTTGTACCTGGCATACACCAAGTATGTAAAGAAAACTCCTAAATGAAGAGTAAAGTCTTGAAGTGTTTTTGCCAAACTGACCACACCTGAAGAACAATACATAATTTTTGGCATTGGTAACAAAGAGTATGCAAAAAAAAAAAAAAAAAAGTATAACCTAGTCTAGAAGGAATAATAATACCTAACATAGCATTGATTATGTATTGAGCACTGTTCTAAGCACTTTATATATATTAACTCATCTATCATATGAAGTAGGTACAATTATTATCCCCATTCTACAGTGATAAAAGTGAGGCACAGATAGCTTATGTGACCAGAGTCACATAAGTAGTAAGTGGGAGAGCCAAGTATTGAAACCAAATAGCCAGCAACCAGCAGCCCACACTTCTGGAAATCAATTATAACAATATTCTACTAGAAATAAAAAAGGAAAACCATTAGCCCAGGAGTGAGCTGGGGAGAAGATTCAGAAGAAAGCATATTAACTGGCTTCATACTTTAAACATCAGGCAGAAATCAAAAGGAAACAGATCCTGGCTCAATAAAATGAAGAACTTTCTAATGCTTTGATTTGTCTCACTAGTGAACAGTCAGGGTCATTGGGTTCCCTGTTAATAGAGTATCCAGGTAGAGGCTAGAAGTCCTTCTATACATGGTATCAAGAGCAGTCCCACTCTGGGAAAAAGGTGAGAATAGAGAACCCCTGAAGTTCATTTTCTAGGATCTGTAATGTTAAGAATACAACATGCACCTCAATCTCAGACAGCCCAGACCAGAACTCAATCAAGATGGGGATTTAATAGGCAATAAAAAACTACCAAGATAATGAAATGGATGGCATTCAGAATAGTGGACCCTCACATCACCTTTAAAGATGAAGATCCCAGCTACCTTTTTCCATATCAAGCAAATTCAGAAATGGAAACAGCACAGCAAAACAATGCCACGCTATAAAACCCTAAGAAATGCCAAGTTACTAATATATGAGGCACGGGTCAACTCTTTATGCACCTGGTTTTCCATATCAATAGATAGTGTCAAAGAATTTATTTGCGTTGTTCAGACTGTGAAATCGCTTCTTTCCCCTCAAAAAGGAGAAGATCTAGTTAAACCTGAGATTAAAGAGGCAGATAAAAGAGTCTCCTGGACTGTGAAGGCCAGGAATTAGACATGCAGCTACTGCTATAGCAGTCAGTCTCCAGACAAGATCCATTACAGGGACGTCTTCCATCAGATGCTAGCGAGGCTAATCCTTTTGCAAAGCATGACAGCTTCTCAAACTTGACTGTAGTGAATCCAAACCAGATTTTTATGCTATATGATCAGCTTTTAAAATACAAAATCATTTTTATATTGTGTTGAGTTTAGGTTTATTACATTTAAATTTGGAAACAAGGATATAGATGCCTGCAATGCAGCTTGTCCCAGACTCCCTTGATGCTCATCTTGCAGAATAAAATGTCAGATAATAGTGAGATAGAAATAAATATATGCAACCAGACCTGCTTGATAACAAAATGCTGTCAAATGATAACAGAGTTTTCCACATCCTTAAAGAGAACCATTCAAATTTCCATCTCTGAAGAAAGAGAGCTACAGCATGTCACCGGAACATTCTCATTGATCCGTAGCTTTTCAACTGCATGTCATCAACTCTGAAGCCATTTAGTACTCTGACAACAAGTTGTAAATTTTGGAGGCTGACTTACCTTTTTGCAGTCAGATAAGGACTTTTCGCTGGCCAATGTGCTGAAAATGGTGGTCTATGAAACAGAAAGTGGGTGACACATTA
Source organism: Mirounga angustirostris (assembly GCF_029215605.1). Classification (NCBI taxonomy): domain Eukaryota; kingdom Metazoa; phylum Chordata; class Mammalia; order Carnivora; family Phocidae; genus Mirounga; species Mirounga angustirostris. Next base: position 65,217,906 of record NW_026991710.1, read on the forward strand.
GAATCATCAAAGTGTAATGATATTGACTCTGCCTTGTTAATTTCTAATCCATGATGGGCAACACTTCTTATGACCCCATTGATTTCCCTGGATTTTAAAAAATGCCTGCCCTTCAGTACTCCCACTACCAACCACCCTACCCAAGTTGGAATATTCATTATGGGCCAACAACAACAGAGTGACATAAGGACTCTTACTTATCTTTGTTTCACGAACTAGGTACCTACAGCACAATTCGGTTAATTGTCAAAAATCACATACCTTGGAAAGAGGTGAGTAATCAAAGCCAAGAAGTCTGACTTTAGAACCCACCTTCTCACCCACACATGGTACACTCTCTCTTTCGCTTGACGAGATATGTGCATAATGTCAAATGCCAAACCATTCAAATGAAACCTATTATGAGCCTGAGTGATGAAGGGGAGCTTCTCCCCATTTAAGAGATTTGTGAATCTGAACAGCGGTACCAGATCTTGTCATCTGATCTCTATTTTCTTTAACACACTTGCTCTCCAAACGATTTACTTTTTATATATTTTTTTGTTTATTTTCCTGGCCTCATGAATGACTAAAAAGGCACTTTAGCATGCAAGGCCAGTTGGGATTTATATGCAAGTTTGCTCCTTTTGGACTATCCTATGAAGAGTTAAATGTCTATGATCAACCACATAAATGGTATTGACATTTTTTTTCAGTAAACCTGTCTACTTTTTCTTTAATTACAAAATATATATTCTTTTTTTTTTTTAAAGATTTTATTCATTTATTTGACAGAGAGAGACACAGCGAGAGAGGAACACAAGCAGGGGGAGTGGGAGAGGGAGAAGCAGGCTTCCCGCTGAGCAGGGAGCCCGGTGCGGGGCTTGATCCCAGGACCCTGGGACCATGACCTGAGCCGAAGGCAGACGCTTAACGACCGAGCCACCCAGGCACCCCACAAAATATATATTCTTAATGAGACAATCTCCTTTCTAACTTATCCTCTTGAGGTAATCAATAATAAAAATTTGTGTTCATCCGGGATGCCTGGGTGGCTCAGTCGGTTAAGCACCTAACTCTTGATTTCAGCTCAGGTCATGATCTCAGGGTCATGAGATGGAGCCCCGCGTTGGGCTCTGCCCTGGGCATGGAGCCTGCTTAAGATTCTCTCTCTCCCTCTCCCCCATCCCCTCTGCTTGCACGCATATGTGTGTGCTCTCTCTCACTCACCCTCAAAAAAAATTCTGTGTTCATCTTTCCACACTTTCTCTGTTTATTCAAATACATATCACATTATATGTAATTACATGACATATTATCTGCATTATATTGCATACGCACATATAGAAATTTCTTTTCTTCTTCTTTTCTTTCTTCATATCAACCTATTTAAGAATATAGTATCAGCACCTTTCCAGGTCAGCTCATATAGATTGGCTCATTCTTCTCAATAGCCACATGACATTCCATAATAGAGATATACCATATTTATATGTATGCTTTCCTTTATGGATGGACATTTGGTAGTTTCCACGTTTGGGTTCTTTTATTATTGCTTTTTGTTTGTTTATTCTTGTCTGCCATTACAAACTATGCTGCAATAAACATTTGTATGTATATGTAAATATATATGCAATATATACATATATATTATATATGTGTGTACATACACATATACATATTTATACCGATAATTTTATTTTGGTTGAATAGGGTCAAAAAACAAAAGAAATGTAAAATAAATAAAGACATTGGTATGGCTTGAAGATGTAATCTACATAAATTTTCTCATACTCTCTCCTTGCATAACATAAAAATGTCTACCCCCCTCCCAGGATTTTGTTTTGTTTTGGGACAAGCACTAGAGATAGTTAAAAATCTGAGCCAGCATATATTCTGATCCAAAGTAATATGCAGCATTAAAGGATAGAAAACACAGATGTGGCTATACATACAAAAAAGCATATTTAATGAAAAAAATAAATTCAAGGTTTAGATTGGTATGATCTTGAAATACAGTTTGCTGGCAGTTTTTGTGTTTTTATTTTGTTTGTGAGAGAAGGTTTAAAAGTTATCTAGAAAGTTTGAATTAAAAGTAGAAAAGGAATGGGACGCGTGGGTGGCTCAGTTGGTTTAAGTATCTGCCTTCTGTTCAGGTCATGACCCCACAGTCCTGGGATGGAGGCCTGCATCAGGCTCCCTGCTCAGCAGAGAGCCTGCTTCTCCCTCTGCTCTTCCCCCCGCCCCCGCCCCAGCTTGTGTGCATTCTCTCTCAATCTCTCTCTTCTCTCAAATGAATAAATAAAACCTCTAAAAAAAAGTGGAAAAGGGAAAGAAGGGAAGAATTTTAAGTGGTGGAAGAGGAAAAGCAAAAGTGAAAAAAGAAGGGCAAGATAAAAAGTTCACAAAATCAAACATAACAGAATTATCAGGAAAAAGAAAAAAAATGGCTCCCATAAAAAAACACCCATCTTTGCTCAAAGTGAATGAGGGCATGTGACTCATTCTTCTTACCATAATTAAACCCACTGACCTAATTTCAACCCTGACAAATAACAGCCCATGTTGACAGGAGTGGATATATTCTTGAAGTTCCATGCTGTCTTCTCCTTTGCTCTTGCCAGGTATATCTTAGTTTCTCTTGTTTCCATATTCCTTGTGACTAGAAGGAAAGATTCTTGCTTGCTATTCAAAGACTGAACCAGTAAGGAGAGAGAAAAGCCAAAGAAAGAGAAACAGTAGCTCTCAACGTGCTACTGAACCACTCCACCTGCAATCTTCCCATCAAATGCCTTCCTTATGATCTTTCTTTGCATTTATGTATATGTATACATGAGCACCATGTTATGAGAGAGGCCTCAATGTTCACACTCAGATTCCTGATCCGTGAAGATACAGACCCCACAAGACTTGGTCATTGCTGTAGCCCCATTATCTAGCCCAGTGCCTTCCATGAAAAAAGGTATCCAATAAATATGCACTAAACAGATGCAAAAAAAAGAAAAGAAAAGAAACGGCATCAGATGAAATTGCAGTCCTTGTCCCAAAACACTGCTTTGGAAGCGTGGTGCCAGAAAAGCAGCCTCACATATAATAACATTACAAAGTAAAGCCTAGGGAGAGAGGAGAATGAGAAATAAAAGACGTCCAAAAAGTAGTAAAATACAGTTTCTATTCAGTATATTTCTATTGTCTATTATCTGCTTGGTTTGGCTATCGATTTTTCAGTGTCGCCCTCTGAACATTTTGGACTGGATAATTCTTTGTTGTGGGGGTGGGAGTGTGCTGTGCTGTGCAGCATCCCTAACCTCTACCCACCAGATTTCAGTAGTACGCTCCACCCCGACCTCAGTCCTGACAACCAAAAATGTCTCCAGATTTTTCCAGGAGTCCCCTGGAGGGGGCAATTCACCCCCCATTGAGAAGCACTGGTCTGAACTCAAGAAGAGCTAGTCATGGAAGTGACCCTGATTTCTTGACCAGTGTAACTAAATTTTTAACAGGAAACAGAAGTTGAAAAGTCAAGATCTGGAGAGGACCCAAATTCTAGCTACTGAAGATTCCATGTGGGGGCAATTTGAGAGACACTAATTGCATTTTTAAGTAAGTTTAAGATATACCACTAGGGACAGTAAATTAAGGAACATGTCTAAGAACTCAGATATTAGTGCTCTAGCCCCAGGGGAAATGATCTTCAAGATTAAACAATACCATTCAACCTTCAAGAATAATCTCAGGTGACCTGAGAAATATGTTTGGAGGAGAAATGAGTCAGAGATGGGTGAAACTGGCTTCACTAAAAAATTAATACAAGTAGCTCTAAATGTTATATTTGTAGAAAGGAACCACTTGAGCTAAAGGACAAATGTACAGTGAAATCTCAGTACCTGGAATGAGTATGAAAGAAGTATGGCATGGGTCAGTGAGAGTCTGTATCCTTAATTTGGCCATTTTCTAAGGGGATTTTACTTATATGCTCCGTTGGTCTCATTTTGTTCCCATCGAAAGAAACTGGCATTCCAGGTTCCTAATTACAGCTATTGTAAATGACTTTGGGTGGGCTTTCTAAACCTTCCAATAACATGTTCACTTTAATTACTGGAAATGAAAGGCTCAAAACATGGTGACTTACCCACACTGTGACCTTCTTGACTGTTGCATCAATATTTTTCTGCTAAAGAGGAAACCCCTAATGAGTCTCCTCCACCAAAGTTTGCATGATGCTACATTTGTCAAAGGAGTGCAAGTACAATGGTGCACAATGACTTTTTAGAGCACTGACTTCTAACTCTGTTGGCAAGGTGACCAGCATGGGGTGAACAGTATTATACATAGAAATTGTAGCAATTTGCCAAATGAATCTAGAAAGGTGAGGCCCTACTGTTGTCCATTTATATACTGGTACCTGAAATTTCACTTATTAGAGCCCTGCTTTTCACAACAGGCTTTGAATCATCATAGACAAAACCTCAAGGGATGCTAGAGTATAAGAGTCAATGCAAAGGGGGCAGTTGAAAATTTCATGTATTGTAATTATTGGTCTGTTACACCTTAGAAGGAATGAGTGTATCAGATCTTTTTCTACAAGCAGATTTTTGACTTTGGGTTTTTTAAGTTTTCTAAAAATTTCAAAAACAGATTTTGCTGGGAGAGAAATGAAGACTTACATAAAAAAGACACTGGACATTCATGGTGATGGGAAAAGATCTAAAAACATAGGTCACATAAGGCTCCCTAAAAAGCAGACTGTGAGATGGAAGTTAGCATACAGGAGGTTTATTAGGGACTACTCTCAGGAACTCCACTTGTGGAAGGAAAGGGAAGGGTTCAGGACCAAGCACAGGAAGAAGTTGGGCCCTGGTAAAACTCAACAAAGGTCTCAGTCCACCAAACAGGGAGCCCTGAACTGGGGTAGACTTGTCCCCAGCTGGGGTGGAGCTAAGAGCTGCCCTGGAAGGGGGGCATGACCCTGGGCAAGATGACTATTTTCAGCCAAGGGCAATTTCCTGAGAGGGTGGACAGCTGAGAATAGACAGCCAGCTGCACTCCTAGAAACAGGGACATCTGTGTGGAGCACTGCTGTGTCCACTACAATATACTTTACTTTGACACACTTTGCCAAGGGCAGATACTGGTTGTGACTGACTTAACTCTAGTTGAACATGATCCCTTAATAGAACTTAGAAGTTTGCTGATCTTTTATGATAGAATCTCTAAACAGATAAACAAATGGGCCACTTGCTCAGGAGTCTAGGTGCTTGGGTCTAATGTCCCTTTTTAACAGACCTCTTGTGAGCTTAAGATGGGTAACTGGCCATAAGGTCTTGAACTCTTCATTATGAAATGAAGAAACCCATATTCATGTCCTTTTAGGTCATGATAACCCAGCTAATTTGAAGAAAATTGGCCTGATTTTATCAGACACATCTTTTAGAAATCAATGAGTATACTGCCTACTTCTTCCCTCCATCCTCTGAGGAAAGAACATTTGACTGAGTAACATAGTCAGCTCTTGATTACCTCCAGAGCTAGAGAGAGCTTTACAGGTGATCCACAAAAGCATAACTTATAAAATGTCTCTACATCTGATTTTGAGAGATACTAAATAATGGTCTATTTAGAAGATGAGGTGGTTAAATACAACGTCCTTAAATTAACATTAATGATCATTTATAGAAATATTCCAAGTGGGCAGAAAGGCAAAAGCAACCCAGAAGGAAGAGTGACTTGGGATGAAAAACTGGCAATGATAAGGCCTTGGTCTGAGAACCTAAATGAAGGATCAGCAATTGACTGCTCAACTAGTCCAGCCTACAGAAACAGATTCCAGAAGGGCAGCTGCTTATCCCATTCTCACTGGTGGGAGTGGCTTGCAAAATGAGCAAAAGAGACTCCATATGTTCTACACTCCTTTTTAAGAGAGAGTTTACCTCTGAGAGTGATTACAATGTTGTCTCAGTCCCACTAAATTAGGTTTAGAAAAAAAAAAACAGAAACAGATAGACTCTAACTCTACTGAGCTTATTTCTTCCATGTAATGTCTACAACTAAGATTTATATTTTAAAAACAGCAAACCTATGATGCTTACTTGATTAAATTGGAACAAAGTCAGGTGCAAGAGAATTGCTTAAGTACTGGATTATAAAAATTAAGGAATTCAGAAACTGAATCTCTGAGATAGATGGCAATGTTACAAAATTTTATTTCAAGCATCAGTTGTTCCTTTATCTGTGTGTGTATATGTGTGTGTATGTGTGTGTGTGTGTGTTTCACGCCCAGCCAGACACCACCAAACAGGCCAGCTAGTTTTGATAAATGGTCAAATACAGTTGAAAGCTAAGCACCACTTAAAGGAATGATGCCTGCATAAGGCATCTCCATCTGATACCCGCCATTTGTACCACACAGACACAGTGGATGACTTCTTACTCATTGGTAGATGTCAGAACTAGACTTATTCATATTACTAACAATTTGGAAGTCATTTACACATGAATCGATGGGCCCCAAAAGTGCACACTACTTGGATGCTTTCTTAGACATTACAGTTGGCCAATTTTAGGATTTCTAGACAAAGTATAAATTTCCATTTGGTCTTCATGCTTTAGCAAGCTAGTATTGATACATGTACACTGAAAATAGTGGCATCCCTCCAGGCAAAGTGTGGCATTCATATTTTTTAAGTGCATGATTATAAAACACAACAAGCTAAAGGAAAAAAATTATACCCCTGAATAAATGATAAAATTACAGTGTTTTCTTGTAGTCCATGAATACTGAAAATTTCAATTAACCAAGTGAAAAGCTATTGAATGTGCCAGCAGGATTTATATCCCAGACTAATGACCATCATCTGCATCCTATTTAGCTAATGAAGGTTTGGAACACTTGTGGATAATTAAGGGAAAGCTGATGGGAGGAAATTCGAACCATGGAAAGATCAAATCTATTTATGTCTGCATTTAAAACTAAACATATCTAATAGTTCATTCAATCAAGGCATAATGTCTGCTCATTTGGGATAAGATAGATGCTCTTAAGTTAAATAGGCAGGTTAGCTCCCAAAACACAAAATTCATTCCTCATTCATTCATTCCTCATTCATTCATTCAATACTAGTTAAACACCTTCCATGTGCCTCTGCCCTTGTGGATCAACACAATAGCACCATGATTTCCCTAATGTTTTCCCCACCACTTTCCCTCCTCCAGCTTAATTAAGTTTACAGCTCTGGTTTTCACTTTACCCAAGTAACTACCGACCACCTGTCTGTCGTGACAGCTACAGCATATAGCTGCAGTTGTAGGACAGGATGGGAAAATACAGGTGTACAATAGGGCACTTGGCTTTTTCTGACACCTGGCAGAGCACCTCAGGAGTGGGGCCCAGGCTCATTAATAGGTGGGTGTTCATGTGTGGAAGACTAAAGACTGCTTAAAGGAAGACAACACCTGATACTCAGGGATAGCAAAAATAGGAATCACACTCAGTGCAGCTCTACTGAATTTCCCTAAATAGTTTATAGGCATTTCATTCCATTTTTATTATCCCACATGAGAGGGAGCACCTTAAAAACCCTTCACTGGGTCCCTGCCAAGATCTGACAAATTCGTGTCTAACAAAGGTGATGCTTCAGGAACCTCCAATCCTAAGATCTATGTCAATGCTGAAAATGGGACACCTAGCTGGTAGGCATGTTGTGGGAAGTCAACTAATGGTGGCAACTCAATCTTAGGTGCACACATTTATGTTTTTTCAGAATCCCTTCCATGTCTGAAAGGAAAGCCAGATTTTAAAAAAAATCAGCAAAATCAGAGCTTACACATAGCCAGTTGGGCATAACTTTATCTAAGCCAGTGGGTCTCAAACATTAGTGGCATGAGAATCACCTGCAGGTCTTGTTAAACAGGTTGCTGGGCCCCACCTCCCAGAGTTTCTCATGTAGAGGGTACGGGGTGGGGCCCAACAATTTGCATTTCTAACACATTCTCAGGTACGGTTGATGCTCCTGATCTGGGAACCATCCCTTAAGAATCAGTGGTCTCAACAAACTGAGGGCTGCTGGAGTGGGGGGTGGGGTGGGAGGGATGGGGTGGCTGGGTGATAGACATTGGGGAGGGTATGTGCTATGGTGAGCACTGTGAATTGTGCAAGACTATTGAATCACAGATCTGTACCTCTGAAACAAATAATGCAATATATGTTAAGAAAAAAAAAAAGAAGATAGTAGGAGGGGAAGAATGAAGGGGAGGAAATTGGAGGGGGAGATGAACCATGAGAGACGATAGACTCTGAAAAACAAACTGAGGGTTCTAGAGGGGAGGGGGGTGAGAGGATGGGTTAGCCTCGTGATGGGTATTAAAGAGGGCACGTTCTGCATGGAGCACTGGGTGTTATGCACAAACAATGAATCATGGAACACTACATCAAAAACGATGTAATGTATGGTGATTAACATAACAATAAAAAAGCCAAAAAAAAAATCAGTGGTCTCATCTATACCCAAAGGAAGTTAACAGCACTGATTATTCTTTTTATGACCTCACAAGAAAGGAAAAAGTGTCTTTGAATTTCCATAAGTATAATTTTAATTAGTGACAATACTAATGCCTTCTGATACTTACATAAAACTCCCAATCTCTAAAGCTCCTTGACACACATTGTTTCACTTCAACTTCCAAACAAAACTATAATGTAGTGTTATTAATCTCATTGTAGGACACCAAGAAACAGAAAGGTTAAGTGACTTGCCTAAGTTTTCTTAACTAGAAAGTAGTCAAACCGAGACTCCGGTCACTGGTCTTCAGAAGTATTTCTGGGGTAGAATTGTGCTATGAGAACTGTACTCTGGGATCATCAAAGTAGAGTAAGAAATTCATTTAAAAACTGACAAAGTGAGGCTGCTCTAGTCTGACAATATCAATGTCAAAGCTTCTTTACTAATAAACACTAATTTTTTTCTTACTCAGCACCCTTTATAAAAGCTAATGAGCCTTTGCATTCATTCTGAATTATATAAAAGATATTTTTTTAAATCTCCCTTAAAAGGGCTAGGTGGAAGAGAAGCTGAGAAATGTATATATAAAGTCCAAATACAAAGATAAGGTTGGCAGCAACCGCCAACTCTAGGAAGAGAATGACACTGGAGAAAAGGTGTTACTTTTTAGTACCAGTTCCCTTTCCTGCAGGGAGCAGATCTTCGATGTTTCACCAGGTTAGCATCTTTGGGGCAGATAACCAGTCAGAAGCTCTGACTGTGCAGAAAGCAGAAGGAATTCCACAGCTTACAAAGAGCACAGAAGTAAAAAATGATGGGACCCAAGGCTGCTGCCACAAACATCCCCCACCAGAATTGCCATGAAGAGGACAGATTCTCTCCCTTGGCTGCACCCTCACGCCCCTGACCCTAACCAGGAGGATTCTATGAGATGGAGGGAGATGGTGCACTCTGGGACATCATGCACTTCATGACAGTATATGAACATGGCCAATCAGTGCCAAGAGGAGAGAGCAGAGGAACAAAGAGCCTCAATGAAGACACAACAAAATACAACATTTTGGGACAAATGACACCCACTGAGTGGTGTCAAGCTTCCTCTCTCAAAGCTGCAGACCAGGTCTCCTTAAAGCCATTAACTTAATATAACAAGGCTAGATGCCCCTAATCAGGGTCATCCCATTGTTCTTCCCAGAGCAGAATATCCTAATCTGACCTGGTAGGAGCTAAAGGGAAGAGAGATTGAAGGAACTGAGACAAATGAGAGGAGCAGAATATTTCTGAACATTTTGACTTTAAAAGAATAATAAAGAAACGCTACACTAAAATTCTACGTCTATTAGCCTCTATAATTTTCGTGTCAGTAGCTATGATACTTTAAATACCAGGAGTACATCAATTGTTTTGAAAGATTATTACTCAATATTTGGGAATTTAGATCCTTAAGATCCCTCCAAATCTTGACTGTAATCTCTACTGTCCCTTATGATAAACACCTTGATAGGACTTGATCCATACTGTAGTGTAAGCTCATCGAGGCCAGAGGCCAACTCTTTACCATCTTTGTACACTATACTTTAGCACAGTAATGGGCATAAGAATGAGGACTCAGCAGGGACTTCATAAATGTTTGTTGAATGTATAGTGAATAAGGTGAGGGAGGCAAGGGGGAGGAAAAAGGAAGAAGTGGGGAAGGAGGAACAAAGGGATTTAGACAGGGAAAGAAGGAAGAGTAATCCTAACGTGGGGACAATATTCTAGAGTGGGAAAAGTGTTATGAGTTGAATTGTGTCCCCCAAAAAGAGATGCTGATGTCCTAACCCCTGGTACCTGTGAATGTGACCGTATTTGGAAATAGGGCCTTTACAGATGATCCAGTTAAGATGAAGCCATTAGGGTGAATCCTAATCCAATATGACTGGTGTTCTTATAAAAAGTGGGGAAATTCAGGAGCACCTGGGTGGCTCTGTCAGTTAAGTGTCTGCCTTTGGCTCAGGTCATGATCCCAGGGTCCTGGGATTGAGCCCCACATCGAGTTCCCTGCTTTTCAGGGAGCCTACTTCTCCCTGCTGCTCCCTCTGCTTGTGTGCTCTCTCTCTGTCAAAGAAATAAATAAATCTTTTTTTAAAAAGGGGGGGATATTTGGACACAGAGGGATGATGAGGTAAAGACGGCCATGTGATGATGGAGGCAGAGACTGGATGGATGAAGATGCAAACAAGGGAACACTGAGGATTGCTGGCCACCACCTGAAGCTAGGGATAGGCAAGGAAGGATTCTACCCACAGTCTCGGAGAGAACACAGCCTTGCTGACCCGTCGATTTTGAACTTCTAGCCTCTAGAACTGTGACGCAATAAACTCTGTTGTTTTAAGCCACCCAGTTTATGCTTTTTATGGTAGCCCTAGCATTTTAATACCATAGCACATAACCAGTATCTCTCCATACTAATCAACTGTAACAGTGATTGACAAGCCATTCCTATGGAGGGGCAGATAGTAAATATTTTAGACTTTGGGAGCCAAAAAGTCTCTGTCACAACTCAACTGCATCAATGTAGCATGAAGGAAGTCGTAGAAAATATATAAATGAATAAGGATGGCTGTGTTACAAAATGACTTTATTTTACAGACACTGAAATTTGAATTACATAGAATTTTCATGTGTCATGAAATATTCTTCTTTTGCTTTTTTTTCAACTACTTAAAAATGTGAAAACCACTCTTAGCTTGCAGGCTGTTCAAAAACAGGCAGTGGGCCAGATTTATCCTGCAAGCAATAGTTTGTCTGCCTCTGGGTACAGATCTAGGAATCAAAAACACCTGACTCTAGTCCTGATTCCACTGATTACTATTTTCATAACTGTGATTAAATCACTGGCTTCCATCTTCAAGAGAATATAATAGGGCACCTGGGTGGCTCAGTCAGTTAAGCATCTAACTCTTGATTTCAGCTCAGGTCCTGATCTCATGGGTCATGAGATCGAGCCCCATGTCAGACTCTGCACTCAGCGGGAGGCTGCTTAGGTATTCTCTCCCTCTGTCCCTTCCCCCACTTGCACACGCTCTCTCTCTCTCTCAAATAAATAAATAAATCTTAAAAAAAATAAAGATAATTTTTTTAAGATTTTTTTATTTATTCATTTGAGACCCAGAGATACAGAGAGAGAGAGCATGAGCAGGGGGAGAGGCAGAGGGAGAGGGAGAAGCAGGCTCCCCACTGAGCCAGGAGCCCGACGCGGAGCTTGATCCCAGGACCCTGAGATCATGACCTGAGCTGAAGGCAGACACTTAATGCCACCCAGGTGCCCCTAAAAATAAATTTTAAAAAAGAGAACATAATAGACTTTTCCCTACCCACATAGAAGGTTATTATGAGGATAAGATGAAAATCATATACTTCAAAATACTTTGTATATATAATGGTATTGATACTTGGATATATTTACTCTGTCTTACTCTTCAGAAATTAATATTAACACTAAGGTCAGGGTGATGATCAACTGACTGAGTCATGGGGCCAGGGCAGGGTGGAAGCAAAGATATAAGCCCCTTCAATCACCCACATCTTCAGATATACCAGGGAAGTGGACAAGGAGCTGCATACCACACACAAAGCTGTCAGAAAATGGACTTTCTGAGGTAAACAGCAAGTCCAAGGCAAATGGTCATCATCTTTGGTCATATTTGACCCTGGGCTACCGCTGAACCATGAATTTCTTCTTCTAGGGAATGTTCTGGACTAGGACAGTTGGCTGCTGGGAGGCTGTACTGTAACTCAGTTCCCTAGATTATCACTCTAAACAAACATTCATCATCCACTAAAGCTCCTCTGGCCATCTTGAGCCCATTTCTATACTGCCAATATTTAACAAAGCCATAAATATTACCCTCCATGCAGAATCATCTACCATAAGGAATTGGAACATTGCCACCGTGCTCTGCGGGGACTGGACTTGAGCTGACAGCTCCAGATTTTCAGGTCCGGCACAAGGTAAAGCCAAAGAGAGCACCAAAGAACAAAGAAAATAGTTCACAGGAGGAAATACATTTTCTCACACTGCATAGGGCTGTAGACTTCCCTGGAACTGAGTTATGCCCTTGAGGAGCCGAGAGCATACCTTTCCAAATTACTAACATAATTCACCATGGTCATAACCTTAGAAAGGATTTTTTACTCCAAATTAATTATTCCAATATCCTTCATTCCTAAGACTGTGTATTTCCTGGATGTAGGGATAAGTGTTGTCACTAAACTTATTCTCAGTTCCTGACTCCTCATACTCATGAATGAAGTGAACAGAAGAGAATCCACATCCTCAGCCGACTACTGGCTGCTACCAATATTCATACTCTCTTCCTCCCTGTTGCATTCCTCCCCATTCCCACCTCCACCCTGGAACATCACCACCTGCCTTCCTAAGAACAGAGAAGAAAACCATGGTTATTACACATCTCTTAGCAACGTGACACCTTCTTCTAAAAGACTCTTACATAAAAGCATGATGAGGCCAGAGATGTCCCTCTTGGGAGCAGGGTAGCTTAATGGAAAGGGAATGGGCCCAAATCCTAGCTCTGCCCATTGTAGAGGGATTGGGGCTCATCACTTAAGTTCTCTGAGCCTAAATTCCTTATCTGTAAAATGGGAATGAGACCATTTACCCTAGAGTATTTTGTAAGAATTTAAGAGGATATGTGCTCAATAAAGAGTACTATTATTATTCTTTCTGAGAACTCAGGACTTCTTCTCCAGTTCTGTCTCCAGCCACACTTATTCTACAGACTTCACAAATACCCATTTATAGGGCTATCTCTGTGCCACTAAGCCAATAATGGTGAATGGGAAAGAAGGAAAAAGCTACAAAGTTACTTGAAGCCTGGACTCTACAATAGCAAGTGGCTGGGAGCAGAGAGGAGGGATTGGCCTTTCCACCCTTGAATAATCTTTGGGTTATTATAAACTGGCAAATCTTCATGCTCCTGGTTAAACTAGATGGATAATGACTTATGCTGTGAAGTATATTAGTCTCAAGCCTAGTTGTAGGTGCTTAATGATAAGATTCCCTCCTTCAAACTTCTCAGGAAAGATGGGGATTAAATTGGTACCAGCCTTGGGCAATGAAGGTGCTCAATCTTTGGAGGGGTTCTGACTAGCAGAATGGTGGGGCTATCTTTTATCATAAGGCTTTAACAAAATGTTTTTCTTTCTCTTTTTCATGGTAATTCCGTGTACTAATATATACCTAAATATATCCATCTTTAAAAAAAGAAAAAGAAAAGGAAACCAACTATGTTAATTTGTAATCCAAGCTGATGAATTACTGATGTGTAAATTTGAGGGTGGAGAGGAAGGGAGGAAGAAGGTCAAAAAAGAAAGACATTTTCATAATCACTGATTATTACAAATCACTTAAATGGACACACAACAATAATAGAGGGTGCAAGGCCCAATGTAATGGGTTCCTGTTTAAAAGCCCAACACTGTCATTAAATGAAAGGTGATGCACCATTATCTCAGACACTGTAAGTGATGGTTTGACCAAAAAATCAATGGCTACACAATTTTACTGTACACCAGAAATAAAAAGATCTAGCTTGCCATAAGCACATTTCATAATTAGAGCACTGCCAGATGCAGTCCTTGTCCTCGTTCTAAATTGCTGCATCTTCATTTCTTCAGAGAGTTTATTTTGAGTTCCACCTGCACAAGCTCTCCAAGTGAAAGGCTAATAAGAGATGATTAAAGTGTTCCCCAGGGCTTGGGGAAATCCCATGCTTCATTTTTATTTTCAGTTCTTTCCAACTGCCCTGGGCCCATTTATTCAACAAACATTACTGAGCACTTACGTTGCAGGCATTAGGCTGGGTTCTGCTGGGAGGATATTGATGAATGAGATGTGAATGGGCCTTGAGAGATGATAAGCAAATCTGTGAAGCTTCCCATATTCTTTGGAGAAGTTCTACTGAGTTCTGACCCTAGTTCTCTTCTCTTCTATATGTCTTCTATTCTTCCTGTGTGATCTCTTTTTACTTTGTGCCACTTCTGAACTTTGTACATATTTCTACAATAACCTTCACCCCATTTACTGCACTTATCTGATTATGCCCCTGCCCCTTCTTTGGAAGCAGAGGCCATGCCATATTCATATTCCTATTCTAAATGTCACAATGGCTGGTACAGAGATTTTTTTTTAATTTATTGACTATGAACATAATCCATCTACTTCTATGGCTTCAACTAGTAGTATATGATGATCATTCTAAATGTGTGTGTTCATCCCTGATCCCCCCCAAGCTTCAAATTCATTATTTTATTAAATATCTACTGCATATTAAATATCTGCACTGGAATGTCCCACAGGCATCTCGAACTTGAGTTGTCCAAAACTGAACACATTGTATTCCCCTCCTGAAAAACTGTCACTAATTGTTCATATATTGCTTAATGGTGAGACCATCATATTCCCTCTTTCAACCACAAATCTCAATATCTTTTTTGACTCGTCTCTCTTCCTTACCCATCACATTCTATTGATTCATCTACAGAAAACTCTCAAGTCATAAAGCTTTCTTCTTAATAGTCTAAGACTAGTTATAGTTAGGCACCAACCATTTATAAGAATAGTTGAAACCGGGCGCCTGGGTGGCTCAGTTGGTTAAGCGACTGCCTTCGGCTCAGGTCATGATCCTGGAGTGCCGGGATCGAGTCCCGCATCGGGCTCCCTGCTCGGCAGGGAGTCTGCTTCTCCCTCTGACCCTCCCCCCTCTCATGTGCTCTCTCTCATTCTCTCTCTCTCAAATAAATAAATAAAATCTTAAAAAAAAAAAAAAGAATAGTTGAAACCAAGTTATAATTGAGAGTGCCTAGGAAAATGTGTGATTATAAGAAATAAGGAATTGGGACAATTTTTGATATTTATTAAGATGAAGAGAAAGAAGAACCAACTAAAGAAATTAAGAAAAAGCAGTCAGAGGAGGAGAAGAGCCAGAGTGTTATCATAGAATAGCACTTCCTAAAAGAAACCTAGGAGAGCACTTCCTCAAAGAAACTGTCCCTGATCTTCCAAATCAGAACTAGAATCCCATTCTCTGTACTCCCACCTCATACCATACTA
The DNA here is from genome assembly GCF_029215605.1 of Mirounga angustirostris. NCBI lineage: Eukaryota > Metazoa > Chordata > Mammalia > Carnivora > Phocidae > Mirounga > Mirounga angustirostris. Next base: position 65,233,497 of record NW_026991710.1, read on the forward strand.
ATCCCTGTGAGACTGCTTATCACAGTACCCTTTAACTGTCTACTTGTCTGCACCTCTCACAGAATATTAGTTCCCCAAAGGCAGGAACTATGTCAGTGACAGCATATGGCACAGTGCATGAAACATAGGTAGTGCTCAATAAATATTTGTTGAACAATTGAAGAGATGAATGATTAAATAAATGAGTGAAATTCAGTCAAGAGAGCACATAGGTTTGAAATATGCCCCTGACTTTAGTATTTAGGAAGATACTGGGTAACTTCTATTCCTTTTTTTTTTAATGTTAATCACCATCATCATTAGTTTTTGATTTAGTGTTCCATGATTCATTGTTTGCATATAACACCCAGTGCTCCATGCAGAACATGCCCTCTTTAATACCCATCACCAGGCTAACCCAACCCCCTACCCCCTCCCCTCTAGAACCCTCAGTTTGTTTCTCGTCTTTTGCCATATATACCCATATAACTCATTGGTTTCAAGGGAAGATTCAAGAATGTGAGACAAAATGAAAAGCCTCATGGCTGTCACTTGGCCTTCCTTCCCAGAGCCATCACTAGAAAGATGGATGGATGGCTCTGAATGGGTGAAAATGGGTTTTATCCAATGGGTTTCACCCAGATAGCATATGAGGCATTACCTCCTTTAAGAGATGGAAAGTTAAACACAACATTTCAAAATTGCTTCAGCAAATAGTAATCTCTTTAAGCCACGGAAACTTTAAGCAAATTGTGATCAACTCATCTCTTAGCAATCTTGAATTTTTGGCTACTATATCCTGTACATACTATAGTCATATGCCCTCTATTTGGGAAATGATTGCAAAATAGGACAAAAGATTATTTATCATCGTAAGACCCCCTGATATAAAAGGAATATTTTAATGACAAATTCCTAGACAAATGAATGGAACAGTAGTTCCAACAGATTGCTAATGTTTTGTTTTTAGATTCACAAATGAGGAGAACTTGAAATAAAGAGGATTAGAAATGGGAAACGTAAGTACAGTCTATAGACAACAAATGGCCTTCAGGACATGAGGTGAGGAATTAGAAGAGAATGTATTTCAGCATTTTCTAAGAGTTGCAGGAAATTGAAAAATTAGCCACCCCAGGCCTGTGCAAACACAATGACCAATAAACTGCCTTTGTTCTTTTGTCCTTTTTGACTTTACCAGTGAGTGTCATTTGCATACAAGGGACTATTACAACAAAGACCTTTGAAAGAAATTTGCTTGGTTCCTCAGCCTTGCCCCTTGGGAAGTTAAGGAAGACCAATTAAATCCTTCCCATCAACCACACATACAGACTGGATCTCCAGGACACTTGTGAAATCTGATTGAAACCATATTCTAAAACAGATAAACCAGCTTTCTCTAAGTTAGAAGCCTTTTTTTTCCCCCCAAGGCATTTTGAAAACCATTTCCTAGAGTGGTCTACCAGAAGATGAAGGAAATCCAAATGCCCTGAGTTGTGCTGTACCCTAAGCTGCAGGGACACTGTTTACTCTAGGAAGCCCATGGCACAACAGAGAAACGATTCACATCTCAGGGACATCAAGTCTCACTCCATCCTTTTGATCACAAAGAATTAAGGCTGGAGTTCAGCAAAACCATTTCTATACTGTTTAACTGGACATCTCAACATTTTTAAAGGGCTACCAAAGGACAACTGTACATTGTTCAAAGAGGGCTGGGTGTTATGGGCTGTTAAAGAGAAGCAGTGTACCACAAAATATCAGTGTAATTAATATAGTAGTAGAAGTATAAGACTTGTAGTCAAAATACATAAATACACTGCCTTGAATAGTGACCCATTGTAACAGCATGACTCTGTACAAGTTACTGAACTTTCTGGGCCTCCTTCACTCTAAAATGTAAAGTTTCCCTGACTGTATAACGAAAACAAACAAAAAAACCCCACTTCACAGCATGGTGAGGATTAAATATAATCATATATGCACTTAGCTCAGACACCTGGTGGATATTCAGTAAATATTGTTTTCTCTTCTACTCTGAGCCTTTTTTTAAAAAAAGATTTTATTTATTTATTTGAGAGAGAGAAAGACAGAGAGCATGAGAGAGAGAGAACATGAGCAGGGGAGGAGGGGTAAAGGAAGAGGGAGAAGCAGACTCCCCACTGAGCAGGGAGCCCAATGCGGGGCTCCATCCCAGGACCCTGAGATCAGATGGTGACCTGAGCTGAAGGCAAACACTTAACCGACTGAGCCACCAAGGCGCCCCCATTCTGAGCCTTTTTTAAAAATTTAGACTAGAAAAGGGAGTTTATCTATCAAACAATTTTTGACATAGCACTAAACTAATAAATTAAGATGGGTATACCATAATAGCAGATACAGTATTTTATTACATAAGACATCACTAAAAAAGAAAAAATGCCACTAATTATATGTTGCCATTGATTATATAAAGCATTACAATTTCAGAAATGTTAAAATATGAAAATATTAATGCTAAAATATGCACATATTTTCATAAAATCAATGAAATACAGTAAGTGCCTAGGATTCCAGATAAGCTCGGAGATACAACAGAAGCAAGAACCAGGAAACAGAAAATTCCATATTTCCTTCTGTGGCTTACTGCCTTTATCTTGAAGAGAAAAAAATCATGAATGTATAGGCCAAAGTGTCAAGCAATTGTTCAGTTGGGAGTTCCTTTAAATACCAGCTTACCCAATTTACACCGGTAACTAGGTATACAGAAACTGCCTCTGAGGGAAAAGGCAAATGGAAGAAGTAAAGGGCATTTGAGAAGGTTTAACCATCTGCTTTTTAAAATCATAGTCAATTTCCATCTTAGTGTTTCCTTATGTTTGCGTTTAAGTATTAAGTATGTAGTTCCAAATCTGCGTGGAGACTACATGGTAGTAGCTCTGTGGCTTGTAGAGGGACACTTAGAGCTCTCCTGACCACTGTTACGTAACCTATAGTGACATTTAGTGGTGGCTCCCTCAAATTACAACCAGGTGTCCCAAAGGGGTAGGACAATTGCTGGGACAGAATGACTAAGCAAAATTCTCCTTTATCCACAGTGTGCGTGATGCCTCCATAATCTTGCCTGACAGGTTATTAAAATCTCTTCTGGAGGTTTTCTTCTAGAAGTGGTAGCAGTTAATATCATTGCAATCTTATATTGTACAGAGTTTGGTATTTTCTGCATATCCTTTATTTCATTAATAGAATTATAGAGTTAGAATATACCCTAGGGATTATCTAATCCAATTCTCTCATTTGCAGATTATAAAACCGTGATCAAATATGCTAGCCCAAGGTCATACAGCTAGGTAGAGGCAGATCCAGGCCTTGAATAAGGCCTCCCAATTCTGAAAGCATTGTTCCCTCAATTAAATTATTTTGCTGCCCATAAAGTGCAGATTAAAGTATTAGCTATGCATATCTTTCAACAGTTATTCATTGAGCACTTAATACGTGGTGAAGTGTATTAAAAGGATATTTACAGTTGTCAGTTTGACACGAATTAGGGACTGATACATTTAAAAAAAGTCAATGAAAACTAGTAATTAACACTTATATAGTTGTGACTACCCAATGAGGTGGGTACAGTTATTTTCCCCATTTTACAGCTGAAAAGATTAAAGCATAGAGAGCTTCTGGTACTAATTACTAACAACAACAACAACAAAAAAAAAACATAAAAGTTACATAGAAAAGTAAATGCAATCATAACATACCACACAGTTTAGCTATGATAGTAACATAGGCTCAATAACATAAACCACAGGTATAATGATAATAGCGAAGGCTCAGTAATATAAACCACAATTTTTAGAACATAACCACACTTGGAAGATAAGGTGGAGAGTGTGTGTTGAAGAATGGGGCCAGGGAGTCAGATATAGCAAGGATATAAGAAAACTAAATCATCAGTTTCTACAGCAAACATCAATGGAAACTATCTAAACTGAAAAATCAAGACAAAAATAACAATATAAACATAGAGGTAGGTGTGTGGAGGTAAATCCAGATTAAGAAAAGAGTTAAAGTGGTTGCCTATGGAAAGTAGACTGAAAGGTGGGGAGGGGTGCTGTTTTTAATTATAAGGTTATAGAACTATGTGATACTTTAAAATGGATGTGCATTTAGACTATGATAAAATATAAAATCAAATTTTAAAACTAAGACATAATAAAGGCATATCACTAAAAATATTGCTTTCAAATTATGTATAAAAAGACATGTCACAAGTATCTCTAAATTTTTTACACAATGATTTTATGTCATTTGTGAAAGATATAAAACATCAAACAGATGTTTGAGCACAGAGTCTGTGCTCAAATAAAGGCTTTATTCCTGTAATTAAAAGATTGGCAAATAAATACACATTGATATATTTTAAGTTGAAACAAAGTATTTGTGGATGTATTTTTTTTATAATTCCCCTCTTTAATTGAGTTTTTAAATTAGTCTAACCAGTATCCCAATCCTGTTGGTACAGAAATAATCAGTGCCATGGTATGTCATCCAGATTCCCTCTTCAGAACTGAGGCACTCACTCCCCCAGCTGCTGGGAATGTTGGCAGCAATAGCTCTCAGCTGAGTCACTTTCTAGTCATTACCTTCAGCCAAAAAATGTCATCTAGCCCAAGGTCGCCAACCCTTTTCCAATAAGGGTCAACATGGTGGTATAAAGACTTGGCACTTTTGACTCAAGAGCTCACTCCAGAGCTCTCCAAGGGACCATCTGAGGCCTATGTTGGAACTGCCCAGTCCTGCTTCCTTCCTGCTTTCCTTCCACGGGTGCTAGTCCCATCTCACACTCCCCCGTAAATTCCTTGTACACAAATCTCCATGTCAGAGTGTGTTTCCAGGAAATCTGACATAAGATAGCCAAAGAAGAGTCATTTTACTATTCTACTAGGTACACTACCATCATAATTTTGGTTTAAAAGACTTTCAAGAAAGAGTCCCTCTCAACACCCAAAAAACAAAGAATCCAATTTAAAAATGGACAGAAGACATGAACAGACATTTCTCCAAAAAAGACATACAGATGTCCAACAGACACATAAAAAGATGCAAGATGCTCAACAACACTAATCATCAGGGAAATGGAAATCAAAACTACAATGAAATATCACCTCATGCCTACCAGAATGGCTAAAACCAAAACTACAAGAAACAACAAGTGTTGGCAAGGATGTGGAGAAAAAGGAACCCTCATGCACTGATGGTGGATTGCAAACTGGTGCAGCTAGTGTGGGAAACAGTATGGAGGTTCCTCTGAACATTAAATACTGAATTACTATATGATCCAGTAATTCCATTATTGGGTATTTACCCAAACAATACAAAAACACAAATTCAAAAAGATATATATGCACCCCTGCATATTGTAGCATTATTTACAATAGCCAAATTATAGAAGCAGACCAAGTATCCATCAACAGATGAAAGGATAAAGAAGGTAAGGGGTGTGTGTGTGTGTGTAATAGAATATTATTCAGCTATAAAAAAAGAATGAAATCTTGCCATTTCAACAACATGGATGGAACTAGAGAATATAATGCTAGGCAAAATAAGTCAGCCAGAAAAAGATAAATACCATATGATTTCACTCATGTGGAATTTAAGAAACAAAACAAACGAGCAAAGGGGAAAAAGAGAGAGATGGAGAGAAATCAGGAAACAGACTCTTAACTATAGAGAACAAACTGGTGGTTACCAGAGGAAAGGTGGGTGGGGGAGGGGGAAAATGGGTGATGGGGATTAAAGAGTGTACTTACCATGATGAGCACTGAATAATGTATAGAATTCTTGAATCACTATATTGTACCCCTGAAACTAATATAATACTATATGTTAATTATACTGGAATTAAAATTAAAAACTTTAAAAAAAAAAAAAAGAAAAAGTCCCTTGACTCTTTTACCTTCTTTTATTTAACTTCCCTTTTCAGAGAGTTTTAAATGATGCATGCCATGTACATTGATCTTATTTCATTGTAATGATGAAATTTATCTTCAAAATAATATTTATTTGAATATTTACTATATGCACATTACAGTGAAAAGTGAAGAGGGAGAAGGCAGAGAATACACAATGAATAAATTAATGAATAAGGATACTTTTTTTCTTCCTTGATGAGTTTATAATTTGCTAGAGATATCAAAGTGTACAATAATTGCTGTACAAACTAGAATGTAACAAAGAAGCAAACAGCTCTATGGAAACTCAGAGACAATTTGATTTTGTTGGTTTTGTGTTTGGTTGGTGGCAAAGGAGTGGAAAGAGAGAAGAGGAAGCAAGTGAGGAAATGTTACAATTTCCTGCTTCATCTACTCAAAATCAACTAGCCTTTCAATACTGGTTTGGAGTAAGACAGATGAAAAAGTTAGAAAAGTAATTTCGGACAGATGTAACAGACAAGAGCAAAGGCTCAGAGGTGTGAAGAATGGTACTGGTGTTGGGGAACAGCTACTAATCTAGTTTGACTGGAGCACCAAATGTACAAAAAGAATTAATGGGGTCAAAGGGGGGGGAACCTACCTGGAAACATATCTTCTTGTTCTGTCACACCCTCCAAATCAGACACCCTAAGAGAAGAACAGTGGCTTTGACCAAGCCAGAGGTCATCACACATCTTTGGAGATGTCATAAGGAATGCTGATGACTGCCGTTTGGGCACCAGGCTAGCTAGGAGCCATGATGCCCAGACCTACTACAGACGCATTTGTTTTTCCATTGATCCACTAAAGACATCTCAGAGGGATTTTTCAGTCAAACCTCTTCCAAAGAGTTACTTTTGCATTATAGTTTGCCAAAAAAACAAAAACAAAAAAACAAAACCTATATCCATTTGAGGGAGAAAAAAGTTTAAAACTACAACTAAATGTCTACAAAATTATCTGTTAGTATTTCTAGATTTTGCTTTTTTACTAACATGAGATGCTTTTTTTTGTAATAGAGGGTACTTTGATGCGTGGTTATCTGTATTTCTAAGTAATTGCATCTAATTTAAAGATCCCCATAATTTAACTACACAAAAGCAGTTTAATTCTCTGGGGATGCATATTCTTCTTATTCAATGCCCTCCTTATTTTATACTTCTACTTACTTTGGTCTAAATTCATAGACTACCAGAAAACCATGGTCCAACCATGGTTTATGAGGTATTGAGGAGGGGAGTTGTACCCTCTATGATTTCTGATCATTAGTGGTCTAATCCCAGCAATCAATGTTTTGTTTCGTTTTTTTAATTTTGGACCATGTTTTTAACAATCACAGCCATATTTATTATATGAAGATGTCATATTTGTAACTTCGAACTTTGATACAACTCACACTTTCATAAATATATCCAAAAAAAATCTTTCCTATCCTAAAGTAGACTTTTGAACATAAACTGCCCAGGGACAACTTCAGCCCATTGTATGACAAAGCTGCTAGCTGACCACCAGTTCAATTCCAGCAGTGACACCATCTTTGCCTCTGTTGTAGTATCTTTTATGTGCAATTATTTAAGTATTTCATTTCTATTTTTTGCCCCATTTTTAACCAAAATGCAACAAAAACCAATTCACTCATATGCTAAAATTAATAACAAGAAATCAAATCATGAAACAAAAAACAAAGGTAAAATGCCCACTGTAACCACTGTTTAATGTTATACTAAAAGCCAATGCAATATGAAAACAATAAATATTGGAAGCAAAGACAAAAATATCATTGTTTGCTGATCACATGTCTGCTTAGAAAAAACAGTTCTAGGAACTCATAAAAGAATTTAGCAAAGTAGAAAAGTCAATAGATTTCTTATATTCCAAAAATTACATGAATAGATAAATTTCTAAGAATAAACTTAACAAGAAATATGTCTGACCCATATAAATTAAACTACTGAACTTCAATGAAATTCATAAAAGAAGAATCAATGGAGATAAATATCATGTTTTTGGATTTAAAAAAAAGCAAACTTTAGCTTTATCAAAAGAGACAAATCCCAACTTCAATCAGGAAATGATAAGACTTAAGCTTCTCGGGGCACCTGGGTGGCTCAGTCGTTAAGCACCTGCCTTCAGCTCAGGTCATGATCCCAGGGTCCTGGGATCGAGCCCCGCATCAGAACTCCCTGCTTGTGTTCCCTCTCTTGCTATGTCTCTCTCTGTCAAATAAATAAATAAAATCTTAAAAAAAAAAAAAAAAGACTTAAGCTTGTCAATTGTATGTTCAATGGGGAAAAAATAAAGAACGTAACATGAAATAAGATAAACAGAAATAAATAAATGGAATAAATAAATAAATAGAAATAAATGAAATAGTATCTAAAAGGGTAGGAGTGATTAGGATTTTAGAATATATTTCAGCTCTCTAGCACTAGCTCCTCACCCCGCCCCATGACATCTTGAAATTTTGAAGTCCACGGATCATCTTTCATGCACATTTTCAAGAATGCACTGCCTGAAAATAGGCAATCATACTAATTCAGAGTTAATCGTATTTCAACATAGCAGTATAGGCAGATATTGAAACGAGGACATAATTTACAAGAGTACACCTGTGTCATAAAGCTCATGGCTAGTTAATAAGAAATAAAAGCTATTGTCATTTGAAATGTAGAGCAAAATTCATTGATCTCTACTAGAGAGAACAGAATTTATAACTGGAGAAAAAATTAAACAAGACACATGAGAGTCATGTCTCCATATAATTCAATACCATGAAAACCTGAGATAAACAAGACAAAAATGAAGACCCAGAGAAAGAAAGCCAAATGTGAGTGAATGATTAAATAAATATGTACTCAAGAGAGACACTAATCTATTAAAACATGGAACAGGTAGCAAAAAGATTGAACCAGGTTGATCTGGGTGATGGAGCTGTCCAGCTTCCAACATTCCATGCCAACATTGCAAACTTTGCTCTCTTGTTGGAAATCTCCCCACTTCACCAAGGAGGGATCAAGAACTTTTAATTAGTTAGTTAAGTAAAGGGAGCAACCTGTTGCTATTCAAGTTCTCCATCTTTACAGAGAAGTTCACTACAGGGGCAAGAAACTTGTTATAAGATGGCAGATTTGGTCACTAATTTCATGTTTTTACATTCAGTTATTCCTATGAGATTCTTTACTCCTAGTACTTAGGAAGAGGTTTCCAAACCCCACCGTACATACATTTCTGTATGTAACCTCCTAAACTGCCCAAAGATACAGTTTAACTTCTTAAACTTAACTGAAAACAAACGGAACACTATACCAATTTTCTCTTTAGAAATAACTGATAATTTCACTTAGAAAGTATAATAGAACAGATTAGTTGAATACAAATGTAAGTATTAAGAGAGAAATGAATAAAGAAATTATTATTCAATTATAACTATAGAAAAATAAATTATGAAAAGAAGTAAAAACAGGACTTCATAGGTTCTCCAAAAGATGTACCTTACCTTAGCCTTGGATTATTATCAACTCCCATTGTCAGACTCTAGGCCAGTTTGTTCACAGGGGCTGGCCAAGAAGGCCTTCTTTGGTGCCAAGCTTCTCTGGCCAAATATCAGCATGGGGACATCCCTGTGTTGGTAATCTCTAGCTAATTTACCAGCAATCCAGAAACTCCACATTCAGTCAGAATGGCTCTTGTCTACTCCCAACAGAAAGCCACAGGTTTACCATCTTTGCTATGCACTGGAAGATTTTCAATATCAAGTTCTTCAATATATGATAGTGACCATGACCTACATCCTCAGAGGGTCCATAAGTCCCTAGTCCAAGAAAAGGTTTGGGTTTATTCCACAGCTCAACATATGTCTGTCTGACTGCACAGTGGGACAGAATTCTTGCCAAATAACCTGGCACTCTTCACCCTGGCTTTCAGAAGACTAAAAACCATAGAGCCAGTTTAAGCAATCTGCCAAGACAATAAATTGGTATATCTCCCAAACAACTTCTTAACTTGGAATGAAAATGGACCTGGATAATTTCCCAATCTTTAATAATCAAATACAATATATTAATAAATTCTTTCAAAATATATAGGAGGAAAAGAGTAAAAGACTCTAAAATCTCCTAGGCTGGTGGTATAGAAACTACCCAAAATATATTACACTTGTGCATAGGGAAGATTAACTATATCAGAGTGACTCAGATTTTTTATTCTGTATAAATACAGAGACAATCAAAATTTCAATTTCTCTCAATCTCTCTTTTGCCACATATTTGCACACAGTGTCTAGAATAATGACTTCACAAAAAAGTACTCAATGTATATTAATATGTGTTGAATGAACAAATAAAGAAATGCTGATCTCTAGAAGGAGCCCAAGGCTCTCTTCCATTTTCCTACTTCCACTCCCAAGAAGAGCATGTAATGGGGATGGTAGAGACAAGGATACTGTTGGGTTATAAAAGGTGAAGTTTGGGCTATGACAAAGGTTAAAGGTCTGCCTTCAGGCTGATGTGGTAATTTAGAATCCTAACTTCTTTTAGGATTATCTCTCCTGTCTTCTTCCTGTTGGATGCCCCAAAGCAGGAGTACCATTCTTCACCTCCTTCTTTTACTCATCTTCCTTCATCACCTTCACATCTCTTCTTTAGAAAGGCAAGCAGAAAGTAGGGTTAAACCCAAGATAAATGAGTTCCATAAAAACTGCCTTAGTCCTTCTGTGCTAAGCCGGCTAGAGGCATGTCCTCCTCTTTCCTTGCTTCCCCTGACCACCAAGATGGATACAATAGTACAGAGTAAAAACCAAGAAGGAGGCTGGGGAAGTAATAGACCATGTTTTCAGTCAGACCTACTTTGGAAAAAGGTATCATATTTACTCCCATCTGGAAGATCTGGGGACAACAGGATGGTTTGTGACCTAAAACCTCAGAGAGTAACAAGGAGAATGCATTTGTCTAGCATTTTTGTGTATGTATATATGTATCTTTACACTCCTTAACTTTGGAGAAATGGCTGGTTAAGGATTTAAAATAGTTGATCATGGTCAAAATCATCTTGATATAATCAACACATAAATCTACAGATCAGTAAGAACTACTTTCAAAAATAGGGTTAGGGGCGCCTGGGTGGCTCAGTCGGTTATACGTCTGCCTTTGGTTCAGGTCATGATCTTGGGGTCCTGGGATCAAGCCCCATGTCAGGCTCCCTGCTCAGAGGGAAGTCTACTTCTCCCTCTCCCTCTGCAACTCCCCCCACTCGTGCTCTTGCTCTCTCTCAAATAAATAAAATCTTTTTAAAAAATAGCATTAAACCATTACTGCTCCAAAAGACTTCAGAGAGGTGAATACAATATAACACCTATAGGGCATCACTGTAAAACTGTGCAAAGTGAAGTAGGGGAGTGGGGGAAAGCCAGACCCTCTGAGAGGCCTGAGAACAAAACAACAGCACATACAGTCTATGAAGAATCCCAGTAGCATAAAGTCCCTTCACATCCTCAAGGGGATAACAATCAGGTACCCAAGTTATCTATATATAACCCAACCGAACTTCACCATGAGTAGAAGCAGAACTTAGAAGAAGCCCTCAGAAGACCTTAGTTTCATTTATAGTTAAGCCATGTTCACACCTGTCTTGGTCAATTACCTTCCCTACATTGGGACACTTAACATTTACTTGTTTTTAGATTTTTTTATTTGAGAAATAATATTTGAGAGAGAGCAAGAGAGCAGGAGAGAGAGAGCATGAGCAGGGAGGCAGAAGGAGAGGCAAAAGCAGACTCCCCACTGAGCAAGGAACCCGATGCGGGGCTCGATCCCAAGACCCTGGGACCATGATCTGAGTCAAAGGCAGACACTTAACCAACTGAGCCACCCAGGCACCCCTTAACATTCACTTTTGACAGCTAATATCAAATATTTTCATTATATCGCTGCTGGCAACTTATTTTGCACATAGAGAAGTTTAAAGGTGCCAAATTATTGAACCTCACTCCCACCTTTAGAGAAGTTTTTTTAAAAAGCCAAAGCTTATATGAGCCTAAGAATAGCTACTTTCTACCAGGGACTAAGTTGTATGAGAAACTAGGCAGGGCAGCTAGAAAAGATGATATTCAGACCTCTAATCCAGTTCCCTTATAATAGCCTTCATTATTTTTATGCAGGGGCACCTGGGTGGCTCAGTCTGTTAAGCATCTGCCTTTGGCCCAGGTCATGATCCCACAGTCCTGGGATCGAGCCCCGCTTCAGGCTCCCTGTTTGGCAGGGGAATCTGCTTCTCCCTCTCCATCTGCAGCTCCCCCTGCTTGTGCTCTCTCTCTCACACACACACTCTCTCTCTCTCTCAAATAAATAAATAAAATCTTTAAATAAATAGTAAGAATTCTGCAAACAGCAAATCATTTCAAATGTGATTATAAAAGTGAAAATTTACATTCTTTTGAATCCTCTTAATTTCAATTTTCTCACCCTAAAGGTTGTCATAAGTCAGAACTGCTCTACTTCTAAAATCCTAAACTGTTATATCATGCTCTATGACAATAATCATCTGCCCATCCGTTTATATTATTCCACTTCTCCAAACAACTTCTGTTCTTTCAGTTGTCCAAAACTCCTAAATCTTTATTTCAATTCATAGACTTACTACTATTCTAAACTCATATAAAATCCTCTTAGATCTCTTCATCTGGGTGATTTACAGACATACAAACTCAGCACGCCTAAATTAAACATCACTTTTCCCCATGAGCCCTGCCTTCTCCTTGAGTCCTGTGCTTCACATAAACCAAACTTCTTATTTATTTCCTGCTTTCCATTGTATAAAGGAGGCTATGGGCATTTTTAAAGCATTTTTGAAAAAGTTAAAATTTTAAATTGTTTTGGCACTTTTCAATGCAGGTATTTGGGCAGTTTTTTGCTTTGTTGAGTTAGTTTTTTGATTTTGTTTTGCTTATTTTTAATTGACAAAGTGCAGAGATTAACTTAAAAGGCAGCTCAACTTTACAGAGTTACATTTAACTGTATAGGGCCCTTCTTAACATTAAAAAATACAGACTTTTCAGATTTCTCTTCCTATACCCCTTTCTGGTACCAAGTTGAAAAGGAATGAGCAGGACCTCAAATAATAATAGCTAAATTTCTTAACACTTTGATCTATGTTTTCTAAATGTATTAATTTAATTTTCACAACAAACTCTATTTGATATAGTTTATTATCTAAACAGATATCTATTTAGATAGATAACAGTTTATTATCACTCGTGAGGCAAAGGAGGATTAAATAAGCTTATACAACAAATAAGTGGCAGAGTTTAGGTTCACATCCAGGCAGTTGGGATCTGGTACCCATGTTGTTAACTGCCATATTCTGCTGACTCATGCTGTTAAGATACAGTACATGTCTTTCCTAAATGGAAGCCATTATTCTTCTATATGAATGAAGCCAATCCCACTGTGTCTTTATGTAGTATACTTCACTTAGCAGATATATACCCAAATGCCTATGACAATGAGAAAACCAGCCACTCCAAAGCAAACTGATCACTGAAACTTCCACAGATAAAAAGAATACTATCAGACAAAGTAAAGATTGAATTTCCTGCAACTACAGGTATTTTATCCAAGAAACTAAAGAGCAAGTAAATGTAATCAAGAAACACAGTTTAAATAATTAGAGGAAAAAGAAAAGACTTAAAGACAGCGGTGAGAAAGTTGCAAAGATTGAAGATTCTGTTCATGTTAACATTAAATTATGCAAATAATACGCAAACCATGCAAATCTACATGAAGACAGGGAGAGAGAAGTTGTGGTTGTTTTCTTTCTTTAAGCTTTATGTAAACACCTTCTGAAATGAACAGTGAAGGTACTGAATGTGAACTTCACAATAGTATGATTTTCTAGGTATTTTAACATCAAGCTCTCAGAAAACTGAATTAACCACATGCTCAAAAAGTATAAATGTGATAGAAAATGTTGTAATTCTTTTATCATTGTGGTCATTTTAAAATGGTATTTAAGTACCTTCTAGGACTCTCAATTTTCTGCCTTCATACAGCAAATCATTTCCCTTCTGCATTGGTACTGAAAAGCAGAAGTATCACTTACATCAAAAGTCAAGTATTTTACATCAGAATTGGTACCATAAAGGCAAAAAGACTCAATCTGACCATGAATATATTCTAATCCTTATGCTGATAACTGAATTATCACAAACTCTAAAGCATAGGATAAAATATTTCCAAGATTAGGTTCTCTGAGATCATTTGCACTGGCTAATTCCTATACTTAGAGACAACTATTTTGACACCATATTATTCTGACTTTGGATGAAAAACATTACAAGGAAATGCCTACTCTTCAACCCATTCCAGTGACACAAAACAGCTATTTTCCTGCCTTTTCTGTGGAATCTATAACCTTTGAGATAAATGAAAAAGAATGCCTCAAACTAAGAAAAGTAGATGCATAGAAAATACAATAAGGAGAAAGCCAATTAAAAGGGCCCCCCAAAATTTCTGCCAGTTAATTCTTTAGAAAGAAAATCCACAACAGGAGAGCAGACATACAAGGATAAATAAAACATGATTTCTACCTTCAATCTTCTCAGATTTTTAAACTTTTATCTGGAACCCAGGATATGAAGTTTCATATTAATCAAAGTACAAACCATCCTAAAAGAAGCCCAGCAAGTGTCCATTAATAAAAGTAAACTATCCCTAGAAAATATAACAGGCCCTATCCTGTGTTGGTAGAGTAAGACACTTAAGCTCTCTTACATGGTAAGGTTAGGAAGCAAACTAAATCCACTGGGTGACACCCATAAAATATTAGCAGTGGAAGGGACTTTAGAGAATCTATTCATCAGTCAGATGAGGGAACAAAAGGAAACCAAGACCAAGAGAAGTTAAAGGACTTTCTCAAAATCACACACTTAGTGACAGTGGAATGGGACTGAGATCTATTTTTTACTTATGCCAAATAATTTTCACTCAAGGATTTCAATTATTTATGCTTTCCTAGACCCAAATTATCAAAAATGTTTGGCTGCTGACTGCATGCTCCATTAAAATTGGCAAGTAACATCTACTCATAGATGGCTTCCAGAGAGATCTTATCAAATATAATGGTAATCATGCCATTATCCTGCTTTAAAAAAAATCCTCTTATCCCCAAAGGATAAAATTCAAAACAGGACAAATATAGGTTCTTTCATGCATAATACCCCAGCCTAGACTTCCAGATCTCCTACCTCAGACTTTATATTTCAGAAACATAAAATTGCTTGTATTCTCAGCTACAAGTACATAAGAAGTACTCAATTAATATTTCTTGAATAAATGAATGGGATGAAACTAAAACAGGTGTCATTATTTCTGTCTCATTTTGTTTAGAACAGAGAGATCTAGTTCAAAATACAAATGACAACAATCAAGGTAAAGAGGAACATTTGCAATTCTTATCCATTTTAAATTAGCAGAAAAAAATATTTAAAACCTGATTGTGGAAAAGGGGTTGCAGCAAAGACAACAATCTATACACAATGTGCATTGATTTAAGCAGGTTTTTTTTCTTTTTTAAAGATTTTATTTATTTATTTGACAGAGAGATAGAGAGCACAAGTAGGCAGAGAGAGAGGGAGAAGCAGACTCTCCACTGAGCAGGGAGCCCAACGCGGGGCTCGATCCCAGGACTCTGGGATCATGACCCGAGCCGAAGGCAGCCGCTTAACTGACTGAGCCACCCAGGCGCCCCTAAGCAGTTTTTTTTTTAAAGAAAAGCTTTCTTGGAACAGGTGACCTTTATTACCACTTTGCTTTAATTGCAAATACTTTTAGTACCTGATGCCTATTAATTTGTCATCCCTGCCAAGAGCAAAGCCAAGAAACCACAAGAAAAGAAAAATAGACCTTTAAATGTAGGCAATAAAGAACTAGCTCTGAGTAACAATTACCTTGGGTAATGTAGGAACACTAAGTAGCCAGTACAGTTCACCAAATAAATTTCATTCGTAATTATGGAAAATAAAAAGGGTAAAATAAAAAACTTCATCATTCATTGTACATTATAGGAATCCAAAGGGAAGTATAGATGACTTCATTTTATTTTATGGAATAGAAGTTTCACAGAGGCAACCTCGCCCAGCAGAAAGGGCCCTGCCTGCATATTCATAGAGATCTGCACGCAATCAAGGGGCAGAGGATCCAGATATAATTTGCCAACAACTCTCCAGCCATTCTGGAGGTTACTCCAATGATAGCAAGTCAATGAAGCTAAAGAAATACTTATTAGTGTTCATTTCTTCCTGAAAATGGATGGGATGCTAACCTTGGCATCAATAAAATATTTGTTAAATATCCATAATGCTTTGATGTTGCAGTATACCAGAAGATAAATATTCTAGGCATGCAACTTAGAAGTGAAAGTTCTTACGAGTTCTTGACTTTGGTGATTTCAAATCCACTGACTGGCCATGGAATCAATTACACACTCCTGGAACTAGAGACAATTGGACTGGAGAGAGACAGTGTTCAAACCCACCCCATTTACATAGCTCAGGCAGAAAAAAAGGGGGTTCCCTAGAGAAAAACTGGAGGGCTGTTACCAGAAGAAGAGAGAATGGAGGAAAGGATGCTGGGCAGATAAAAACACATGGTATACATTTCACAATTTGAGAAAGTTAAGAAATACTAGACATGGGCCAAGGAACAAAGATAGAACAACAAGCATCTCAGAGAACTTCAACTCTGCTGAAACAACATGTAGATGTATTCCATGAGTGGCAGGAGAACTGAACTAGGACCAAAAGGTAACACTTCAGAGAGGCAGCTTCAACTTAAAATAAGGAAGAACTCTATCTCAAGAGGAGATGTTTAAAAATAAGGAGGCTGCCCTGAGAAGTGGGTTTCCCATGCTGAAAGGGCCAAGCAGAGATTCTACCTCCAACACTCCTGCCTTGGGCCCATCTCTCTCCTTTTAGGGGAAATCATCTGCTCTGCCTTCTCTTCTCACCCTTTTATGTTCTCCCCCATGTACAGAGGAGAGATTCAACACCCATGTTTAGCCAAGGCTCTCTCTAGACTCTCCCTTTCAGAGCTGCCTGTACACAGATCCACAGATCGTATGCATTCTTCTCCTCACTCCTGCCTCCTCTGCGTAGCAATGCTCCCAGGACAGATGCGGACTCTATGGGGTGGAAAAAACTCCCGTTATCCAGCTGCATAGTCTGTATCTGGGCAGTGGGCTGAACCCAGGAGAAAAGAAACAGGAAGCCCACTTTGACCATGTGACTCTAACCAACTTTGCAAGCATTAGAGTTAATGTTTGATTCTTACCTAACTTCTATATATCTTCCTCAAGTGGTTCAGAATTTAAAAGGAAGGGGAGTGTGATTAATTGGCTCCCTTGAATTCTAACATTTCCCAATAGGGATTCCAACATGGACTAGGAATGGTGTTTGGAATTAGAATTCCTTCTGATCTTATATAAGTCAAAAAAGGTCACTGGAAATAACCAATATTAATGGTACATATTTATTCTTCAGAAATAGTCTGAAACTTCTACCTGATGGCAGACCACTAGAAAATCTAGCATCCTTCTTTTATTAAGAACTGACACTGTTTGCTTCAGGCAGCATGATTTAACGGAATTCACTGTCTCTAAAGGCAGAAACCCTGATTCCTATCTTACTGAACAGCTATATGGCATTTATTAAGTAACCCTTTGCCCCAGTTACTCTTTGCATGAAATAAAGTAATAATGACAACGTTTTACTATAGTGTTGGAGAATTGCTGATTGGGTGATTAGAATATTTATAAAATATAAAATATAAAACGTTAAATGCTTAAAAGGAATTTTTAACTTCTAGAAGTGGACAGGTTGTTATAAAAAAGTTATTTGCTATGTTCTCAGACTAAAATTTGTGGAAAATATGATGCATGCAATGGATCTAGAATATCCAAAGCAATCTTAAAACGAATAAAGTTGGAGGATTTACACTACCTGACTTTAAGACTATTATTAAGCTCAGGCAATCAAGACACCTCACTGGCATGGTAATCAACAAACTAATCACTGTAACAGAATAGAGACAAGAAACAGAAACACTCCTTTAATTTTTGATGAATACAATTTAATTGGGAAAGAAAAGTCAGAGTAAATGTTGCTATAATGACTGGATATCCATACACAAAAAAGTGAACTTTGACCTCTAATTCACACCAAATACAAAAATTAATTTGAAATGGATTGCATGCTTATCAAAAAAGTTAAATAATAAAGCTTTTACGACAAAAGGTAGGAAATATCTTCAACATTTGGAGGTAGATTAATGTTTCTTAGACAAATCTTCCCAATAAAAAATGGGTAAGATTTCAACAGATCCATCATTAAAGCAGTTTTATGGAAGGCCAGTAAACACATCTGCATTCTCATCAGAGAAATGCAAATTAAAAAGCCCAATGAGATGACATTTTATATCCATCAAGATGACTGAAACTAAAAAGACTGAAAATACCAAATGTTGACAAGGATGTAGAACAACTGAAATTCGTCTACTGTGTTGGTGGGAATATAAAAGAGTACATCCAGTGGTATGCAGGAGCTAGCTTGCACTGGCCCATGAGAACCAATCGTGCACATCTCTTGCCATTTAGCTTTCAATGATTTCACAATGGTAGCTTGAAATTGGCCATGGTAGGAGTATTTACACCATGGAATTGGCAGCTTTGTGCTCATTGTTATGGATGGTCCTCTCCTCCTCCCTCCTCTCTTTCTCCTCCTCCTCCTCTTTCATTTTTCTTCTTTCTTGGAGAGCCAGTTGATAAAGCACACTACTGGGTACAGCCATTTGGGGATAATTTATGGCAGTTTCTTTTATTTTTTTTTATTTTTTTAAAGATTTTATTTATTTATTTGAGACAGAATGAGAGACAGAGAGCATGAGAGGGAGGAAGGTCAGAGGGAGAAGCAGACTCCCTGCCGAGCAGGGAGCCCGGTGCGGGACTCGATCCCAGGACTCCAGGATCATGACCTGAGCCGAAGGCAGTTGCTTAACCAACTGAGCCACCCAGGCGCCCGGCAGTTTCTTTTAAAACTAAATGTATAACTCCTCTCTGACCTAGTAATTCCACACACACACACACACAAAGATTTCTATAGGAATATTCATAGTAGCTTTATCATAATAGCCAAAACCTATAAACAGCCCAGATGTCCCTTAGTAGGAGAATGGTTAAACAAACTAGGGTATAGTCATACATGGAATAGTTCTCAATAAGACAAACAAATAAACACTAACATGAATAAATCTCCAAAACATTATGTTGAGTGCAAAAAGCCTTATACAAGAATATATACTGTGTGATTGCATTTATATAAAGTTACATAACAGGCAAAACTTATCTAAGGTTTAAAAAAAACAATAGTTGCCTCTGGAGGTGGAGGATGGGAGTAGGTATCGATGAGGAAGGAGCATGAGGGTACTTTTTGGGTAATGATATGTTCTATAATTTAATAGGGATTTGGGTTAAACAAGTACAAACATTTGTCAACACTCAGTGAATATATACTTAAGATTTGAGCATTTCACTCTATGTGTATTACCTCAAAAGAAAAAAATGTAAACAAATAATAGATTCTAGTTTATGATTTACTTGCTGAAATGTTTAGGGGAAGTGTACTCATGTCTGCAACTTACTTAGAAATTCATCACGAAAATAAGACAGATCGGTGGATGGATAGAGAGATGGAGAGATAGAAGATGAAGCAAATATTATGAAATGTTAATGGGAGAATCTAAGATGTGGGTATGGGTGTTCACCATAAAATTCTTTACTGTTCTATATATTTGAAAATTTTCATAATAAAATATTGGAGAAAATCAATAAAAGATAAAATTGACAGTTCTTATTTACAGAGTGCTTACCATTGCCAGGTGCTATGCTAAAAGCTTTATAGGCATTATCTGATTTAATCCTTACAACCATCCTATGAGTTAGATGCTGTTATCACTTCCATTTTATGAGTAATTAAACTAAGGCTTAAAGAAATAAAATTACTTGCCCAAGGTCACACAGCAAGTAAATGAAGAACGACCTCAGCTCAGTCTATCTCTTAACTATACATCATACAAATTTCCTCCCTGTGTGGAAGAAACAGAAGAGAAAAAAAAAAAAAAAAAAAAAAAAAATCAAAAAGGAAAGCAATCTCAATTGGTAATAAGAGATAGAAATATTTGGTCAAAGTCCCTATTTGCCTCTTTTTAAGACTAAACTACAAGTAGGACCGGCTACATAATTTGTGGAGCTTAGTGCAAAATAAAGATGAAGTACTCCTTGCTCAGAAATCATTAAGAACTTCAAGAAGGTAAGAGCAGAGCACTGAATCAAGCATGGGGCTCTTCTGAGACCCCATCCTGTGTGACCTCACGAGCCACACGCCCAAGCCTTGGGCACTGAGTCCAAGAACAAAAAGTGCTTGACGTGGCTTAGGATGACTACAAATCCCTCAACACAGCCAACAATGCTTTCTGTGATTAAATTTCTCCTCTCTCCCTCTCCCAGAGGGTTTTCATACCCAAAAGGCAGAAGAGGCAAGTTCAAACCTCGGTGGGTGGTCGTGGTATCTGAATACTGACACTAGAGTAAGGCTCCACAAAAGACTGTTCTATGTTCTTGCCAAAATGTAGACACATTTGCCATCAACGGTACTGATCTTCCTCTCAAACTGGCCATCATTCCCAGATGCAGCTGGGAAAGGGCTGATGGATCATCCTACAGAAGTAAACAGGTTTCAAAGAGGCAGGCTTTGTCACCGGTGGAATGGATCGGTTATCCATCACTCCCAGCCAGCTCCAAAACCAACCTCGCAGCCCAAGAATGTCTCCTCCATTTATGTAGCTGCCTTTTACCCTCAGGATTTCTACCCAAAGAGCTCATTTGTACTTCCAAAAATGGAAACTATGGCACCGAGTGGAAGTACTTAAAAAAATAAAGCTCCCATCCATTTCCAGGCCATGACAATTCAGCAGCGGCTTCGTGGCTTCCTGCCTGTGCTGTCGCTGTAATCAGTAATTCTCAGACAGACATAAAACACAGTACTTTGGCTAGGGATAATAGGCTGTTCATCCACTGAAAAGACTTCTATATTTTTTCGTGTACTGTACAAAATGCTTCATTTCGACTAGAATCAAAATGACAAATCCTTTTACATCAGAGTTTTGCTGGCTGCCTTGGGAAGCTGAAAAATACTGTCACTGGAGACTAACTGGAGGATTTTAAGAAGGTCTGGCTAGGGAGAGGTGCGGGAGACGCTACTGGCCTCCCTTCTGAATCTGCACCAGACACTGCAAGGGTTATTCAAATTAGAATGATCACCCCGTAAGCTTTGATGACTCTACATTCAAAAATGAGTCCTCCAGTTACTAACTTTCGGATTACCTATTTAAGAAAGGCCACCAGAAGTTGCAGCATAATAATGGGTTGTTTTGAGGACTTCCAGAAGGCCCTTAATTTTAAAAAGGAGAAACCACTTAAACTGGGAATGTGGGAAATATGCTGATTCCCTAGCAATTTCCGGGGCTGCTGCCTCATTAAAGGCTGCAAAAGCCACTTTGCAAAATGCAGAAAGCCACATGCTTCCATAGTGACTGAGAGGTTCAGCTGCCTTCCTTTTGGAATGTGAAAAATATCATGCATTTTTAGTAAAAAAGGGATTGACCTCTCCTTTGCAGGCTTTGCCTTCAACACATCTAGAAATATGTCAAGAAATTCCACTTCACAGGGATGGCTAGGCTGACCTGTTTGGATCACAGTCTCTTAGGTCTTTGTAGAAGCCAAGAGCAAGGATAGGTAAAATCGGTATGGGTTTTTAATTGGGAGAATCCGCCAGCATTAGGACAACTGCATCCAGTGAAGCAAATCACTAGAATGAAGACTTGGGTGGATTTCCTGCCAAGCGTGTTTACAGCACAGATCAATGCACACCAGCCGTGTGAAGGCTGTTAAGGAGATGGCTGGAGACATATGTATGTAGTTATAACTTTAACTACCTCCAGAGCAAAGCCAACCTCTCCCCCACATAAAGTGAACAAACGGATAATTTACCAGGGCTGGAGATGCAGTAGATAAGGTGCCTGACTACACATAAACCAACTGTTCACTACTTTTGTTTTTAATCAGTGATGTCTTTGGAAACCATTTTTTTTTAATTTACTTTTATTAATGTTGTCAACAAATCTGAGCTGGAAGTCAGTGAGAACAGCATCATTTTAATAAGATGGGGAAATATCTATTTTTTAAATAAATAGGTTGACCTGAAATCCATATTTCTAATATTTTAAACATATCACCACATGCACCTCCCAGTTACTCCCCAAAGTGCAAAATGGGAGTGAGTTTTGAGATCAACTAAACCAGGTTTCAATCCTGCCTCCGTCAGTTAGCAGTTAGTTGGGAGATTCAGAGCAAGCAAGTACTTAAAGGTTCCGAACCTGGGTTTTCCTCTTTTGTGAAATGGAAGGGACCGATACTACCTCATGGTCGTGTTGTGAAGATTAAATAAGATAATGTATGTAAGACATCCAGCACAGGCCTCACACGTAGAGGGTGTTAAACACACATCTGGTTCCTTCTCACTCCCTCCTTCCCTTGCCTTCACCAAGCTGTGGAAAGGCGGTTGAGCCGCCTGCGCTTGCATGCTAATGACCGCCTGAAGGGGGCTTGAGAACAATTTTAACAGTCTCAAGTTATTCTACTTGTTAGTAGTAGTTACAGTGAATAATATATACAACTTGTTCATCATCCAGACAGTTCTTGCATTGGAAAATCACATTAGCAGCTTTGCATAACAAAAGGTTTAATAGGAGCCTCAAAATAAATAAATAAAGGTTGATCACTCAGCTCAAAATTCAGTATGTCACACTTTTGCCTTTCAGATGAGTCCCACAGAAGCACCTACAACTGCCTTTCACCCACATTTAATCCGTATTTCTCTCTAATAGATATTAGTAAGTTGGCAAGATTCTCCCTCAGAAATCGTGAAGTGCTCAGGTCCTGAGGCCAGACTGCCTGCGTTGGAAGTTCAGCTCCTCCACTCTGTAAATGAGAACTTGACAAAGTAGGTACCCCCTTCGGGCCTTGGTTTTAACGACTTTAAATGGGGACAATTGCACCACTTTCATCTTACCAAGTTGTTGTTAGGATTATGTGAGTTGATGAGGTAAAACACAAACAGCCTGACCCAGCGTAAGAGTTCACACACTATTTTTTTCAATCTAACTAACACATCAGTTGGTATTCTTTCTGTGGACCAGAACATTGGACTGCTCTCTTCAAACAGAATGTGGTCATCATTCTCCTCAGAAAGTCAAGTTCTCCATCTGATGCTCTACAGATCACTAAAAGGATAGAAGTAGGAAGCGGGGGAGGGAAAGTGAAACTGAAGATATCCGCAGATCTGCTCTGACTGGAAGGTATACCCCAATCTCCCCTCCCCTCTTTCACACACACACACACACACACACACAAATACATTTAGACCAACCACCTCCAGAGAGAAAGCACCTGAGGACAGAGAAATTAAGTGACCAACTCAAATTCACTATTTGCTTCAACTTAAAAAGAAAAAAAAAATGAAGTACTTAAAATGGCCCCTTTATTAATGATGATTTCCAAAACTAAATTAAGTGACCAAGTTCTAGAAGATCTCCTCTGAAGAGTGTTCAAGGCAGAGAACAGCAAGTTCAAAAACTGAAGCTGGCAACAAAAGAGCCAGGGTCCTGGGGTATAGAGAGCAAGGGGCAGAGCAGTAGATGATGTACTATTTTGAGTCATGCTGTAGTATTTATTACTTTGAGTTAAAATCACACCAAAGCGAAAACAGGGACAAGATAATACTGTATAATGTAATAATAGTTACATAATAATGTAACTAAGTTAGAAAATAGTTTTTCTAACTTAGGATAAAAATTAACTTTTGACAAGAAGAACACTTATTATCAGTGGGCTTTAGTTAGAACTCAATGGTGGATCACCCTCTCTACTAGAAAAACAGATAAATCAGTGCCCTTCCAGCAGTAGCTACAAGAGGAAAAGTAATAAGGTCTTTAACATGAGAATGATAATGCCAAACAGTTAAGTAATTACTGAGGTACTTTGGAGTATGGGAAAGTGAGTGCTTTTGTCATTTGGTCAATGGGGTATTACAAATTAGTTTGTCTATCAAAATTATCCCTTCTAATGGATGCACCTGACTAAATGCACATCCATCCAAACGTGCACCTGGAGGATTTCGAACAGAAAGCTGCCGCGCACCCAGGGCTTCTGCTGCCAGTTCCAGTAAGCACAGATGTGTCCCTGAGTGAACATTCAGATATTCATATTGGGGAGATCACGTAGTCAGGAAGTATGGGGATCATTGTTCCTGGAATCCATGTTCTCCCAGAAGACTCAAATGAACACCGATGTGGGTACACCACAAATCAGGAATGTACAAGCCTGCACGCACCGCTTTTGCATTGTGCTACACTCTGCAGAGAATTCCTTGCACCAATAGGAGAGGGTTGGGGAGAGAAGGAGGAGCCCAGGGGCACTGGCCAAGCAACAGGTGGCCATAGTTATAGCCAAGTTCTGTGTACCACCTCAGTTGTGTGGAACCTGAACTTAATGCCAGAATGAACCCACCGCTGATCAGGCATTATCCCAGGCCAGCTCCTTTCATCGGAGTATAGATGGATGCTCAAGAGTCTCCCATCTTAAAAACAAGCAACAGAACTTCCATACATTTCCCATCACAATTAAAATAAAACCCAAATTCCTTTCCATAGCCTCAGAAGCCCACTTGACCTGAACCTGGACCTTTCCTACCTTTTCCCTCAGGTACTCCATTCCAGCAGCCTCAGGCTCTTCCAGCAGCAAATCAAGAACACTCCTTTCTCAGGGCCTTTGCAAGGCTTGTTCTAACAGCCAGCAAAGCTTCCAACAAACACCCACAGGACTCATCCCTTTGCTCCATTCCCATCTCTGCTCAAATGTCACCTCTTCAGAGAGGCTGTACTTGCCTGACTATCAAGGATAGCATCCCCAGGACTCCATCACTCCCCTCCATCATTGTTCATGGCTCTGGCACAAGATACTATCAGATATTTGTTTAGTGCCTGTCTCCCCCCTAGAATGCGGCTCGATGTTGCTTCAATAGCATCCTTAAGATCTAGAAACATCAGGCACACATTAGGTGTTCAAGAAGTATCTGCTGAGTGAATAACTGAACAAATAAATGAATAAATTTAACTCCTTGATATATACTAAAGTAGCTATAGGGCTTTCTGTGTATGTTTTATCAAAGTAGTGACTATGGGTCTATGTTCATTCTCTAGGTATACACTTCATTACTGAGTGATACATTTTTCACACTAAAGGAGAAAAAAGATGATATAGGTATTAGTGCACAGAACAAGGCACTGGAGGAAAGAGAACGAAACAGAGCAGGACCAGCTCCCCCAGGAATATGGCAAAGATAGATAATCCTAAACAATAGAATAAATGAGCTATCTAGGAGGATCACAAAGAGGGACCAGACAGATAAATACCATGGTTGCAAAAATATCTTCCAAGTTGTGTAAATAAGAACTTAGCAAGAGGAGTATTCAATGGATGCTAGATAAGGAGGCTAATGACAGTGTAGTATAGGAATTATTTGGTCAATCTTCATAATCCAAATAATTTTTTTCACAAGGAAATTTATACTACAAATACAATTTTTATGACCAATGGCTAAATATTCTTAACATCATTGATTTTTTTTTCCCAGAAGACCCCACATTCCAGTTCTAGGTGACAACTTTTATTTATTCAATCATAAGCGATTACACGGTCATAAACTTAAATGCTCACAGGAGTTGGGCTGCCAATACAAATGAGGGAAGTCTGGCTGGGACTGCCTGGAGGGGGCCGGCCAAGTGCCTCCTGTCAGGAGAGCAGCTACTCTGCTCCAGCCAAGATGAGCATCCATGTCACTGGGAGACCTGGGTTTTCTGGTAAGATTTCTTGAGCTTTATTGTTGGCAACAGATTCAAACATTTAATGACAGTCATGCAAACAAAACACATTTGCAGCCACCATCAGCCTTTGATTTGTGATCTCTAACAAATTATCCAAATATGAAAAACAACTGGAAGGACAGAAACAATATATCTGCTTTCCAGCCATCTGACCAAACTCCATTAAAATATTTGCTGTCAAAAAAACCCCAGGTTTTTGTTAGTTATAAATGAGGGAAACTTTAAGGGAAATCAGAGAATCTTGCATGAGATACCAGGTAAGGGATTTATAAATGAGACATTAATGATAAGATGATTTCATTTTTTATCTACAGACTCTTAAGTTCTCAATCACATTTGAATGGCTGATAATTCAGTTATCAGGTATTCATTAAATAATCACAAGATTCAAGGAGGAGGAGCAAGATGGCAGAGGAGTAGGAGACCTAAATTTCATCTGGTCCCAGGAATTCAGCTAGATAGTTATCAAACCATTCAGAACACCTACAAACTCAACAGGAGATCGAAGAAAAGAATAGCAGCACCTCTCTGAACAGAAAAGAGACCACTTTCTGGAAGGTAGGATGTGCAGAGAAGTGAATCTGAGGCGATATACAGGAAGACAGACCTCAGGGGGAGGGAGCCTCTGTCAGCCGACTACCAGCAAGTGATAGAGCAGCGGAGCACAAAATCGGAACTTTTAGAAGTCTGCTCTACTGAGGGATGTGGCTCTCGTGGCTAAGCAGGGGGTGGAACACTCACTGGGACAGTGTGGTCTCAGAACCCTTGGGGTCACAGAAAGACCAGGGGTGCCTGAGTGTAGCAGGGCTCCCAGGTATGGAGCGCAGAACCTGGCTGCAATGACAGAGCCAAGGAGTGGGCTCTCAGCTCGGGGTTGCCTTAAACCGTGATCCGCAGCACAGTCAGGCCACTGCTCTTCCAGCAGGGACCCAACAAGCGGCAGATCTGGGGAGACTCCCCTTCCTCCCCCAGGAGAAGTGGCACAGGAGCATACTGCAGGAATCTGCTGGATTTGGAGACTCCAAACAGAGTCATGTGCCAGAGGTAGAAATGCTTGGTCACGGGCCAGGTGAGCATGGAGTGCATCCGGAGTTGGGGGAGACAGGAGTGATTGACTGCTTTTCTCTGGGGGCTCACTGAGGAGTGGGGCCCCGAGTTCTTGGCTTCTCTGGGGCAGAGACTGGGAGGCTGCCATTTTCACTCTCATCCTCCAAAGCTGTATGGAGGGCTTGCAAGAAACAAAAGCTACCAAGAGCATTCAGAACATTCAATCCCAAAGCAACAGAATACACATTCTTCCCTAGTGCACATGGAACATTTTCCAGAATACATCACATCCTGGGTCACAAATCAGGCCTCAAACACTACCAAAAGATTAGGATCATTCCCTGCATATTTTCAGACCACATCTTTGAAACTAGAACTCAATCACAAGAGGAAAGTCAGAAAGAACTCAAATACATGGAGGCTAAAGAGCATCCTACTAAAGAATGAATGGGTCAACCAGGAAATTAAAGAAGAATTAAAAAAAATTCATGGAAATAAATGAAAATGAAAACCCAACTGTTCAAAATCTTTGGGATGCAGCAAAGGCAGTCCTAAGAGGAAAGTATATAGCAATACAAGCCTTTCTCAAGAAACAAGAAAAGTCTCAAATACACAGCCTAACCCTACACCTAAAGCAGCTGGAGAAAGAACAGCAAATAAAGCCTAAACCCAGCAGGAGAAGAGAAATAATAAAGATCAGAGCAGAAATCAATAAAATAGAAACCAAAAGAACAGTAGAACAGATCAACGAAACTAGGAGCTGGTTCTTTGAAACAATTAATAAGATTGATAAACCCCTGGCCAGACTTATCAAAAAGAAAAGAGAAAGGACACAAAAAAATAAAATAAAGAATGAAAGAGGAGAGATCACAACTAACACCAAAGAAATACAAACAATTATAAGAACATATTATGAGCAACTCTATGCCAGCAAATTAGATAATCTGGAAGAAAAGGATGCATTCCTAGAGAAGTATCAACTACCAAAACTGAACCAGGAAGCAATAGAAAACCTGAAGAGACCTATAACCACTAAGGAAATTGAAGCAGTAATCAAAAATCTCCCAACAAACAAAAGCCCAGGGCCAGATGGCTTCCCAGGGGAATTCTACCAAATATTTAAAGAAGTAACACCTTCTCTTCTGAAGCTGTTTCAAAGAATAGAAATGGAAGGAAAACTTCCAAACTCATTATGAGGCCAGCATTACCTTGATCCCAAAACCAGACAAAGACCCCATCAAAAAGGAGAATTACAGACCAATATCTCTATGAACATGGATGCAAAAATTCTCACCAAAATACTAGCCGATAGGATCCAACAGTACATTAAAAGGATTATTCACCACGACCAAGTGGGATTTATTCCTGGGCTGCAAGGTTGGTCCAACATCTGCAAATCAATCAATGTGATACAATACATTAATAAAAGAAAGAACAAGAACCATATGATCCTCTTAATAGATGTAGAAAAAGCATTTGACAAAGTATAGCATCCTTTCTTGACTAAAACTCCTCAGAGTGTAGGGATAGAGGGCACACACCTCAATATGAAAAGGCCATCTATGAAAACCCACAGCAAATATCATACACAATAGGGGAAAACTGAGAGCTTTTCCCCTAAGATCAGGAACACAGCAAGGATGTCCACTATCACCACTGCTGTTTAACATAGTACTAGAAGTCCTAGCCTCAGCAATCAGACGACAAAAAGAAATAAAAGGCATCCGAATTGGCAAAGAAGAAGTGAAACTCTCACTTTTTGCAGATGATATACTTTATGTGGAAAACCCAAAAGACTCCACCCCAAAACTGCTAGAACTCATACAGGAATTCAGTAAAGTGGCAGGATATAAAATCAATGCACAGAAATCAGTTGCATTTCTATACACCAACAACAAAACAGAAGAAAGAGAAATTAAGGAGTCAATCCCATTTACAATTGCACCCAAAACCATGAGATACCTAGGAATAAATCTAACCAAAGAGGCAAAGGATCTGTACTCAGAAAACTATGAAATACTCATGAAAGAAATTGAGGAAGACACAAAGAAATGGAAAAACGTTCCATGATCATGGATTGGAAGAACAAATATTGTGAAAATGTCTATGCTACCTACAGCAATCTACACATTTAATGTGTTAATTAGTAAACACATTAAATGTGTAGATACCATCAACTTTTTTCAAAGAAATGGAACAAATAATCCTAAAATTTGTATGGAACCAGAAAAGACACCAAATAGCCAGAGGAATGTTGAAAAAGAAAAGCCGGTAGCATCACAATTCGGGACTTCAAGCTCTTTACAAAGCTGTCATCATCAAGACGGTATGGCACTGGCACAAAAACAGACACATAGATCAGTGGAACAGAATAGAGAGCCCAGAAATGGACCCTCAACTCTTTAGTCAACTAATCTTCGACAAAGCAGGAAAGAATGTCCAATGGAAAAAAGACAGTCTCCTCAACAAATGGTGTTGGGAAAATGGGACAGCCACATGCAGAAGAATGAAACTGGACCATTTCCTTATACCACACACAAAAATAGACTCAAAATGGATGAAAGCCCTAAATGTGAGACAGGAGTCCATCAAAATCCTAGAGGAGAACACAGGCAGCAACCTCTTCGACCTCAGCCACAGCAACTTCTTCCTAGAAACATCACCGAAGGCAAGGAAAGCAAAGGCAAAAATGAACTATTGGGACTTCAGCAAGATAAAAAGCTTTTGCACAGCAAAGGAAACAGTCAACAAAACCAAAAGACAACTGACAGAATGGGAGAGGATATTTGCAAAAGACATATCAGATAAAGGGCTAATATCCAAAATCTATAAAGAACTTATCAAACTCAACACCCAAAGAACAGATAATCCAATCAAGAAATGGGCAGAAGACATGAACAGACATTTCTGCAAAGAAGACATCCAAATGGCCAACAGACACATGAAAAAGGGCTCAACATCGCTCAGCATCAGGGAAATCCAAATCAAAACCTCAGTGAGATACCACCTCATACCAGTCAGAATGGCTAAAATTAACAAGTCAGGAAATGACGGATGTTGGCGAGAATGTGGAGAAAGGGGAACCCTCCTACACTGTTGGTGGGAATGCAAGCTGGTGCAGCCACTCTGGAAAACTGTATGGAGGTTCCTCAAAAAGTTGAAAATAGAGCTACCCTACGACCCAGCAATTGCACTAATGGGTATTTACCCTAAAGATACAAATGTAGTGATCCAAAGGGGCACATGCACCCCAATGTTTATAGCAGCAATGTCCACAATAGCCAAACGATGGAAAGAGCCTAGATGTCCATCAACAGATGAATGGATAAAGAAAAAGTGGTATATATATACAATGGAATATTATGCAGCCATCAAAAAAATGAAATCTTGCCGTTTGCAATGACATGGATGGAACTAGAGGGTATTATGCTAAGCGAAATAAGTCAATCAGAGAAAGGCAAGTATCATATGATGTCACTGATATGAGGAATTTGAGAAAGAAGACAGAGGATCATAGGGGAAGGGAGGGATAAATGAAACAAGATGAAACCAGAGAGGGAGACAAACCACAAGAGACTCTTAATCTCAGGAAACAAACTGAGGGTTCCTGGAGTGGAGGGTCTCAACCAGGGTTCCTGGAGTGGAGGGGGTGGGAGGGATGCGGTGGCTGGGTGATGGACACTGGGGAGGGTATGTGCTATAGTGAGCACTGTGAATTGTGTAAGACTGATGAATCATAGATCTGTACCCCTGAAACAAATAATACATTATATGTTAATTAAAAAAATTTTTTTAAATAATCACAAGATTTTTATCAACATATGAAGTGCTTAAAAAGCAAAGTAAAGATTTAGCTGGCCTACTTACTACTAATCTATTAGTTTGACTAAGAAACAAGCCTACAACTAACATATAAAACATGTAAGTATTTGTGGTTTCACTATTTGCAAGTAACCCCTAAAGGGCCATGACATGCAGAGATCTACCAGCTCCTTGACAGTGAACTTGGTGAGTGAACTCAGCAATAGCCTAGTGTGTGCATCTCACTGCAGTTTTACTGTTCTCTGTGCATCATCACCACACACAAAAATCTTTACTAAATGTCCAAGAGAGGTTCATTTAATTTTTCAGTCATGCTTTACTACGCTGTGATCAAATTTAAATGTCACTGCATTCACAGTATATCGGGAGACCCATACAAATATTGGCATTTTCCTCATGGTTGCCAAGATGTACCTCACCTGTTTACAGCAGTGAAAGCAGCCCTTACCTTCATGAAGACCCCCAGTGCCGGGAAGCTTCCCTGCCCTCCAAGTTCTCAGTCTCCACCTGGCTTCCCCGTCTCAATGTGCATTTGGGTCCTGGCTCCTGCTCTGTGCTCAATCTATTCCCTCACCATCAAGCCTAACAAAATGCAGCCATCTCTTCCTTGACTTCCTAGCCCAGCCTGCAGGCCTGTTGGGAGGCCGCATCAGTTTAGGTCCAGTTGCGGACAACACACTACTACAGCTGGTTTACATATATTGTATATGTATATTGTATATGTATATAGTATTACATATATATATACATATATACACATGTATATATACATACACATATATACACATATATATACATACATACACATACATACATACATATACATATATATATACATATACATATATATATATATATGTTTTATTGCCAGGTATTAGGTTCTTAGCAAATTCAGTAGAAGCAATGGAGAGATAGACTAAGTCAGGCTTCCAAGAACAGCTCCCATGATCACACAGCCTCTGTTGTGACCTAAAGAGCTTCTGTTGCCCATGCTGAAACACAGCCCATCAGAGACCTGCTGATGGAACCAAGTCTCCTCCACCAGCACGGGCGAGCCCAAGGGCTGCAGAAGCCAATGTAATCAGGAAGGGGGACCCTCACACCTTGCCTCTTGCTCCCTTTTCTACATCAAGTCACTTATCTGTGGTCCCAGAGGAGGAACCCAGATAATACCTGGAAGAGAATCTCCAAAGGTTTTAACCTTCTGGCCTCTCCTATAGTGGAGAGCATACTAGAGGGAGCTTTGAATAGAGGCCCCAAATAGCAGTTCACAGCAAACACCACAGATTACCTGCCAGGGATTATGCTTCTGTGGTTCTTATTATAATTACCGGGTTTTGCTTTTTGGTATTTGGGTTTTTTGTTTTTATTTTTGTTTTGGTGAAAAACTTCATATCTCTGAAGAGAAAATCAGGGTAATCACCAGTAGAAAAATAGTCAATTAGTGCAAATATCTGGTATTGCAAATGTAATGGACATTTATAGGTCAAAAAAAGAGAAGGTATAGGGATGACTTAAAGATTATCCTAGTAGCTTCTCTTGATAAGGTGGGCAAGTGGAATGTTCTATTCCCTGAGATGGGATATAGAAAAATCTTTATGTCTAAGGGTCAAAAAATTGGTGGTCCCAGATCGCCTGGAAAAGAAGGAGAACTCTGGGTTCATAAAATGGTGGGTTCCTAACCCCAGCATAAGAAATGACAAACCCAAGCAAGCTACTACTTTGCTGTCAGCACTCACCATCCTGCCCGCAGCAGGAGATGCCATTCATTAATTGCCCTGGCCTTGACATGACACACGGATCAGTGCTAATGTTCCAAAACTTGGAAGAAAGTCTCTACCCTTATTAGGGCATAGCACTCAGGTGCACACTAAGCTGAGGGAAAAGTAAAGTGAACACTCCTATTAAAGTGGCAAAATTCACATAACCACGCTTATTGAGACCATGGTATCAACTCTATACCTGGTTCCACTGCTGCCCGAAGATTTTCCCAGTGTATTTCCAGTAACATTCTTCAGAGAACTGTTTTGGAATGCCTTCCATTCATCTTAAAACCCACTTTGCCCCATTCCTCTCTTAACATAGTCTTTCTTCTATGAACTACTTCAACTTCTGTCCCTTCCCCCATCTTCTCTGTGTAAGTTTCCTCTACCTTGCAAGCTAGTGCCAGTCTCTCTCCCCTTCTAGCTTTACTAGAGCATGGGTCAAGGCCTGTTTTTATAAGCAAACCCTTACTGGAACACAGCCACACCCATTCTTTTATCTATTGTGTATGCTTCCTCTCATACTATGATGGCAGAGTTGAGTAACAGTACCTGGCTCACAAAACCTAAAATACTTACTCTCCAGCCCTGTACAGAAGAGTTTGCTGACCTCTTTTCTGGGGAAATCTATCCCTGCCTACCTTCTGAAAATTCCTCTTACCAATATCTCCTTTCTCTCTGTTATCTTCAACCTCTCCATGTCCATGGTTTCCTTCCCTTCAACCTGTCACATTTAGGTCATCATTCAGTCTCTCTTCAATAAGCCCCAACTGAAAACCTACTAAGTATAAGGTATGAGGAATACAAATATTAATAAAACACAATCCCTGCCTTCAAACCACTTACGGTCTAATAAGGGAAAGCAAATACGTAAGCAGCCAAGTTTTCTAGAGTATTTTGGAAGCCAACAAGAAAGTCTAAGCAACACTCATTTCTCCCTGGGGATTTCAGGGGAGTCAAACATGTTGAAGTCCAGAAGAACATACAAATAGCAAATAGTTCATAAAAATGGTGAACTGTCTTCACAAATCTTCAACATCCTAAAAAATACATCTTCCCTCACCATCCTTTATCCTTTACCCACCATCCCACACTCTCCCCTTCCCTTTATGGCTACCATCCCTGACCTGCAACCTACTCTGTAATTTCTTGCTGCCGGGTTCCACCGGCACCACACCACTGAAGCTGCTCCCTCCAAGGTTACCAGGGGCCTTGGCTCATCCATTTTCTGCCTCACCTCAATTCTCATCTTACTCACCCTCTGTGCAGTATTTGCCTGCAGCTCACTCTCATCCTCATTCTCCTGCCTGAAAGCCTCCATGGCTCCACCTAAATTTCAAATCCTTCAGACTATCACACAGAGCTTTTCACAATTTCTATGTGCCTTTTTGCCCCCAGACACTTTTCAAATCCACAAGCATTCCCCACTGAGTTGTATCACCTTGCCTCTTCCTGCTTTGCCCTTTGTCTGGTGTGATCTTCACTACCTTCCCTGTCTTCCAAACTCCTACTTCTTTAAAACCCAGTTCCAATGCCATTTCCACTGTGAATGTATCCCAGCTTGACTTGGTTGGCTCCTCCTTCTTCCTTCCTCACTACTCTCAGAGCACTTGATACATAGCTCCACTGAGGGTTCAGGGCTCCAACTACTTGCTTACAGGTATGACTCCCTCATTTTACTATGTACAGGAATCATGGCTCATACCTTTTTAAATCCCAAGCACTTGGACTAAATCCACATAAAGCTATACTAAATAAATGATTAGAGTAGCAGCCAGACTTGGCAGTTCCAAATGGAAAAAAAAAAATCCGAATTCCTAAATATATCCAGACAAGTTATTTCGCAGGCACACATCTCTTAAAATTCAATAAACTTTCAGAATATGCAAATGACAATAAAGCTTCCCTTCAGCACATTAGAGTGACAGTTATAAGACAATGACATATAGCTGCTCCCTAAGGAACCATCACAAGATAGCATCAGATACTCAGGCTTGTCACTAGGAAGGGCACCACCTAAGTCATATTTTTTTTCAGCTTTAATAACAAAGATGGCACAGTTATCAGCATATTTTCATCATCATCTCCGTCTTTAGAACTATGGGCAGAAAAGTATTTATTATGAATGAATGTTCAGCGTGTGACAGCAGAAGACTAATGGGTTTTAGACAAATAGGTGCGAGAGATGGATTTATGGTCCAGTGGGCTCCACCTTCTCCAGGATTGCAATGCAGATGCTCCATCCTTGAGTTTTCCCCATGTGAGCATCAGCCCTAACCTAGCTCTGGAATAGAGAATGAGCCACTTGTTCAAGTTCCACTCAGAGTCTGTCCCAAATGTTGGGACCCATCAGAGCTTTTGGAGTCAACAAGGACCCTACGGCAGGAGGAAGAAGGCACTTCCACACAATCAATATTCTCAGAGTGCCCACAGGCATGTTGTGCGGTAGGGAAGTTAGGCAAGTGTACATGTCATTCTGCATGCTTCCAGGGACAACTCTGGGTCAGATTCAGGCCCAAGTAAAGCCCATTGCCAATTCTGTGGGGCAGAAAAGCATTCATCATCTCCAGGAAAAAAATTTTCCACTTTCTGGCTCCTGCATGTATTCGGCTAGTCAAGTGTCAGCACAGAGCCTGGAACTCATATGCTTTGCAGCTTTCACTGTGACAACCACATTTCCAAGCCTATAGTTCCAGGAAAGACAATATTTGTAATTGTCTTGTTGGCTAAGGGTAAAACAAATACACATTTAGATCACAACAGATAAATGCTTCCTCTGAATTAATCACACAAGGGAGCCCAGAGCACACACTTCTACCGGGGAAATTGAATCTCATAGTGGCAAACCCACCCATAAAGGAAACAACACTCATTACAATTGAGGAAAATTTTAGAGTATTCACAGTATCCTTGAAGTGGGAGCTCTGATATGGAGTAAGTACATGAAAAGGCAGCAAATAGATAAAGGCTGAGAATGCCCAAAGGTGAATGGCAGCCTCAGGGGGTGAGCATTCCAGGGAATTCTTTTCACCCCACCTAGTGAGGTCACACTGATTACAGACTCTGTGCAATTCATTTTAAAACATATTTTGCAGGGCGCCTGTGTGGCTCAATGGGTTAAGTGTCTGACTCTTGATTTCGGCTCAGTCATGATCTCAGGGTTGTGAGATGGAGCCCCACGTCAGTTCCACACTCAGTGGGGAGTCTGCTTGAGAGTCTCTCTCCCCCCTCCCTCTGCCCCTCCTCCCTCAGGTGTTCTCTAAATAAATAAATAAATAAAAATAAAATCCATTTTGCAGGCCCACTGTGTGCTTGGCACAGAAGTCCATAAAACCCACTTCTATAGCCTATTGGCAGGAATAAAAAGCAGCATAAGCCCTCTTGGTGAAAGCCCTTCACTACAGAAGCCATAAGTAATTTTTCCTCCTTTCTTCTAACACATGAATATAGAAGGTACGCTATTGTTCTGTTCAGAGCGGAATTTGGTAAGTTAGTCTATGTTTGGTGGGGAGCAGGGAGGGAGGGAGAAAACAGATTTTGTAAAAAGCACATTCTGCATGCAGAATTACTATATAACACCAGTACTGGCCATTGACAGTGGAAGGTAAGCAGAGCAATCCATTATTAAACAAACTCACTGATATCTGGGCAAGCATACGGAGGGAGTCTAAAAGAATGTATAGAGTGCTTTACTTGAAGTTGGGAGTCATATTGTTTAACAACATTGAGTTTTCCCAGAAGTAAACAGGAAGGAGGCTTTTTATATTGACACCTTCAGGATGTGCTGCCTAAGACGGATCCACAAGCAAAAATTCCCTCTCCTGTGGGTCCTCTCCCCTTCCTTTGCTCTCCTTCCTTTCCCTTCCCGTTCCTTCTCTTCTCTCCTAAGTCCAGTTCCCAGGAAACAGATTCTGAGATGGCAAGCCCTTGCAGGAACCTTCCTAGCAGCGGGCTGGGAACCATAGCTGTTAAGGGTGTGGGAACTGGGCAGAACTGAGCAGAAGGAGAAGTTGAACTCGGTTGCAACCAAGGCTTCAGCTGACCCTGCTGTGAAGTAGAAGGCTGGGATGGCCCTTCAGAGACTCTGCAATGGGTCTTGGTAGTGCCACCTTGAGTATGAGGGGTTGTAACCTGAGACTAGGCACTTCCTACAACCAAGGGCAATCTCTGGGAGAGGACTCAGCTGTGAGCCCTCAGCAGCCAATACACTCCCAGCAACTAGGAAATGAGGGGAGACCCAAGGGGCCCACCCCAGCTCCACTTCCTTTCTCTTATCTCCCCATTGCCCTGAGTCCTTACACTCCCTTGTTCTCTTTTCCCCAGGGTCCTGCCTCTTATTCTCCTTGGTCTGTGGGATAAGCTTGTAATAATCCCATTCCATCTAGCTCTACTAGGATGGGGTGAGAATCTGCAAGACAATCACCTTTCACACTGACAATATCTAACTTCTCTTAGCACATCTGCAGTAGGTTTTCAAGGAAAAAAATTCCCCTTTATATCTAAAGTCCACACTACCAAACAGATTCCATATGTTACCCTAGCCTTAGTGTATGCCATGGCCCCTGTAGGAATTATTAATCTAAAAGTCTCCACCTCTTCCTCTACCTTAAGACATGAGACTACATGTTCTCCTTGGGTTGCCCTAGATCCGTATGTGCCCTGATCATGGTTAAAGGAAAATATTAACGCAATATCTTCATTGAATTGAAGTAACAATATTATAATAGCCCCTATATATTAAGCACTACTACCAGCTACATCAAATACATGTGTCATTTAATATTTACAGCAATCCTACAGGATAAGTATATTATACCCATTTGCAAGTAAGGAACTGAGACCTAGAGAGGCTATAAACTTGCCTGAGAACATAAAGCAGGAAGTGCTAAAGGTCCAATGTGGTAGAGATGGCCAACTCTCCACTAAAATCCATATTGTTCTCATCCATGATGATGGGTGTTGAGTCTCTTTGAGAAAGCTGCCCAGCCAGGGACCACATGTTCCTGCCCTCCTTGTTCCTAGGTAAGGTCATGTGGCTAGTTCTAGTTAAATGAATGTCAACACAAGTGATGTATGTTGTTTGTGCCCTCCTATGCTCTCTTCCCTTCTGCCCAGCATTTACAGTGGGCTCTGAGGCCCCAGTGGGAAAGCAGAGTCATGAGCTACAAGGAACCCAGACTTCTGAATCACCAAGTAAAGAAAAGAAACCCATCAATCATGGGTACCACATTAGACTTTTATGAATAATAACTACAGTTCTGTTGCACAAAGCCAATGAAGTTTAGGGGCCTACTTATTGGAGCAGCTAGCATTACCCTAATTAGTACATAGGATGAAAGCCAGATTTCCCTTCATATATTCATTTATTCATTCAACTAAATGAATGTAAAGTTTAAGTAACCTCTCCTAGCTGGGTACATACTAGAGGCTGGGGATGTAAAGATGCATGTGACATAGTCTCTTCTTTCTAGGGGCTCATGGTGTACTGAAGAAGAGAGATGATTCATAACACTATGGAAATACTGAGGGGGGAGTGACTGGCTCTGCTTGCCTCATTTCTGGAGTTTCTCCCCTGTGTAGGCACTGACATTTACATGGCAGTCTTATTTTTATTTATCTTTTCTAAATTTATTACATTAATATAAATTCTTCCCAGGTAGATATTCTGAAAAACATAGAGACCTATTTTAGAAAAAAAAATAAAATCCCTAAAATCAATTTTGTGAAATGAGGTGGCTAGAATTTAGTCAGATAATATATTTAGCAATTACTAGTAACTCTCCTAAAAATAATTTTTCGAGTGCTGGCCACTTTTGTCCTCTGCCTTCAAAAACTATTTGGAAATACAATAAATATAGGTGCAAGAAAAAGTAGGTTTTTTTCTTTCTTGGTCTCACTTTAAATTATGCAGTCTTGTGAGAGGAAGAAAACCAAGTAGAGCAAAAGAGATCAAACAAATGGGTATCTGCACATTTGTATATTCCTCACTCCCTCCACCATTACACCATTACCCCAGACTCTAAAGCTAACCCAGAATAGTCCCTTGAATATTCTAATTCTGTTTCCATTGGTAGGAGAAACCTTTTCTTGCCTTTCTATGCCTCATCCCTCCTTTCATCCTTACCCACCCCTCCACATCCACTCACATACCACCCTCTCCATTCCCCAAGTATTCCAGCCTACACCATCTCCTCCCCTTTTTTGAGCAGCTCCACATTTACCATTTAGTAGCAGGTAAGAATTTAATTGTTCCCTAAGTATTTTGTTTACTATCTTCCAATGTGACTGAAAATGTCTTGAAGACAGAAAACATGACCTGATTTTTTTCTCCATGTGCCTAGAAATGCAGTGAGCACTTTTATAATCAAAAAAGAAATGTCTAATGAGCAACTGACTGACTTCCCAGATGATCTCCTGGAGCCTTGTGAGAGGAAGTGTTTTAAAGCCTTAAGGAGTTATTGGCTTTAGCAAACTTTAAGCAACAGGCAACTCAACATGGTACTGAGGAAAGAGCCAGGATCAAGAACAAGTCAATCTTAGCTCCACATCTGTTTCAACCCTACACAGCCTTGGGCATAGCACTTGCAAAGACATCCCTGAGCCTCAGTCTCCTGATCTTCAGAAAGGGAATAATAACACCTTCCTCTTAGAATCAAAATAGGTTACATAGAAGAAAACTCTAAGGGATTTCCTTTTGTATTAAATTAGTGGGTAACAGAATCCTGCCACTCTTGTCCCAAGTAATTCTAATGAGTATCTTAATACTAACTAGAGAGGGATTACATCTTAGAACAAAACAGCCCTCCCTTCTAAATCCATGCTTCTCCCAAAAGCAACTGACTAAATAAATGAAAGATGTGACGCAGTTAACTCTGTGCCCTTTGCTTTCACAACCTAATTCTGCAAACTGCTGAAAAGGCACTTCTCCTCTAATGGAACCAGGAGGGCAATGGCAAACTGTCTGGTCACAAACCCAAGCTTGAACAATATGGAGAGGTGTCTCCTGTCATCACAATGCTTATTAACTGTCCCATATAAGGCAAGTCATAAGGGGAGAGAGGGCTCTTCCAAGATGCAGCAGGGAGGCTATCGAGTGAGGGGGGGAGCCCACTAGTGGGGAGAGGGGGATCTCTTGCTGCTCAGTCAACAAGCTCCAGGCCTTACCGGGGGCTCAGGTTTCCCACTGAGAGCTTTATTTTTCTGTCAGCTGCGACTCCCCTCCTCTCATTAATGCGTGTCCTGGGGTCTTCTTTTCAGAAGCTGAGGCAGCATCCTTCAAGACAACTCTCCTAATTGGTGGAGGGGTGCTGGGAGGAACACGCTCAAACAAAAGCAAATGTTTACCCAGTTCCTTTCCTCACACCCTCATCCCAGCAATACTTGCAAGACCCTGGGGCACAGTTTCCTTCAATGTAGTCAATACAGGCTGCCTCCCTTGTCCACACTGGAGGCCTCCTTTGTCTATACCCACTGCGTCCCTTTTTTATATTGTCTTTATGGCCTCTTCACCACTACAAACTATGGTAGTAGCAGAGGCTCCAGGGGCAGACTGCCAGGGATTGAATCCTGGGTCTGTGTAAATTTAGGCAAGCCCACTTCAATCTCTG
Source organism: Mirounga angustirostris (assembly GCF_029215605.1). Classification (NCBI taxonomy): domain Eukaryota; kingdom Metazoa; phylum Chordata; class Mammalia; order Carnivora; family Phocidae; genus Mirounga; species Mirounga angustirostris. Next base: position 65,273,708 of record NW_026991710.1, read on the forward strand.
CTTCCCAACCTGTGAAGTAAAGGTAACTGTATTTTCCACAAGGGTCATCATGAGGCTTCAGTGGAAAGCATTTCCAAGCATAGGCCCTGCCACGCAGTGAATGTTCAGTATTAATTATCATCAACTGTCTTCTCTGATGACCCATAACCTAGTTCCTGTTTGTATCACTCCCACAAAATCACTCTTCTCAGGAAACAATTTCACATCTTTCTCCCAAACTGATCGAGCCATTAGACTCTTCTTCCTATTCTCTCTGTTACTTTAAACATGATGCATCAGTTTGATGACACCAGAATACTGAGCATTTTTCCCACAGGTTAAGATTATACTTGGGATTTCTGTGCAAAAATGCAGAGTACTACAGAACACCTGGAAAATTTACAATTTCCTCCCATTGTATTCTAACCTTGGTGTGATCTGAAAACATGAATTTGTATGAAAAGGAAGAAATTCTCACACTATCAATGATGGCAAAGATGCTGCAATGTGATTTTCAGGCATAATCAATCACTTTCATTGATTCCCCATCCACTTTCACAAATTTAAGAAAAAGAAGTTCTCATAAGACCAGTGTTTCAGCTTTTAGCAAAAGAGAAATTTAAGAGAAAAAAGTCTTTCCATTCAGCAACTTATTTAGCCACCCCCAATTATTCTCCATTATAATTAAAATGATTATTGCTGGAGTTTCAGTTTCAAGATGGTTCGACCTCTCTCATTTTAAAAATCACCCTAATACTCAAGGAAGTAAAAATCAGAAATAGGAATTAAATCTCTGATCAGACTATGAGACAATTTTAATCCTGAACTAAATTATAAGATGGCAGAAAGCAATAGAGAAGTAAATGACTTGCCAGAGAGAAGGAAGAATACATCTAAGTACTTATAAAGGAAGATAATGATGAGAAGCAAATTAAAAATACCTACAGAATCCAGACAGGCTAGGAGCGCAAGTTCCTCAGAAGGTGGGATAAAGCTGCATCTGACTACTCCTCTTCCACTGCTGCAGGAGAAAATGAGGGTCCAGACTCAGAGACAAGAGGTAAAAGGGAAAGCAGAGGTGAGGCATGCAAATGAAAACAGGGAGATTAAGTGAAATTCTGCAGACTGAACAGAGACGACATCCAGAAAATTGAAGGAAACTTCTCTAGAAAAACTGAACCACCCCAGACAAAATACTACAGATTCTGACATTTGAAGGTCCACAATGAAAGACCCATGTTATCATAATGACCCCACAGTGAAGCCATCAGTTGAAAAGTCCAATGAACAGACACAGAACTTCCAATCAGCTTTCTAAAGATTCACTTATAAACATGAATGGACAGGTACAGACTCCAGCCATTTGAGGAAAATCTGCAATACTAAGTTAAACAAGCAAACAAATGATGAGAAAATTTTTAAAAACTCAGAAGAAACAGATAAAATGTGGTAAGAAAATTAAAAAAAAAAAAACTACAAAGGCACTCTATTCAGTATTCTCAGGGGTTATAAACTTTTCTCCCAATGTGCCCAAGGGACATGACATACTCAGGGCAAAGAGGTTTAAAAGCCCCTTTCTCTCCTCAAAGGGTGCTTATTAGCTAGCATCTCTACTGGTGGAGGAAGAGACTACAGCGATGCACTGAAAGCATATTATAAAAATAAACATAAAAAAGAAAATTCTTCTAGATATTAAAAATATTGCTAAAATTTAAAAATAAGAAACAGTGAGAGAACAGCAAGATTAGGTCAGGGAATTCACCCAGAAAGTAGGACAAAAGGATAAAAAGATGGAAAATAGGACAAAATCTTCAGAAGGTAGAGGTTCAATCCAGCCAATAAGGGTTCCAAAAAGAGAGAGCAGGAAATCATTGATGAAGAAATTCTCAAATAAACAATTCAAGGAAATTTGCTGGAACTGAAGGACATGAATTTCTTGCTTAAAAGACATAGCAAAATGAGTGAAAAAGAAACCCATACTGAAGATAGCATTGCAAAATTTGAGAACACCAGAGATAAAGAGATCTTAAAGTTTCCAACAAGGAAAAACTGGTCGAGGGCAAAGGAACAGAAGTAAGAAAAGCATCCATCTTCTCAAAAGCAACAGTATAAGCTAGAAGTCAACGTAGTAACAGCTTCCCAATTGCCAAAGAAAATAATTTGCAACCAAGGATTCTAGATTTAGCCAAATTATCAAGTGTCAAAGTAGAGTAAATATTTTCAAATATGTAAAGTCTCAGAAAATTTACCTCCAATGGCTTTTCAGGAAGCCAAGGAGGACTAAGAAAAAAAAAAAAAAAAAAAAAAAAAACAAGAAAGAAAATGACATAAATCCTTGTCACAGGAGAGAGAAGCAAAGTGAATTACGCAAAGGACAGCAAATATGCAGCAGATCCAGGGAGCAACCACTCCAGGGTGGAGCAGAGTGACTAAGGCTACCCAAGATGTCTTTTTAAAAAGAGAGCAGTATATGACAGATTGTTTGATAGGCTTGACTCTGAGAAAAAAAACTTAAGAATGACATTTTAGAAAGCTGCTGGAGGGTATGGGAAGAGTTGGGCCAAAGGTCTGAAGGCAGTGAAGCAGATAAAAACAATGAATGAGGCAATCATAAATTCCAGGAAAAATAAAAGGTTATAAAACAAATAGACAAAGGGAATTGAAAGTACACTTATCTTGTTGAGCACTGAGTAATGTAGAGAATTGTTGAATCATTATACTGTACACCTGGAGCTAATATAATGCTGCATGTTAATGATACTTCAATTTTTTAAAAAAGAGAAAAAGGGGCGCCTGGGTGGCTCAGTCGGTTAAGCATCCGACTCTTGATCTCAGCTCAGGTCTTGATCTCAGGTCGGGAGTACAGGCCCCACAACGGGCTCCATGCTGGCATGAAGCCTATTTTAAAAAAAAAAAAAGAAGAAAGAAAGAAAGAAAAAAGAAAACGGGTTATAAAATAAAGTAAATGGATCATAGCCTATTCGGCTCAGTGAAAAATAGTATTTACCTGGAAAAAATAATAAAAAAGATGAACATGAAATTAACCAAAACTTGTGAAATAGCTTTTGTGAAAGGATATAGGAGGTGAGAAGATAGGGTATGAGACTGAAAATTCTGAATTCATGAAATAGGAAGCTGTGGCACAGGAATGAGTTGCAAGCAGTTAACTGCCTCTGGAGAATGGCACTGAGGGAGGGCACAGATGACTGCTATTTTTTTCTACATAAGCCTTTCACCATCATTTGACTTTTAAAACCACGTGCATGTATTTGTGTGATAAATTTTTTAAAGCAAAAAAAAAAAAGAATAAAATTACAATACAGTTAACCCTGTGCCCTTTCTTTTCATGACTTAAATATTTCTAAAATACACTGAGGAAATAAAAAACCTTTTCTATTAATGGAACCAAGCTATGTATTTGTACTAAACTTATTTTATTTAAAAGATTTGGTTCTAAAGTATTAAATTTTCTCCCCTCATCCATCCTTATGGCCCACAAATTACCAAAATACAAAGCTCTTTGTGGTCTGTCTCTTTTTTTCACATCATTAGTACTCATAATTGTGTTTAAAAGTGACTCAGAACACTGCAAATGTCTTTATGACAGGGTATCACAATAAACACATAGGAAACTTCCTCCCTCTTACTCCATTCCCCATTGCTAAAACATGAAAGAAATGCAGACATTTGTCCTGCACTATCTAGCATATGAGCCTAAGACTCTTAGCAGTGATATTTATGTTTTTATCATGCTATCATTAATTAGGATTAATTATAAATTCTAAGGACCATAATAAATAAATACCAGGAGCTACCAATTTTCTGATATCATGAAGAATATGAAATTAGAAAGGATTCTCCCCAGAACTGATCAGAAGGATAAAGCAAAAGCAATGGTTAAATCAAGAGTTCTGAACCTCTTTTCTCCCTAGCATGCCTAAAGGATAGGACATGCTCTGTTGTGACTTAGGCTCGCTAATCATCTCCCCTCTTTCACAGAGGAGGATTATTAACATTCCTACTAGTGGAAGAAGAGCCATGGGTAGTGTGAAAAAATCCGATAGGTAATTCTAGCAGGCCCGTGTGTCTTACTATCCCCACTCATGGGCATGTTTCCTCTTCTCTCTTTCTCCTCCCCACTTCGCTCCTCTCATCCAATGGAGACAACTAGTTTAGAGATCAAATTAAGAAGATAGATGTCACCATAGGGCAAAAGATGAGAGCTCAGAACAAGGAGATATTTATAATTTGCCTCCAACCCCACTCCCACCCACTGTTCCAAGTCTTTGCTGATTTTCCAGGCTTAATTTTGACATTGGAATAAAATCAGAAAAAGGGAATGTAGCATGTCATAGACAACTTCTGACAAATTTCCCACCACTAGGGATTCCCCTTTCCCTTCCCCAGGCCCCATCCAAGCAGGGACTCAGCACATTCTTGTTCCATTTCTCACTCACAATTCCCCTTACCTGCTTCTAAAACATACTTGTTTGCATGCTTAGTTAATTGAAATAGTAAGAAGAGCCCACATTGACTAGACTCTTATTAACACTCAATATTTTATGAAATAAAATTTCACACATGTCATTTGAGATTATGTCCATAACATTTTGACATCTGAAGAATATAACCATAAGGAGAAAGGGTTTCAGATTCTCAAAGATTTGTGTTCTAACCCAGGATAAATCACACATGATTTCACATAACTATTCATCTTTTTACCTGGTAAACAAAAAGAGCAAGGGAACATTTAGTTCGGTCTGTGGGCCCCTTCCCTTCAGATTCTCCTGACCCCACCATCTTCATTGCTTCAGAGTAGCTCTGACTTAGTTACTAGGCCATGATGACTTCCATTGTAGGATTTCATCTGAAACACTTTCTACAACAGTGAGTAAGGCTCCTTCCAGCTCCAGCCTTCTGGCAGTGCTATGGCACAGCCTTTGAGAGCTTCACCACAACACCATCTTGTCTACCCATTCACATCCCAATTTAACATTTCCACTATGCTGACTGCATGGCCTATACACCCGTATCATCTATGTTGGAGATGTCAGGTCCAACTTCCTTAGAATGTAATTCAGGGCCTTTCCATTTGACCTGGTTCAACCTTTGCTTTCTCCTCACATGCTGCCCCTCTCTAGCTCCCTCCTTCCCACCCCAACATCATACCCTTTGCTTTAGTCCCTAAAGCTCCTGTCATTCCCTAATTGTGCGTGTTTCCTTGTGTCTTGGTACCTTCGCTTGTGCCCTTTCTCTACCCAGCATCACTTCGGTCTACCAATGTCTCTTTTGAAAACTCATATCCATCTTATAATGGTCAACACAAATATCACCTCCTCTATGAAGTCTTTCTTGACTTCTCCAGGCAAAATGAATTACTCTCTTTTCTGTACTCACTAGATTAAAAAGCATCCATTACACAATATAGTTCACTATTTATATATCAGTTTCCTGTGCTAGGTAGTGAGTTTCCAAAGGACAGAAACTTACTCATACTTGTGTCTCTAACATAGAACTTGGCACAGTTCTGGAACAGTTATGCACTGTTTCCTGAGTGACTGGGTGAACAGGAGAGAAGATAAGGAGAGCAGAGCTAGTGTTTGTGCACTTCTTGGGAATACAGTCCTTAGCCCATGCAAGGAGGAACGTCACAAAAGATCTGTGATAGTAACTGTAGCAAACACCTGGTGCCCTGACTGACATTCTTCTAGGCTTACCTCTGATCTCAGCCATGACTGGGGTAGACATCTGTGTGAATTAGATTCACTTTGTGGTGACCACCTCTCTCCTAGAAAAGATGCAACATTGGATGCATAACCCCAGGATCCACAGGTCCTATTGTACTTCGCATCACCCAGAAGGACCCTGCCTATTAGAATATTAGAATAGCCTCATATTTGCTCAAATATGGCATCAATTTATGTCTACAACCTACAGGGTTGAGATTCTATTCTCCAGGATTCATTATATGCTTTGAAACAATAGCCATTACATGTGCTCTGTATCCCAAAGCTGGAAAACAAAGGTCAGGGTACCAACAGGTACAAGCTTTGGTTGACTCCTCTCATCATCACTCCCAGTGATACAGCTGCTTAACTTGGATTTCTTGTTTCCACAACTTTAATCTTTTCTAGAATAAAGGTCTTGGTTCTTAGAGGACAATACTTTTCCATGAGACACTGAGCCTAAAGCTGTAAATCCACCTCATCACTCAGGCTCTTCATGCCAGAGGATCACAGGCAAAGAATGGAGTTTCTGTATCAGCAGAGAAACTGATTGGGATAATCCTGAGGAGATAGAGTCATTGCTACACAATGGATAAAAGGATGACTAAGTCTGGATATCTGGGGATGCATTGAGGTATCTCCTGGTGTTTCTGTGTCCACTGATCACAGGGGACAGGCAACTGAAGGAAGCCAGTCAACCCAGGTTTAGATGCCCCCAGGGGTGAGGGTCTGGGTCACCTACTGAGCAGGCATCCTCGGAAATGCTGGTTGAGGATGAGGGAAGTCTAGAATGGATAGTGGAAGAGAGAGATGATGGATATCAATTGCTGGCCTCAAAATCAGCTGCAGCAAAAGGGACTAAAGCTGGTTGCATTGATAGAGGCAGGGGTCAGCCTAGTCTTTGAAGAATCAGTGACAGAAGAGAATTAATGCAGAAGATCTGTGGATCTGAGCAGCACCAAGAGCGTGGTATAGCAGACAGAACATTTTTGGTGCTGGGGTGAACAGTGCCACTCATGCCTTCACTTGCTGCCTGCTGATAACAACTTGCCCCTAGCATGCATGACTGAGCCTGCCTCACTCTGCTGCAGGGACCTTGGTGGCACCCTGTATATTAGCTTTTTCTCCATCTCTGTCTCTCCCTCCCCACTCCCTCACTCCTGCCTGCTAGGATCATCTCCAAAATAAACGACCTTCACCCAAGTCCTCATTGCAGGCTATGTTTTCAGAGGCATCCAAGGGAAGACTACGATCATGTTTAAACTGGCATTTTAAACTAGCTTTATAACCCTGCATTGCTCTCTCTGCAATAGACTAGCTACTTAAGAAAATATTCCAGAGCACTTTATTTCTTTCAAAGCACATTTATGAGGGAAAGTGATGGGGTTGTTGTTGTTCCCTGTCTTTTCATTTTTTTTTAAAGATTTTATTTATTTATCTGACACAGAGAGAGACACAGCGAGAGAGGGAACACAAGCAGGGGGAGTGGGAAAGGGAGAAGCAGGCTTCCCGTGGAGCAGAGAGCCCCATGCGGGGCTCAATCCAGGACCCTGGGATCATGACCTGAGCCAAAGGCAGATGCTTAAGGACTGAGCCACCCAGGCACCCCTCATTTTTTAAACAGATAAGAAACCTGAGGCTTGGAGAGGTTATATGTCTTGTCTGGTGCCAAAGGCTTTATAAGTGGTGGAAACAGGGTGCTGTGTATTGATACTTACAGTAGATGCTGTGGGCATCCATATATAGCTCCTTTATTAGGTCAGTTTTCCCATCCCTCAGCAGCTGCAGGTGTTGCCGCTAAGAGCTCATAGCTACACCTTCCTCCAGAGAACTGCCCTCTGTGGAATTTATGTACTTACACCCCACCCAGGGGCCACCACAGTGAATGACTGAACGAACCAAAGTTCAGCCACCCAGTCTCAACATGAGACTTCTCTGTGGAGTCATTCATCCTCCCGAGTTCCCCATGCAATCAGATCAAGGCTAGACATGAGCTGAAACACATCTATGCTTATCTTCTTCCCCTGCCCTGTCCTGTTCCCTCACTTCTTATAGAGCCCTTGCTCAATAAATCACTTGCCCATCCCGTCTCTAGTGACCCCCACCTAAGGTAAAATCTGTGTTTTATGATTCCTACTCCAGTGGATTCCCCATTGCAGACTCTACACGCTTAAAAAAATGCTAGCCCCTTACTCATCACTACATACTAGCCCCTTACTTGTTAATGTTGGATAGACATTTCCCCTCCATCTTAGAAAAATCATATAAGCCTATTTCCCAGTCTATCTTATAGTATGCTACTAAGGAGAGTGTCTGCCTCAAATAAGGACACAGATATTGTATTTTTAGGTATAAACTTTTAAATAATTCAATCAATATATTTTGGTGGCTTCACTTTATACCACATTATATCACTTGCTAATTATGAAATGTTACTAATCTAAGGTGGACAATAAAGAAACTCACAGGTCAATGCAATTAACATGTCTCATTTTATAGCAGTATATAAAATAATTCATCAGCTCAGAAGTACCTGCCTATAAAATGATGAAGCTATTATCTCAGTTTTCCCATATTATTCTCCTTCTTAAGGTCTAAAATAAGGTAAATTTTATAAACCTGAATTTTCTGAAAATTCTCACAAAGACAATGGTTTGTTCTGTTGGCAATCATCCTTGAGAACTGAGAGCTGTATAACTCAGAGTCTCACTAGGAAATCAGAAACCACTTTACATACCTAAAACAGAGACTTTAGTAACAGAAAATTGGTGGCACAGGTACTGGAAGAGGGGTTGAGAAACCCAAGAGAAAAGCAAGACAGCACAGAGATTGGCAACAGCAGAAAGCCACGACCAACCCTAAGCTGGAGGGATAATGAAAGGAGGCAGGAGCTTTCAGGTCCCCTGAAAGTCCCCTTGGGGTCCTGATCCTTCCACCCTCTAACCCTCTTGCCCACCATTGGTTGACCAACAGACAAGAAGGAGCCTGGCAGGTTTGATCCCCTGTCACAGGGAGCACAGCAGAAGATGAGCAAGGAAGGCACACGCAGATAACAGGACCAGGGCCAGCGCATTGACATGCACACAGAGCAACAAAGCTCTTCCAAAACAATCAAAGGCCCCCTTGTGAGAGGCAGCTCGTCAAGATCATTGCCTGGAATTCTAACACCAGAGAACAAAACAAGGGGGAATAGTTTTTGATTTTTCAGCTAATGAAATTATTAATCAAAACCACAGGGAAAGCCTTCCAACTCAGGTTTGTAGCAGTGCTTATGTATATCTCAGAAAACCTTCTCACTAGCATCCTTTGGAACAGCTTTAGGAACAGACCAGGCAGCTTTGCAAATGTAACTGGTTTGTTGTTGTTGTTTTAGTCACCTAGCCTCCAAGCCTTTCTATAAAATGTAAATATTTGATGCCTCTCTTCAATGTACGCTTAAGCTTAAGGGGTTACAGAATTTAAAAATATGCTTATATATTTTGGGGTGAGAATCTTTTTATTTTATTTTTATTTTTTTAGGTATTAGCATTTTTTTATTATTATGTTATGTTAATCACCATACATTACATCATTAGTTTTTGATGTAGCATTCCATGATTCATTGTTTGCATATAACACCCAGTGCTCCATGCAGAACATACCCTCTTTGATACCCATCACCAGGCTAACCCATCCTCCCACCCCCCTCCCCTCTAGAACCCTCAGTTTGTTTTTCAGAGTCCATTGTCTCTCATGGTTTGTCTCCCCCTTCGATTCCCCCCCCTTCATTCTTCCCGTCCTGCTATCTTCTTTCTTTCTTTTTTTTTTTAAAACATATATTGTATTATTTGTTTCAGAGGTACAGATCTGTGATTCAACACAATGGGGTGAGAATCATAGTGTACACACTAGGTATTATAATTCCTGCTTGTAATAATACTCATCATTAAAACAAAAGAAAAAGTTGATTCAAGCATAAAATCTTTGAAGCAAAAAATTAAATTTAACAAAGAAAATCTATTGTGCAAACTGAACAAGCACTCATTAATGTAATAAATCCAAATGATTTCTTTGAATTATTTTTTTCATGTTTTTTTTTCATTTCAAAGGTAATATAATCAGAAACTCAAGTATAATCAGAAACCATACTATGAATGAGTGGGATCTGTGGAAAGCAGAAAACTTGGAAAATACCAAAAATGTCATAATCCCACTAGCATAAATACTATTAGCATATTCCTATTTGAGTCACAAATCATTTCTTGAGAGCCCCAAATGAGGGGTATTATCAAGAGCTCTGTGCTAGAGAATGGATGGTATCAATTTGATTATAAGTCTAAATCAAGAGAACGACTTTCACTTGTTCATAGCACAGAGGAGTGATGGGAAAGAGAAGTAGGAAAAAAAGAATGCATGTTACCCTTCCCACCATACTTCAGTGACTCAGGAGTCTGGGTCCATGGAAAGCTCCCACTATTCAGGATACCACAGACTGCAAACCGATTTTCTGGATTCCTGATCATTTCCTATCCCCTGTTAGAATCATATTTCACAGACTCCATAAATAGCTCCTAAAAGAAGTAAATCCCAAAGGAATGAGAACTAAAGTTCCATTAAAGAACATTTTTTTCACCTTCTTGCTTCAGTCTATGGACTTGTCTTTAAAATCTTTAAATCTAGCAAAATTATACTCTTACTTCGGGAAGTGTAAGACCCAACAGGGTCCCCCCAAACCTAGAATCTGTGTCATACAATTTAACACCAAATAATTGTATACTGTTTCCATTTGATATTTTTATATGTGTTGTTCTCAGTTCCCATCAAGGTCATCACCTAGGTGGCCAAGGTCAGACCTCACATTTCCCTGTTATCCAGCAGTCCACCTCACCCACCAAGCATTTAGCACATCAATAACTACTTTTCATACAGTCTTTTCACAAAGATGGTGCCAAAGGCAAAGAAGGAAGCCCCTGCCACTCCCAAAGCCAAAGCAAAGACCGTGAAGGCCAAGAAAGCGGTGCTGAAAAGTGTCCACAGTCACAAAAAAAAAAAGAAGAAGAAGAAGATCCACACGTCACCCATATTCCAATGGCCCAAGACATTGCATCTCCAAAGGCAGCCCAAATGTCCTGGAAAGAGTGCCCCCGGGAGAAACAAGCTTGACCACTATGCCATCATCATCATCAAGTTCCCCCTGACTACAGAGTCAGCCATGAAGAAAATAGAAGACAGCAACACACTTGTGTTCATTGTGGATATCAAGGCCAACAAGTACCAGATCAGTCTGTGCAGAAGCTCTATGACACTGACATGGCCAAGGTCAACACCCTGATTAGGCCCATGGAGAGAAGAAGGCCTGTGTTCACCTGGTTCCTGATTGTGATGCTTTGGATGTTGCCAACAAAATTGGGATCATCCAAACTGAGTCCAGTGACTAAATTTTTTCACCATAAAAAAAGAAGTCTTGGGGCACCTGGGTGGCACAATCAGTTGAGCACCAGATTCTTGGTTTCGGCTGAGGTCATGATCTCAGGGTCCTGGGATCAAGCCCCATGGCAGCCTCCATGCTCAGCAGAGAGTCTACTTGGGACTCTCTCTCTCTCTTCTCCTTCTGCTGCTCCCCCACCCTCTCTCTCAAATAAATAAATCTTTAAAAAAAGTACTTTTCATATAATTAAGTCTAATTTCAAAATAAAACCCAAACTATTAGATAAAAATTGCAAATTACATTCTGGAACACATTTCACCAGATATTGACATAGCTTTCTCCCTTATTTCATTCAGGCCCAAGCTTATAAAACAGCTCCTCAGAGAAGCCTTCTTTGACTATGTAATAGAGAACTTCCTACCACTTTCTATCACCTTATGCTACTTTTTTTCTCTTCTTAGTACTGGGGACCTGTTGTAGTATTGAATATACTCCCCACTAGAATGTGAGTTCCACAGTCTTTCTTACTCACTGCCTTATCCCCAGTGCCTATAGCAGAACCTGGTTCATAGTGACACTCAATAAGCAAGTATAGAACAAATTAATTTTTGAATGAATTAAATTTGTATTTACACATGAAAAATATATATGTGTGTGTGTGATTGACCTAGCAAAGTTTTAAACTACCAATACAAACTTTTATTTTTTTAATTTTTATTTAGATTTTATATATGAAAGCCAAATAAATTTGACTCAACTAACTGACCACTGTAAAAAATCCAAATACCACAAATGTATAAAGCAAAACATTCAGTCACTTCAAAGGCAAGCATCCTGAAAAGCCTGGGGCATAGTCTGGAAACTTTTCTGTATATATACAGGTATAATAAATGATAACTAATGAGTAAAAAGTTGTAAACTTTTAATCCTTTCAAATATAATCCATTGAAATTTAATCTTTTGTGAATATAAAGGACTCTATGAACAAGAACTTTTTTTAATATTTAGATTTTAAATATTTACTCTCTGAGTCTGTTTTCCCACCTGCAAAATAGAAATTTTAAAAATAACTAACCTATAGGATTGATACATGATATAAATGACAAAAGATATCTAAAGTGCTTAGCACAATATCTGGTTATTAAAATTTTAAAAATAGATGATAGATAAAAGATAAGTAAGTTCAGGGACCAATGAAAACCCAAGAGAATGATCTACCCATGACAGTGGAAGACAAAAAAGCTGCTTGGAAATGATGGTATCAAGTTCTGAAGGATCACTAGGCATCAGTCAAACCTAGAGACTGCAGGCAGAAGGTCATTCTAGGTTGAAGAAAAAGTATGTTCCTCAAACAAGAATTTTAAGAGCTGGCAGTCTTAGAGAGGGAACCATGTTTGTGGAAACATCTTGAAGGGCTATTCTGCAAAGGGAAGGTGAAGTCACAAGGCAAAGAGACTCAAAACAAGGTGGAAACTAAACAAAAAGTGAACCAAAACTGCAAGTGGATGAGAGCAGAGACAAAACTGAAGAGTGAGAAACAGAAAGCCTGGCAAAACAGTAAAAACCCGATTTATAATTATTTCCGTCTACAGTCGAGCTCCATTTTACATGTAATCACAAAATATTTTTGTACACTTTGACTATTCAGTAAATTTCCCAGGAAGAAAGCTATCATATAAATTTTATAAAGATTAAACTTCGATAATTTGGAATTTTGCAAGAGTTCGTCACTATATTAGTTTCCTTTTGCTGCGGTAAGAAATCACCACAAACTTAGTGGCTTAAAACAATACGTATTTATTATCTGATCATTTTAGAGGTTGGAAGTCTGAAATGGGTCATCAAGTCTATGTTCCTTCTGAAGGTTTTAGGGAGAATCCCTTTCCTTGCCTTTTCTGACTTCTAGAGGCTGCCCACACTCCCTGGCTCATGGCCCTGTACCACTCCAACCTTTTTCCATTGTCACATCTTCTCTGACTCTGACACTCCTGTCTCTCTCTTATAAGGACCATGGCGAACACATTGGGCCTACAAGGATATAACCACTCTATCTCAAGATCCTTAATTTAATCATATCTGCAAAATATGCCATGTAAGCTAACATATTCAGTTTCTAGAAATTGAGACCTGAACATCCTTGGAAAGGCCATTATTCTGTTTACCACAGTTACCATTTTGGGAAATCATGTCACTGACCATAACATTGTTCATGGGGCTTGAGTGGCTAATATAAAAGCAATCAGACTGTGTTATTCACCGTCCCATTCTCAATGATTCTAAAAAGAGGTAAAATATATGACAGCTTTCTATGTGTCTGGCATGGTCCCGCCCAAGAATTTATATTTACTTCGTTTGTTAACTTAATTCATTTTTCTTTTATTTCTTCTTATACAATTATAGCATTTTTAAAGTATGTGTAAATGGGTTATATTGTCCATACAAATACTAAAGGAATCATTACAAAATGTTTGTTATATATTTACTGCCAAAGGGGTTGTTGGATTTGGGAGGATTGAGAACCCCTGATTTAGAGGGGTAATTATTATTTTTAGTGAATGCAGTGCTCCTGGAAACTCTACCATACGTCTTTGAAATCTGGCTGCAGCATCAGCAGCAAGTCTACAGTTGAAGGTAAATATTCCATCAGAATTATGCCACTATAGTGGCATAATCAGCAGATGTGCTTGTAGCGTACCAGAAATTTAACTGAACTTCTTTCTTACCCCTCAGATACCGTACCCTTCTTGGCCAACCCTCTCAGCTCCTGGCCCGCTGCCTCCTGCCCTGTGGACCCGGGCAAACTGACAGGTAAGGGAGCACTTGGAGAGTCAGCAAAGGATCACAGACAACTGGGCTCTTCACAGTTTCATGAAGCATCACAAGAGGAGAAACGAGGCTCCACTGATGAGCACTCTTATAGTGTAGTGTAAAGCCAGCAAGAGATGGCCAGGAACAGGGTGAAGGCAGCAAAAGGACCAGAGGACAGGACAACTCAGACTGGGAAGAGAGACCTGTGAAACTGGGAACGAGGGCCTGCTATTTCGGGTTATAGTGAATACCTTTGGATATCTACTAAACTATTGATACGTAGAGGACAGGGGAAGAAGACACAGTAATGAAACCGAAAATAGGCTGGAGTGACTTCAGACATGCTCCCAGAGACTGAAGCACCATTTCACTCAGCTCTGGGGCTGAGTTACATGGGTGCATTTTCAGTGCCAGGGAACCCTTGCTCTCCATTCTGGGCTTGAGCTTTATGGTGAAACAGTCTCTTCCTTTTATTCTTGCCTCTACCAACAATAGTTATTTGTTCATTGGCCTGGTCTCACTGTCTTTAGGTTTCTTTCTCTCTGTGTGTGCATAAGTATTTCCTGATTCTCGATCTCTCTCTCTCCTGCCACCTCTCTTCCTCCTTCTCACTCTCCCCCACCTCTCCTAAGACTGGGTGGAACAGAAACCATCTAGTATAGGAAAACCAATAATCTATGTCTTCCCATCAAATTAAATTCAGCTCCTCCAGGCCAGTCTATACACGACTGCTCTGAGGTCATGAACCTATCCCTAATCCAGTAAGAATACCAGGATAGTGGACTCACTTCAATATCTGCAGAACTTAATGATCTAACTGTAGGCTGAGCCATCCCACAGTACCATGGACACAAGCAGTTTCTGCAGTCAAGCTATCTGAATCCTGGCTCTATCAGTTATTAGCTCTAACCTCGGCAAGTCACTCAACATCTTTAAGCCTCAGTTTTCTCAGATGCAAAATGGAAAGAAGGATGGGAAATAATAGAATTTATCTCATGAAGTTCTTCTGTATATCAAACTTTTTTAAAAAGTTTGAAAAGGTGGATGAAAGACCTCAGTATGAGACAGGAATCCATCCAAATCCTAGAGGGGAACATAAGCAGTAACCTCTTTGACATCGGCCATAACAACTTCTTTCAAGATACATCTCCAAAAGCTAGTGAAACAAAAGCAAAAATGAACTCTTGGGACTTCATCAAGATAAAAAGTTTCTGCACAGCAAAGGAAACAGTCAACAAAACAAAGAGGCAACCAACAGAATTGGAGAAGATATTTGCAAATGACACTACAGATAAAGGGCTGGTATCCAAGATCTATAAAGAACTTCTCAAACTCAACACCCAAAAAACAAATAATCAAGTCAAAAAGTGGGCAGAAGATATGAAAAGACATTTCTCTGAAGAAGACATACAAATGGCTAACAGACACATGAAAAAATGTTCATCATCATTAGCCATCAGGGAAATCCAAATCAAAACCACACTGAGATACCACCTTACACCAGTTAGAATGGCAAAAATGGACAGGGAAAGAAACAACAAATGTTGGAGAGGTTGTGGAGAAAGGGGAACCCTCTTACACTGTTGGTGGGAATGCAAGTTGGTACAGCCACTTTGGAAAACAGTGTGGAGGGTCCTCAAAAATTTAAAAATAGAGTTACCCTATGACCCAGCAATTGCACTGCTGGGTATTTACCCCAAAGACACAGATGTAGTGAAAAGAAGGACCATATGCACCCCAATGTTCATAGCAGCAATGTCCGCAATAGCCAAACTGTGGAAAGAGCCGAGATGCCCTTCAACAGATGAATGGATAAAGAAGACATGGTCCATATATACAATGGAATATTACTCAGCCATCAGAAAAGATGAATACCTAACTTTTACATCAACATGGATGGGACTGGAGGAGATTATGCTAAGTGAAATAAGTCAAGCAGAGAAAGTCAATTATCATATGGTTTCACTTATTTGTGGAACATAAGGAATAACATGGAGGACATTAGGAGAAGGAAGGGAAAAATGGGGGGGGAGGGAATTGGAGGGAGAGATGAACCATGAGAGACTATGGACCTGAGAAACAAACGGGATTTTAGAGGGGAGGGGGGAGGGGGGATTGGTTGGCCCGGTGATGGGTATTAAGGAGGGCATGTACTGCATGGAGCACTGGGTGTTATACGAAAACAATGGATCTTGGATCACTACATCAGTAACTGATGATGTATTGTATGGTGACTAACATAACATAATAAAATTTAAAAAAAAAAAAGCTTGAAAAGTACTTAGCTCCATACCTGGCATAGGCTAAGTATTCCTAAATGCTGGCCAAATTTTAGCCTATTGGCCAACAAGATCATTTTATACATCATCGATTTTTTGGCATTAATTTCATTTATAAAATATTGCAGTAAATTTTTTTAAATCATGCCTTAAAGTATTTATCATGATTACTAAGTTTTTTAGCACCCTCTTAAACTTTGTATCTACCTTGCTCATCACATCCTAGATCTAGACCTGGTCATGACAGTGATGCTGTGATTCTGGAACCATCAGCTCAGGCAGCAGGCTCCCAGAATCTGATCATTTGCATTTTAATGTCCAGATTTTCCTTGCGACTCCTCTTTTTGTGACCTATCATATTTCTCCCTCCTATTTTATCCCTATATTGGTTTGTCTTGTGATCAGGTTATTGATGTTTGAGAATATATTTGTTTGCAATATTCATGTTTCAAATAATGTCTGGACTTTGAATTACATCATTATGTAGGAAGCTAGGATATTCATGTATCAGATTCCTGTCTTTAGTTCCATTTTTAAGGATAATTATTCTTAGCTTAAACAGAATGCAGAACTACTATTCTGTAAGTCAAGGGTCTGATAGGAAATGCAAGATTTATGAAACTGAATTATCTTTTACCAAAAAGTCTTAAATATCATAATACATTAGAAAAAATTCTGTTTAAACTGAAAAAAAAAACAGTTTAAAATAATTCTTTGCTAAAGTCTAACATGTTACTAAGAGAACTTGAACCCCAATTAATAAATTTGCTAAATAGAATGTGTTCATAAGAAGACAGCTGGGGTTGATCTCAGCTAAAATATCTATATAAGGACTTAAAATGCCTAAAAAATAGAAGTAGTATAATATCCCATAGAATAGAGGTCAAAAACTCAAATATCTCTCAGGGCCATGAAAACAATAACAGGCGTAAGGTGGAGAGTATCAGGAAGACAATGGGGAAAAGTGAGGAATGTGGTGAACTGGAGGTGCCTTGCCCTGTTCAGAGGAGGGTGGTTGTTCAGCTAGGGTTGATTACTGTCATTTGGAAATCCATGCTAACTTCCCAGAATACAAACCCCAAATCCAGGTATTTATGTAAAAACATATTTAAAAATATTGGTTCAGTATTTTTAAAAGTCACTCAAATGGAGTTCCAGTCCAAGATGGCAACATAGAAAGACCCTGAACTCACCTCCTCTGCAGAACACACCAAATTACACCTATTAATAGAACAATTCCTTTTGAAGAAGAACTGAGGGCTGACTAAACAGCTACTAAACAAGCTAAAGACAAGGAGAACAGCAAGAGAATAGCGAGAGAGATAGAGACACAGTAAAAAAGGAAACCCCCACTCCCAATGCTACCAACAGCAGTGGGGGAGATAGTATTGAGGGACCAGGCATAGATCCCTCTGTCCCTGGGCACAGAAAAAAAACCCATGATTTAAAATAGCAACTAGCACATAAAAGAGACAACACAAACTCTGCCAAGAAATGGAGGAGCTGCAGGAAAGCTCTCTAGGTCAGAGGGAGAATGACATGGTTTATATTCCCACCCTGATTTAAAAGCCTAGACCGAAGGGGGTGCCTGGGTGGCTCAGTCAGTTAAGCGTCTGACTCTCAATTTCACCTCAGGTCATGATCTCAGGGTCATGTGATCAAGCCCTGCTTCAGGCTCTGCACTCAGCAGGAAGTCTGCTTCTCTCTTTCTCTCTCTCTCTCTCATCCTCTCTCTCCCTCTCTATCCCTCTGCCTCCCTCCCAGCTCTCATACACATGGTCTCTCTCTCTCTCTCTAATAAAGAAATAAAGAAATAAAATATTAAAAAAAAAAAAAAAAGCCTAGACTGGAGCAGGGTCCAGACACCATAACAGGGGAGTCTAGTCCTCTCAGTTAGCTTGCAATTTTATTCACAAGCCCACCCAGCCCTAGACGTCCTGAGGCACAGAAAAAAGTCACAGTTTAAAAGGGCCAAGGAACTGCAGGAACACTCTCTCTGCCTCTACCTCAAAAACCCAGACTGGACAGGGTCTGGCCATCATAAGGGGGGCATTCAGATGCCATAATTGCAAGGTCCTGAGGCTATAACTTGTGGGTCAAATTGTCACAGAAAGTTTGCAACCTCAGCAAGCACAAGGCCCACCAACTATCCTGTGGTGCTGGGGCACAGAAATAAGCCATGGTTTTATGGGATTTTTTGTGGGGTTTTTTTTATTTTTACTTTTTAATTTATCTTTTTAATTTTTAATTTTTTTTCTTTTTGGTTTTGTTCTTTTCTTTCTTGTTCTCTTTTTTTCTTCTTTCATTATCTTTTTACTTTTATTATTTTTTTTTCTTTATTCTCCCTGTAAAAAGTCATGGTTTAAAAAAGTAACTAGCAAATACAGCCAAGCTCCAGCCAGCCAGCAAGTCACCAAGCAACCACAGTCTGCATAGGGGTCACCATATGTAAGATCATTCCTTCAACTTGAGGAGAAGTAGCAGTTTTGCCTAACCCATAGAAACAAACACAGAAAATCAAGCAAAATGAGGAGACAGAAGACTATGAACCAAAAGAAAGAAGAAAACCTCAGTAAAAGAATGAAATGAAACAGAGATAAGCAATATGCCTGATAAAGAATTTAAAGTAATGATCATAAAGATACTCACTGGGCTGGAGAAAAGAATGAAAGAACTCAGTGAGAATGTCAATAAAGAGATAGAAAATACTAAAAAAAAAAGAATCAGAGTTGAAGAATACAATAACTGAAATTAAAAGACAACACTAGAGGGAATCAACAGTAGATTAGAGGATTCAGAAGAACATATCAGTGATCTGGAAGACAGGGTAATGGAAAGCACACAAGCTGAACAGCAAAAAGAGAAAAGAATTTTTTAAAATGAGGCTAGATTAAGAGATCTCTTGAACAACATCAAGCAAACAAACATTTGCATTATAGGGGTCCCAGAATAAGAAGGAGAGAGAGATGTGTAGGAAATTTATTTGATGAAAAAATAACTGAAAACCTCCCTAACCTAGGAAGGAAAATAGACATCCAAGTCCAAGAAGCACAGAGAGTTCCAAACAGGATAAACCCAAGGTGGTAGACCACAGCACATAAGAATTAAAATGTCAAAGATTAAGATAAAGGGAGAATCTTAAAAGCATCAAAAGACAAAAAGTTACCTAGAAGGGAAAACCTATAAGGCTACCAGGTGACTTTTTAGCAGAAACTTTGCAAGCCAGAAGAGAGTGGCATGATATATTCAAAGTGCTGAAAGGGGAAAACCTACAACCAAACATACTCGGAAGGTTATCATTCAGATTTGAAGGAGAGAGTTTCCCAGACAAAACATGATGGACCTAGAGGGTATAATGCTAAGTGAAATAAGTCAGATCGAGAAAGACAAATACCATATGATTCCACTCACAAATGGAATCTTAAAAAAAAATGAATAAGCAAACAAAAAGCAGAATCAGAGCTATAAATCCAGACAAAAAAACTGATGGTTTCCAGAGGTGAGGTGGGTAGAGGGTTGAGAAAAATGGGTGAAGGGGAGTGGGAGGTACAGGATTCCAGTTTTGGAATGAATAAGTCATGGGAATAAAAAGCAGAACATAAGGAATACAGTAAATAACATTGTAATAGCAATGTAACGGTACAGATGGTAGCTACACTTGTGGTGAACATAGCACCATGTATAAACTTGTCAGATCACTGAGTTGTACACCTGAAACTAATGTAATATTGTGTGCTAACTATGCTCAAATAAAAAAAATCACTTAAATGGATAAAACAAAACATACAGAACTGTGAATACCCAATCTCTGCATAGAGAATTGTCTTTGTTATAAGAAAAGAGGAAAAATAGATACATCTTCATTTTTTCCTTCTGAAATCCTATCTAGAGCATTTCTGGACCATGGAAGATTTTAAATTTATACAAATCAAAATACCTTCTTTGTTTCAGTTAATCTAAAATAAAAGACCACTTAGAGAAAGCTGTGGATACAAAATCAGTTTTTACTTCAGAACAGTCTGGACACAAGGGTATCCAGACCAATTCTGAGATGAAGTGCCATGAATTTTTCAGAGGTCATATTCCCTTCAATTAAGAGAAGAAATTGCATTGCATTTGGACTGCTTTATGGACCCTTTGTGACATTTCCCAGTATAACCCCCACATAGTCTCCTCCTGCTTCCAGGTTTAAGCTCATTGGTAGTCCCTTGTAGAGAGACTGTCATCCTGAAACACTGGGTTGAATTTAGGCTAGAAAAGCCCATTAGAGGACCAGCTTAAAGAGACCTACTGAAATTCAGAGAACCACAGAGGAATTGGGCAGTGACCATATTTAACATTTAACAAGGAGAGCTGTACTTGGAGGCATTATTATTTCTCATTTGCTCCAGAAATATATGGCAGAGGCTTTGAGCAATCCAGGTCAGGCCTCATCTCCCATAGCATTTATACAAATACATTTGTTCTTTGATTAAATGAATGCTTAAAATTATAGGCCTAAACCACCCTTAAAGCCAACTCTTTTGAGTTAGAGATACTAGGCTGTAACTTTAGCAAGTCTGAGCATGCATTCTATCTTTGGAATGTCTCAGGGTATTGGAAAATTAAGGGAGAGAAGACAGGAATGAAGGAGACCTTTGGCCTGAGCCACAGAGGACTGAGACATGGAGGGACTACAAACTTTGGTTAGACTTAGATTGCTTTGAACCAAGGCAAGGCGGGGGGGGAAAGGAATAAGATGAAAAGTGAAATGACTCTAATACCCATTTAATAAATGCCATCACATTAAAAGTCCATGACACACTTTCAGAGCCACAGCCTAAGGCTCCTATTTTCCAAATACTATTCAATATAACACAAGTCCAAGAGGGGGAAAAAGCACTGGACAGACAGTCCCCTGGAGCTCATGGCAATAGAATTTGACCTACATTGCTGAAATGCCCAGTTTGTCCTTCCAGGTCTTTTAAGGATACAATTCAGAAATGAGATAACTGTAAAAGTTACTGTCAGTGTGTGTGATTCACAGCCATTGATCCTTTGAACAATATTTGTCTGAAAAACTTCCCTCTTTCTAGAAAAGTAAAATAGCATTTTTAAAAAGCAAAACATAGAAATGCTAATTCAGGTGTCTTTTACTTTTGTTTTTGTTTTTCTGCAAAAAATAGTAGGCTCTCTTCGAATCCCTATTGTTGTACTCTGTAGAGATGATCTCCATCTCTTTTAAATTCATCTTGCTTGTTTTGTCATTTTTCATTTGGGCTGCATCTTCCAGAAAGCCACTGGGCATCTTTCATAGGCCATGAAAAGATAACACAGATGAAAGATAATATGGACTCCACTTCAAGGAGTCTGATTTCCTTTCCATCTCCTGCCAGGACCTTCAAGGGGAACTGCCACTACTAGAAAGCAGTGACTTTTAATGTCCCTTAAGCTAGATTCATTGTTCAGATCCTCACAGCTATGTAAAGGGCCCAAATGACTCTCTCTGATGCCAGCAGAAACACATGAGCAGACAGAATTTTAACTCTTAGACGCTCAGCTTCTGGTTTTTACTTCTTAACTTGCCCAAATCTAGCTGTTCCATTAAAAACTTCTTTGTACTATTGTTACATAGTGTGTCTCTTTCCTTACATTCTTCCAAGTGGGGCATAGATCATTCTCAGGGACTCAGGAGGCTCCATGCAGGAAATACACAGCCAAGAACAGGAAGGACATTTGAGAAAACACACAAATTGATATAGAAATTTGAAGACAATCAAGCAAAGGCTATGAGTCATTTGGGAGGAAGAAAAGAAAAAAGAAAAACTGATCCAGCAATCACACTCCTCGGTATTTATCCAAATGAATGGAAGACAATTTGTTCATGCAAAAACCCACACATGAATGTTCATAGCAGCTTTATTCGTAATTGCCAAACCTTGGAAGCAACCAAGTGTCCTTCAGTAGATGAATGGATAAACAAACTGTGGCACATCCAGACAATGGACTACTGGTGTTCAGCGCTAAAATCAAATAAGCTATCAGGACATGAAAAGACATGGAAGAACATTAAATGCATATTATAAAGTGAAAGAAGCCAGTCTGAAAAGGCTACATATTGTATGATTCCAACAATGGGACATTCTGGACAGGGCAAAACAGTAGAGACTGAAAAGATCAGTAGCTGCCAGAGGTTGGGAGCAAAGACTAGAACAGGGGAAGCACAGAGGACTTTTAGGACAGTGAAACTATTGGGTATAATACTATAATGGCAGGTACATGTCATACACTGTTTGAAACCCACAGAATGTTAAACACCAAGAGTAAACCCTAATGTAAACTATGGACTTCAGGTGATAATGAAGCATCAGTGTAGGTTCATCAGTGTAACAGATGTACCAGTCTGGGGCAGGACGCTGATAGTGGGAGAGGCTGTGCATGGGGGGTGGGAATTGAAAGGAGGGTGCAGAAGGGCAAAAGAACACTGCTGATGGAGACTAACGGTAGAGTTAGAAAATGAAAATAATACCACAGGAAACGTGCAAGAGCCTTTTTTAGTCTTTAGCAGGAAAAACTATAAGCTACTTCTCCAGGGACCTGAGACTAATACTGGGCTCTATTATTGTCCATAATACGGTTTTAGAGTATGGGCTGTTTTTTCAATGCACTTTTCAACATTTAGGAAGCTCTCAGATATTAGGTGCCACAAAGAAGGGGGTAGAGGAAAGGCACAAATATTAACAAAACACAATTTTTGTTTGGAGGAGAGCTTATAGTTGCATGGGAAAAAGGGATATTACACTCATTAATAAGGAAGTTGGCAGGGAATGGAGTGGGAGGAAGGAGATGATCATGGGCTGAGTAGCAAAATGCCAACCTCGGTGCCTCAAATTGGAGCCCTGACTCCCTACCCACTAGATACATTCGTGACCCTAGGTCATCTAATCAGTTAATATTTCCTCCAGAATCGATCTTACAGGTAAACGATATCATTTTAGGAGAAAGGATAAGATCTTTCTACCAACCCAAAATTGTCCCCTGCTTGCTAATGCCAGAAATTCCACCCTTTCATTAGCTCTGTCACCTATTAAAATGCAAACACTCTTAGGAGAGATTAGACTTTAAGCCATATAATTCAAGTGTAACTTACTGTGAATTTATTTATCAGATCTGAAAAGATGGTTTTAATAGAAGAAAGGATATACGTTGTAAACTTAAGATCTCTGAACACCAGAGAAATGTTTGGGCAGGAGACAGAATACTTAAAACACTCCTTTACTGTAGGCTTTGGCAGTTCAATTTTCTTTCTGATTAAAATCGAATGAAGGGGCACCGGGGTGGCTCAGTCGTTAAGCGTCTGCCTTCGGCTCAGGTCATGATCCCAGGGTCCTGGGATCAAGCCCCACATCAGGCTCCCTGCCCAGCAGGAAGCCTGCTTCTCCTGCTCCCACTCCCCCTGCTTGTGTTCCTGCTCTCGCTATCTCTCTCTCTGTCAAATAAATTAATAAAATATTTAAAAATAAACAAACAAATAAATAAATAAATAAAATCGAATGAAAACAGTGCAACCACTGAATATTTGCAAAGTACCAGAACATTGATTGTATGTTATTTTTACTACCAATATGGTTATGAATCTTGAAAAGATACTTGGGGAGTAGAAGGTAAGTTTTGTGGAAAGGGGACAAAAGAGCTATCTATTTATTTCAGACACGCTCACTGAAATTCTACACTGGGGCAATAGAATATTCATTTGCCAAATGAACGGCTACCATGCTAGCCTGCAGGTCAGCTTCCCCTTAAAGTTCTGACCAAAACTCATACATAAGTTCTTTGGGGATACCAGGATACTTGGCACTTTTAAGCAAACAGAAAGTAAACACAGAGAGGAAATAAAGCATAAAAACAACCTGATTTACACGGGAGGGTCCTGATCCTTTCTCGGTTAGCGATTTCTAAGGCTCTAAGGCCCTGCCTGTTCCAGGTCCTGTCTCCCAATCTATCGACCATGCAAGAGCAAAAGGGCCCATAGAGCATGAGAGCACCCGGCCTGGAGCCCTTAAGTCTCACATCCCTGCACACAAACATCTTATGACCTCCCGCCAGGGGCCTAGGAACTTCCCAGTACTGCTGCCTCCCAGCCCCTCCCACTCAGTCCCTGTGTCTGGTCACTTGTTCAAGAGGTTAAGAGCATAAACTTTGGAGCCAGGTTGGCTGGGTTTCATTTCTGACCCTGCCTCACCCTAGATGGGAGAGGATTAAGTCAGTGCTCATAGGGGCGCCTGGGTGGCTCAGTCGGTTAAGCATCTGCCTTCGGCTCAGGTCATGATCCCGGGGTCCTGGGATTGGGCCCCACATCGGGCTCCCTGCTCGGCGGAGAGCCTGCTTCTCCCTCTCCCTCTGCTGCTCCCCCTGCTTGTGCTTGCTCTCTCCCTCTCTCTCTGTCAAGTAAATAAAAATCTTTTTTAAAAAAATAAAATAAAATAAATAAATAAGTGCTCATAACTGTTCCTGGAGCAGTGTTTGCTCTACGGGTGTTCGCTGTTATGAGCTGGTAAGTTTGAAGCGGGGCTGGAACCCGTGTCTGCCCATCTTCTTCCCAAACAATATGATGTTCCGCTAATAAAAATAGCTCCTATGTTCTTAGGCACTGGGCTTAGAGCTTTCACAGATGTTACCTCTTTTAATCTCCTTAAGCACCTCTTAGATGCTTTGCATTCTTGAAGTGTTTTTTTCTCTAACAATTGACATCAAGAAAGGTATTCCTAGTTAATACGTCCATTATCCTAAAAGGTTAGGCAAGTACTCCAACAGGCTCAAACATCGACATTAGAATAATAATTTTGGGGGGCGCCTGGGTGGCTCAGTCATTAAGCGTCTGCCCTCGGTTCAGGTCATGGTCCCAGGGTCCTGGGATCGAGCCCCGCATTGGGCTCCCTCCTCAGCGGGAAGCCTGCCTCTCCCTCTCCCACTCCCCCTGCTTGTGTTTCCTCTCTTGCTGTGTCTCTCTCTGTCAAATAAATAAATAAAATATTAAAAAAAAAAAAAAAGAAGAAGAATTTTTTAACAGGAGCTTCTCCAAATTCTAATAAATCTATTTATATCACTGCCCTATGTGTCACCAGGAATTAACATAATTTAAATATATGTAAATGTGCGTGTATGTGTCTGTGTCTATCTGGGGATTAAGATTTTGGAATTTCAAATTTTCTACTGTTCTGTGTATCTAAAGGACCAATCAAATAATATAGGATTTTAAAAATGAAGTGCCTATTTTGTGCTAGGCATTAGGATATAAGTGTTGTCACAAATGTTATCTCATCCCATTTTATCCTTAAAATATACTACTCTAGTAGGTACAGTCATCTTCTTGGTACAAATATGTCCAAGGTCACATAGCTAGTAAAGTAACAGAACCAGAAATTGAAACCAATTCTAACTCAGAGCTCATGTTTTAGCCAATTCACCATGGGTCATAGGTGAGGGTCATTCTCCATAGCAGATCCTGAGAGAATAAAGTTTAGTGAAAACAGGAACTGAGATAGAAGCAAATTCCTTTACTTAAAAAGTAAAGGGCTTAAAAAATATGAGCACTGAATCTGGTACATTATCTTCTGACCTTGCTTTCAGAATTGCTTGTAAGCCCTGGGAAATTCTCAGCTTCTGTCACTGGGTTTCCAGAATCTCTCTCGTTCCATTTCATTTCAAGGATTTCTTGTCCCATTTCAGTTTTGCTATTGTAGAAGCAAAGTAAATGAAAATCCCAAAATGCCTTATTTCTGGGAGTATCCTTACCTTCCCAAAACAAGTCATTCTCTTTGAAAAAAATAAAAGCATCCGCCAAAATAATGATATTTTAAAGGAACAATGTAGAGGGGAAGAAAACATACCTTTTGCTTCGTGCTTGATTTCAGGCCAACTCGGGAGTGACTTTTGGACTAGAGGAAAAATGAGAAAGAAATCTATGAAGAACACAGTATACAGTAGGACCTATTTTGAAGTCATTTCTTCTAGAAGGCGGAAGTCTTAAGTTAAAATCCTTTTCCCTATCTTTCCTTCACAGCCTCCAGAAATCTAAGAATGGAAGCACAGCATAGACTCCAGTGTTGAATTTTACATACGGAACAGAAGACTGCTGAAGTCCTAGAGCTGAGAATGTAAAGACGCACCTACGCTTTGTCAATGCCTTGCTCATACTTACTGATTCAGCAGCTTTCTTAGAGGACACCGCAGAAACCACACACTGCAGCACAGGAGAAATTACCTCCAGCTATAATAAGACAGAGGGAAAAGGGGGAGAAATGAATAAAAGAAAAGGTCTGAAAGAAAGATGAGAAGGAGAAGAGGGAAACAAAGGCTCTGTAAAATGGAAAAAGACAAAACAGGAGCAGAATGAGGAAAAAAGCACATTTATGGCAAGATTTCCCACTGCATTTCTAAAGGGCAGAATTTAATCTCTGCTAATTTCAATACATCTTCATTAGACTGAAAGCTCTCAAAAGCATTAGTTTTTATAGAAGGCTTTTTGTTTTCCAATTTGTTCATGATTATCTAACCTTATTTGGAATTAGGAAAGGTAAAACAGGCATTACTCTATGCATGAGCATAGTTTGGTATAGAATACCAATATGATTTTTCTCCCAAGGAGAAAAAAGCAAAAGTCAAGCCATGTTTAGCATTCAGATAGTGAATATATTTGTTTCCAAGTGTACCATGAATCAAAGTTAACTCTAAACTAATTACCACAACATAGCTAGAAAAATGTCTAATTCGGTATCCTCAAACTATTGGATCTCAGGATCCCTATACACTCTTAAAAATTACTGGGGCTCCCAAAAAGCCTTTTTTAATTGGGTTATATGCATAGGTATACATTGTATTAGAAATTGGGGGCGCCTGGGTGGCTCAGTTGGTTAAGCGACTGCCTTCGGCTCAGGTCATGATCCCAGTGTCCTGGGATAGAGTCCCGCATCGGGCTCCCTGCTCTGCGGGGAGCCTGCTTCTCCCTCTGCCTACCGCTCCCTGCCGCCCCGCTTTTTCTCTCTCTGACAAATAAATAAATAAAATCTTTAAAAAAAAAAAAATTGAAACTGAGAAATTTTTCTAAATAAGTATTTATCAATTCATTTTAAAATAGCAATGATAAACCCATTCCATGCTACATAAAATACATTTATGTTTTTCATATATATCCCTAAACACAAAAAATTAGTCAGAAAATGGCACGTTTTTATATTTTTGCAAATCTCTAATGTTTAATTTATATAGAAGACAGCTAGATCCTCATATTTGCCTCTGCATTTAATCTACTTCGATATATTTTGGTTGAAGTAAATAAAGAAAATTCAGCCTCACTTAGATATGTGGTTGAAAAGGGAAAGAGCATTTGTAATAATCCTTTCAGATAATTGTGAATGTTCTTCTCTGATAATATGGCAAAACTTGACAATTAGAGTTTCTTAAATGTTGGTTGCAATGAGAATCTGAAATCATAATAAACTGCTACATAAAAATGTGTTGGTCTATCTCACACTTTGAATAGATCTTCCCCCCCCCCACACACACACATGATTTTGTAGCATCATGCATTGGTCATTTGGCAAATAGTGGTTCCATGAATTATGCTGGCTTCCCAAATATTGACACATTTCATTACATAATATGAAAAAAAATCACATTTGTTAATCACCAACCTCACTAGAAAAATCTTCAAATGTTGGTAAGCTATCACGTTCACAGTAACAGAAGTTTTCCAAAATTCCAATTTTCACTTGAAAGCTTGAATTCTATCATGGGCATCAAACACTGTCAGTCGCTTTTCACAAAGTGACAGGCTCACTTCATTCATTTCTGTGAACACGTCTGCCAGCTACATGAGTCTGAATAACCACAGTTCATCTATCACTTGTTCTTTGAAGTTAAAATGGTATTTCATGGGGGTAAAAAAAAGAGGCTAATTTGGCTCACAATTCAATCCTATAATCCTGCTTTTCTTCAAAATAGCCACCACAAGTTTGTGTGCAGAAGTGCTTTTATGCATACCTCCCATTTGTCATCTATATTACTAAAAAAAGGGATACTCAAAGGTTGAAATTTAGCAAACCTAATCATTTTTACCAGCAAGGGCATTTTTAAGGGGAACTGGCATTTTCTTTCCTTCGGTGCAAATGCACAGTGGGGCAGTCCTATAATGACTACAGGTACAGCTTGGTGCCACTGCCTTAATTCCTGCTGAGGCACCCACAGTTTCAGCCACCACTGCTCTTGCACAATCAGTGCAGATGTTGTCCAGTTAAAAAAAAATAAAAGGAAAGGCCATCTTAGAATTACTTAGGAAGAGACTTTTGGCTTCATATTTCCTTCAAAAGCCACCATTCTTAGTCGTTAAAGCAGCTGAGTCCATAGTAATTAGACTCTCCTACAGTCCAAGAAATGGAGCTTCAGAGGAACAGAGCCAAGGAAAAGCAAGTTGTCATTGTCCCTACCTTCTTCCTGCTGCCTTAGAGGAGGGAGACATAGAGACTAATCAGGAATAAGCTTCCTTCCAATGGCCAGGAGCCAGAATGGGGAGGGAACTTGATCATAAATCGGTAGTGTTCATCTTACACTTATTTATATAGTGTTTTGAAATCCATCTAGACTGTTATGGGCTGAATTGCCTCCCTCCAAATTCACATGTTGAAGTCCCAACTCTCAGTGCCTTAGAATGTGACTGTATTTGGAGACAGGGCCTTTAAAGAGGTAAATCAGATAAAATGACGTTCAGTGGGTGGGCCCTAATCCTATATGACTGAGGTACTTATAAGAAGAATAGATTAAGACACAGACAACACTCATGAACAGAGCAAACCATGTAAAGACAAGGAAAATGACAAAAATCTAAAAAATGGAGGTCCAGCAAAACCAAATCCTGACTCAAAAGGGGTCATTAACATCATATTCATTGTCAACCATATACATCCTAAGGCAGAATGTCTGCATCAGTGGTTCTCAAACCTCAGAGTTCATACAGACCATTTTGGAGACTGTTAACCATGCAATTTGCCAAACCCCAACTCCAGAAATTCCAACTCAGAAAGTCTGGGTGGCCCCCAGGACTGTGCATGTTAATGAGCACCCCAGGGAATTCAAATAGATATATGGTACACAATCTACAATTTGAGGATGACTTGCTTGCCAAGGACAGCAGTAACTTGGGATGAGAAGTAAGAAAATACAGAAATTGGCATGAATTCTCTCTCATTTTCTCTTTGAAGAATCCAAATGCATGAATCTCTTTTTCTTTTCCCTTTTAAATGCCTGGTGTTAAAATTCTTAATTTGATTGAACCAGTGGGTGGGCAAGGATAATGGAAACAGGCTGAATGTTGATAAATTACTCAAACTAGTCCAAAAGTAAATCTGCAACAGTTCTTCAACCTCTCCAATTTAAAAACATGAGCAAACAAATTCTGTGTTTGTTTATATTTTTAGGAATTTAGAAATTGGGTTTCAATATCATATTCAATGCAATACACCTCCATGATTATAGCCTTCATACTCAACTCAGTCATGGAGTAAACCTGAGCTAAAGGATAAGACTTCCATTTACAAAGGGGATTGATTAAAAGTTGTGATGTTTAATTTTACGTGTCAATTTGACAGGGCTAGGAGATGTCCAGATAGCTGGTAAAATATTATCTCTGGGTGTATCTGTGTGGGTATTTGTAGAAGAGATTAGCATTTCATTCAGTTGACTGAGAAAAGAGATCCACCCTCACCAGTGGGAGGGGGAGGGGGCATCTTCCAATCCTTTGGGCACCTAAATAAAACAAAAAGGAGAAGGAAGGACAAATTATGTCTCTTTTCGTGAGCTGGAATATCCATCTTTTTGTGTCCTCAGACACTGGAGCCATGGTTCTCAGACCTTCCACCAGTGGTCCACCAGTTCTTGGGCCTTCAAACCCGAACTGACCTCTATCACCAACTTGCCTGGTTTTCCATCTTGCAGATAGCAGATTGTGGGATTTTTTGGATTCCAAAACTGCATGAGCCAATTTCTTTAATAAGTCAGTCTCTCTCTCTCTCTCTCTCTCTCTCTCTCTCTCTGTCTCTGTGTGTGTGTGTGTGTGTTTATATCCTATTGGTTCTACTTCTCTGGAGAACCCTGACTAATATAAAAGCCAATCCAATTGCAGAGAAATAACATTTTCATTTGACATTAAATGAGTTCTTGCATCTCCCCTGGTAAATGTCTTATCTAGACAGAATGGTGGTTGGGCCTAGTAAAAGATCACCTGCATTACACATCTTATACTATACATGCGGTCCTCCATTTACAAACTTGTAACCTT
This sequence comes from Mirounga angustirostris, assembly GCF_029215605.1. Classification (NCBI taxonomy): domain Eukaryota; kingdom Metazoa; phylum Chordata; class Mammalia; order Carnivora; family Phocidae; genus Mirounga; species Mirounga angustirostris. Next base: position 65,304,218 of record NW_026991710.1, read on the forward strand.
CTAAAAATTTCTTTCATTAGTTAGGTATTAAGGACTTAGAACTCATTTTCCCCATAGAAATAATTTTATAGACTACAACACAAAGGCCTATTTAATGTTGAATATAACTAAGATGCTATGCAATTTCAATAAAAAAATATACTATCACAATAGTAACAATTATACAAATAAGAAAAATAATAAAATCAATTAAGAAACTATTTTGTTTTTTCCATTAACATTATCTTGAAAAATTGTATGAATCCAAAAGCAGATTTAATTTGAAGGGGATGGGGACTCAGGTAGAAATCCCAGAATTCTGAAGAGCCTTGTTAGAAATTTTAAGATATGGTATTCACTGCTAATATATCTGATGCCCTCACCCTCCCCACCCAAGCAGATTGTTTCGCTTTTCTTGATTTAAATGCATCCCCGGCATTTCTCTGATCTTCAGCAGCTATGAATGGGGCTCACTCAGGACTAGTAAGTGGTGAAGAGTAGCAGAAGAACAAAGTAGAGTTCACCCAGGCCAGCCCTCACTAAGGACTACTGCTTGTTGTTGCCTGTGCCCCAGCTTGAAAAACACAGAAATGGGGGGAGATAATCAAAAGGGGGAAAAACTTGTTTTTCTCAAACACCTGAGTAAAAATCAGAAAAGAGAGAATAGAGCAAGAAAGAAAAATAAAGAAGAAACTAAAATAAAAATAATAACGCACAGCAACAAATCACGTTTTTGAGCACTTACAATGTGTCCCCACCATACTGTCCAACTTATGTTTTACAAGATACTCATAACAGGGCTAAGAAATAAGTATAATTATATTATTATCTCAATTTTATAGGTCAGAAGACTGAGGCATAGAAAGCAAAGTCATATTGCTGATATGTGGTAGAACCAACTCCTGAACTTGTCTGTCTGATTCATGGTCTTAAACACTATACCATTTATATGAGAAAATTGCCTGAGGAAGCATTAGCAGAGTTCAGAGCAATGAAAATCACAGGACACACAGAAACTGTATTGCATGAGTAATTGCTTCAAGAGGAAGAAAGGATGTCATGGAAAAGACGTGGTAGATCAGAAATTTACCCAAGTCGTACTCGAACTGGCATCAGTGGCCAAGAACCCCAGGATTGTTCTTTGGAGCCAGCAAATGGCAAGAAGGGAAGAAGAGGAGAGGAGTTTTGCAGTGAGGTGGGTTGGGGAAAGGTTATTATGCAATGGGCACTACAAATGCAAAACAGATTCACAAGTTAGGCACATTAGGCGTGCCTAACTTGGGGACCACCTGCATGGTATTTTACTGTAAACTTCAAGACACTTAAATGAAAATAGCCTACCTAATAAGGCTAACCCTCCACCCCCACACACATACCCATACACTAAAAAAGAGGCAACAGCAGGAAAAAAACTTTATAAAAGAAATCCAGAATCTTCTTCTACAACCAAATTATTCTAGCCTATCTGGAATTCTGACCTTAACTCGGATAAGTCAGTGTTAATTAAAACAGTGTGTTCTAGAAAGTTACTGCAAAGTTGAAAACAGTGAGGGGTGAATGTGACTATTTATGAAAATGAGCACTCTGGCATCTAAGTTTGCAGCTGTGACTGAGGACATTGCATGCGGGACTTTAATGGAAACCAAAAGGGAATTTAAGTGACCCTTCTTAGCAAATATGACCTATTTTCCCTGCCCACATTGGGAAGGGGGCCCCAGTATATGATTCCTCTGCTACCTCTAGCAGAATTAGGAAATGTTTTAATTTGCTCTACTAACATTAAGAATTCAATTTAAGCCCCAGGATGAAACTGACAAGGGAGCACTCTTAAATATGGACTCTGGTCTGAGTTCCTGTAATTGGAGCTGCAGGGTAATTTAATGGGATCACTCTGCAAATGGGGTGCTTAGCAACCCAATAACTCATGGGAGTACTTGCCTGCTCTTTTAGCAGGCTGTACTCAGAAGTGTCACCCCATGTTCAGAGACTGGAACAAGGGACACCTCTGAGCTGATGTGACATGAGGAAAGTCTACTTCGTGTCCTCGTCTGTGCTTGCTTTCCAGAACAACACAAGAAGTGGCTGAAATGGAAAGTTTCCAGAAATAAGAATGTTTGCCACTTAAGATTTTTCTAGTGATAATGGTGCAGTCAAGACTGCACGGTCTTGAAAGAAGATAATCCCCTGACCTCTGGGTTGTTTTTTTATTCAATCGTCTTTGGAAGAAATCACAAAGACAGTTTAATTCAAAAGGCCGAGGACATTCTGAACGGTGACTCTTTCATAACATAGGGCTACCACCTCCTTGACTGAAGGTGAGGAAAAGTATCTGACTCTCCAACATAAATGTAAGGAGTCCTTCCTTTTTAGAGGAGTATCTGTGTAAAAGACTGGGACGAAATGCCTCTCTGGTCAATGAGCTGCCACTCTGATTTTATTCTCTTTCCACACCTTGGGTCATTTGACAGCTGTGGACCCAATCCTGCCTGTGGGGGAGATGACTGGATGTTCTAATCGGGGAGCAGTGGCCGATCAGCATCAGTTGCTGTGGACATCTCCCGTTACTGTTTTGCCCTTCTTTCTGCTAATGGTGCGATAACCCCGTATCAGTCAGGCTCAGGGAGGAAACAGGGAGCACCCTGGAGAGGGTTTAACGAAGGGACGTTGTACAGAGGTGTAGACAGGATTAAGGGAAACTAGTAAGGGATGGGGACTCACTCCAGGCTAACAGCAGTAGCAAGTGATTATCACCACTGGCCCCACACGGCCCAGGGGAGGGTTTTGCACCATCAGGGAGAGCTGCAGACATCAGAGAGGGCTGTGCTGAAGCCCACCACTGCCAGACTGCAGCCCAGCCAGCAAGGAGCCAGACAACTTAGCCCTTCACCTTCCCATCACCTGCTGCCGCTGATCATTGCAAACCCAAGTGGAAACCAGAACACAAGGGAGTGAGGGTCTGTAGAGATCAGCCTCCTGGTGAATAGCAGGAAGAAGAAAGTAGAGAGTGGATCTGGAGGGACTGTGGGACATCTCCAGCATCAGCACTTCAGTCTTTCGTTAGCAGATATCACCCCCCATTCCTTTCTCTCTGTAATTAGTATTTTGCAGTGACACCACACATATATCCATTCTTCATAGTCATCAACTTTCAGTTTGTGTCACTTGGAACTCGTGGTTCCCTGGTTTAATTTAGTGGGCATTAACCTGTTATTATCCTTGTTTATTTTGAAGCTCACATTGTCCCATGTGTGGCCAGGGGGAGCCCTTTACACTGCCCCTGAGTCCTTCTGGCAGATCCCTCTCATTCTCTAGCCCTTCCTTGCTTTCATGTACAAAATATTCCAGGCTCATCTTGTGCCTTCCCTGCCCCAGCCCCACAATCATCCATTTCCCCAGGCTTCTTTTAGTGAAGAATGGTATCTAGAAACATAAGTAGGTAGGTAGATGGGTGGGTAGGTAGATGCTGATAAAAATACATATACGTATATACATACACACACACCACTACTGCGTATACATACACATTTACATTTATATTTATTTCTCCATCTATCTATCTATAACTACCTACTTATCATAGAGAAAGACAGCAACAGTCAAATCCCAATCCAGTCTGACAGGGTTGCTTTTATTTTTCTCCCTTGCCTATCTGTAACACATATCTCTCACACTGAGAACCTGGCTCCCCTGTGAAAGCCCTCCACACCACGTCTGGGCTCGAACACCTCTTCCCAAGCCCTCCACCCCACAGGAAGAGCCTCCTCACCTTTTTCAGGCTCTGACACCTCGTTCTGAGATATCTTCTTTCATGGGCACCCTCCTCACCCCACTTGCACTCTGTGCCAGGCCCTCCACTGTGGACATTCTCCTCATCCTGCCTGGTCTCCAACAACCTGTAATGGATGAATACTCTCCTCACCTCACACAGGCTTTGACACAATACACTGAGCAGCCCTTCTCCCTGGATGCTCTGGTTACCCCCCACCTTGGACTCTGATGCCCTGCAAAGCCCACCCTGCTGCTGGAATGCCCTCCTTACCCCAAATGGGATTCATCACTCCCACGTGGACACCCTTCTCACCCCCAATGGGCTCGAACACTCTGCTCTGTGCCACCACAGCTTCCCACCCCTGCCCCCAGCAAAGACCCCTAGCTTGCTAAATTCCACTTACTGGCTTTTTGGATGAAACAGTTCAGGAAGAGAGAGGAAAAGAAAGAGGAAGAAGGAGCATTAAGTTGATAGAATATAAACCAAGGAGGCTTAGTGGCTATATCACTACCATCATGGAGAACTGTCTAAGGATGACACCAATACAGGGGAAAGCAGAGTCAAGAGTTGCCCAGAGACAGATTTCCAACATCTGGGTCCAACCATGCCTTAAGTCATGTATACTACTACCTTTTCATTTGTAAAGCAATCAATTAAATTTTATGCTCAAGCTAGGTTGAGTTGGGATTTCTGTCACTGGCAATTGGAAAAGTCTTTATAATACATAGAGTTACTCTAGCTGTTAATCCAATTCTTACATTGTGTGCCATAATTCTAATGACTGACTGGGCATCAGAAATACACCTAATACTAAGTCCCTATCCTGTATCCCAACTCAAATAACTGGATTCTCACCTTAATAACAACATATCCACCATACTGTGCGCAGGATCACATCTTTGTATTCCTATGCTTTAAGCAGCCCCTGGCTACTTGCACGTACTCCATAAACACTTGCTGACGCTGGCATGAGGCTATACCTTGCTCTTTACAGGCCCCACTACACACTGAGGTCATGTCCCTCAATCTGAAGCTGGATATCTGGAACTCTATGACCTTAGAATGCACACAGACATCCTAAGGCAAGCCACCTGCTTGCATATTTGGAAGTGTTACGTATTCTCCCGACAATCGTGGTGAAAACTCACACTACTGTGCTCTTCTAAGTGCCGTGAGCTTTACATACAGTATCTCACTTAATCCTCACAAAAAGCCAAGAGTATAGGTACTATAATTGTCACTCCCATATTAGAAAGAAAACCAAAGCTCAAAGAGGTTACCTGATTTGCCAAAGACACCCATCTGGTCAGTGTCTGTGCCAGGATTTGAACTCAGACCAGCCTGTCTTCAAAGATGCCTTTCTCTTTTCCTTTCACATCATCTCTGATTTTTTTTTTTAATTTTCAATTGTGGCAAAATACACATAACATAAAATTGACCATATCACCCATTTTTAAGTGTACAGTTCAGTAATGTTAACTGCATTCACATTGTTACTCAACCAGTCTCCGGAACTTTTCATCTTGCACATCTGAAACTCTGTCCCCATTAAACAACTCCCCATTCCCCACTCCCCCCAGCCCCTGGCAACCATCATTCTACCCTGTCTCTGAATTTAACTGATCTAGGAACCTCATATAAGTGGAGTCATGCAGCATCCGTCCTTTTGTGACTGCCTCATCTCGTTTGCCATAATGTCGGTGGGGTTCATCTATGCTGCGGCACATGTCAGGACTGCCTTCCTTTTTAAGGCTGAGTAATATTCTGCTGTATGCATACACCACATTTTGCTTATCCATTCATCCATTGTTGGACACCTGGGTTGCTTTCAAAAGCCGCCCTTCTCAACCACGACATTTAATCATCTCCCATACGCTTTGCTGTCTGCTTTCTGCATTTAGACCCTCTTCCAGGACTGCCTTATCACCACCTGGGTGCTCTGGTCTGCCTACCTGCCTTGTTCTTTCTTCCCACAGAGAGCTCTTGCCTCTACCTGGCCCCTTAGCACCTGTTCAGCCCCGAGGTAGGGGAGAAGGGCTGTAGCTGTACGCTCCAGTTTCTTCCTGTCTACCCTGTTTGCCGTGGCTCACTGCTCCACGCCAGCCCTCTCGTGAACCATGTCAGCTACAAAGAACAGGATTTCTAAGGAGTGGTACTCCCTGGCATACAAATTACTTGGGAGATGAATCCTTCCTATCTCTTTTGAACATCCCTTTCAGGCATGCTGCTGATTGACGCTGGGAAGCTCCGATTACTATTAATAACTCTACAGTAGAGAAGGGAAAAAGGAGCTGTGCTCAAGATAAAACAACGATGAACTCAGTGAACGAGTAAGGCCGAGACAAATGACAATAATGTATTCTGGATCCGTATGTCTCCAAAGCTAATTAACGTGTAGAAGCCTAATACTGAACATTCTCTAAAAATGCAATGCCACAAGGAAAACACCAGATATTTTCACATGATAAATTCCAAGGCAAGGGTTGTGTCTTACAGGTCTTCATTTACAGCTCCCTGAAAGCACACAGTAGGCACTTATTCATTCATTTGACACGTTTTCAAGTTTCTGTTCTAAAACAGGCATAGGCTTAATGCTGAGGATACAGTGGTGAATCAGACAAAGGCCAGCCTTCGGGAAGGAAGTCAGACAAGTAAACAAGCCATTACTATAGTGCAGCTGGTCTACTGATCCCGGTAATCTAGCAGTTATAAAATTAACAAAACTCCAAAAGAAGGAACTCCTTTTTCAGTTTGCAACTCTCTATTAGCTACTTTGTAGCTAGAGAAAGTGACATGGTGCAGGAGAGGCCATCATTTTATTTGCCACCACAAGAGAGGATTGTGATTACTTAAAGAGCATTTAGAAATTCACCTCCTGTCCCCATCAACCCATCCCCCATCCTACATCCTTGAAAGAGCTTTATTTTTTCTCTATGGTTCCAGGCTCTCATCCTTGTCTGTACCTTCATCCCACTGAACATAAAGAATAGCACAGCCCTCAAGTGTCAGAAATGGTGCCTGATGGCCCTGGGAGGTCTTTTCAATTTCTTCTCTCTAGGGTCCAGGGAGCCAAAGCATGAACAAGAACAGAGAACCCTCACAGCTTATCAGACCGAAGAGTCTACACATTCACTCAAACATCCATGCATCCCCACATTCTACAAGTAGTTACTGAACCTACTCTGTGCCAGATGCTCTTAGGGACACGGTGCTGGACAGAATCACTACAATTACTATAGGCCTTCATGGGCTATGAAGTCACCATTAAGCCCTGCCTAAACCCCAAGCATTGTGAAGTATATCCCCTCTAGAGTATGATAAATCTTGAAATTGTTTTCTTCATGTGGGACTATGCTTTGATCTTTATGCTTTTCACTTGGTATTTATCTTATTAGATGATTTAGACTGATTTTTCCTCCAAATTGCTAACTAGTCATTTCAACAATATTTATAGGGGAAAAAAAATCTGCCCTTTGCCACTGTTTTTATGTTATCTCTGGAATCATACAGTTAAAAAAAAATTTTTATGTGAAAGGGCCAAGGTTTTGTGAAATACTTCCCAATGCCTTTCTTTCAGGATAATCCAGTTTCTTTTCCTGCTGTCCCTGGGGAAGGGACAGGGAAAGGCATATTTAAGGCTTTTCCACCCCTAGCTCCAGCGAAGACTGACAGCAGGATGATACTACTTATAGGCATTTTTTACATATGCATCATATGAAATATACACACATACATAAAACCACAAAAGAATAATGTATTTCTCAATCTGTGGATGAGTACTAAAATATTTTAACTATTATAGCTCTTTTTGCTTTAAAATCTGATAGAAATAGACTCTCAAATATACTTCTACAGAATCTCCTTTGTAAATTCTATTTATTCAGATAAACTCTTTTCTCTATCCCAATCAGATTTTAATTGCTCTTGTATTAAGTCTATAAATCACTGCAATTTGAGGAAATCTTTACATGATCTAGTCTTCCCACCTGGGAGATATTTACTTTTAATGAACTCAGGCAATAAGGCTTCCAAAAGTCACTCTTCAATTCCAGAATCCCTGAGCACAGCCAGCCTGACCTGCCTCCACACATAGCATCATCACAAACACACTGAGCTGGTTCCAGTAGCAAAATCACAGAGTCTAAATGAATAAAGAAAATGTCATATATATAGATATATAGTAATATTATTCAGCGATAAAAAAGAAGGAAACCCTGCCATTTGTAACAACATGGATGGACCTTGAGGGTATTACGCTAAGTGAAATAAGTCAAACACAGAAAGATAAATACTGTATGATCTCACTATTATATGTGGAATCTAAAAAAAGCAAACAAAAAAATAAATAAATAAAACCCAGAGCTCACAAATACAGAGAACAGATTAATGGTTGCCAGAGTCGGTGGGGAGAATGGGTGAAGGTGGTTAAAAAGTACAAACTTCCAACTATAAAATAACTCATGGGATGTAACGTACAACATAATGACTATAGTTAATAATGTACTGCATATTTGAAAGATGCTAAGAGAGTAGATCTTGAAAAGTTTTCATTACAAGAAAAAAAACTGTAACGATGTATGGTGATATATGTTGGTTTTTTGTGTGTGTTTTTTTTATTATGTTATGTTAATCACCATACATTACATCATTAGTTTTCGATGTAGTGTTCCATGATTCATTGTTTCCGTGTAACACCCAGTGTTCCATTCAGTACGTGCCCTCTTTAATACCCATCACCAGGCTAACCAATCCCAACATCCCTCTAGAACCCTCAGTTTGTTTCTCAGAGTCCATAGTCTCTCATGGTTAGTCTCCCCCTCCGATTTCCCCCCCTTCATTTTTCCCTATCTGCTATCTTCTTCTTCTTCTTTTTTTTTTAAACATATAATGTATTATTTGTTTCAGAGGTACAGGTCTGTGATTCATCAGTCTTACACAATTCACAGCACTCACCATAGTACATACCCTCCCCAATGTCTGTCACCCAGCCACCCCATCCCTCCCACACCCCACCACTCCAGCAACACTCAGTTTGTTTCCTGAGATTAAGAATTCCTCATATCAGTAAGGTCATATGATACAAGTCTTTCTCTGATTGACTTATTTCGCTCAGCATAATACCCTCCAATTCCATCCACGTCGTTGCAAATGGCAAGATTTCATTCCTTTTGATGGCTGCATAATACTCCATTGTATATATATACCACCTCTTCTTTATCCATTCATCTGTCAATGGACATCTTGGCTCTTTCCATAGTTTGGCTATTGTGGACATTGCTGCTATAAACATCGGGGTGCACGTACCCCTTCGGATCCCTACATTTGTATCTTTGAGGTAAATACTGAGTAATGTAATTGCTGGGGCGTATGGTAGCTCTATTTTCAACTTTTTGAGGAACCTCCATACTGTTTTCCAGAGTGGCTGCACAAGCTTGCATTCCCACCAACAGTGTAGGAGGGTTCCCCTTTCTCCGCATCCCCGCCAACATCCATCGTTTCCTGACTTGTTAATTTTAGCCATTCTGACTGGTGTGAGGTGGTATCTCATTGAGGTTTTGACTTGGATTTCCCTGATGTCGAGCGATGTTGAGCACTTTTTCATGTGTCTGTTGGCCATTTGGATGTCTTCTTTGGAAAAATGCGTGTCCATGTCTTCTGCCCATTTCTTGATTGGATCATTTGTTCTTTGGGTGTTGAGTTTAATAAGTTCTTTATAGATTTTGGATACTAGCCCTTTATCTGATATGTCATTTGCAAACATCTTCTCCCATTCTGTGGGTTGTCTCTTGGTTTTGTTGATTGTTTCTTTTGTTGTGCAAAAGCTTTTTATCTTGATGAAGTCCCAATAGTTCATTTGGCCCTTGCTTCCCTTGCCTTCGGCGATGTTTCTAGGAAGAAGTTGCTGTGGCTGAGGTGGAAGAGGTTGCTGCCTGTGTTCTCCTCTAGGATTTTGATGGACTCCTGTCTCACATTGAGGTCTTTCAACCATTTGGAGTCTATTTTTGTGTGTGGTGTAAGGAAATGGTCCAGTTTCATTCTTCTGCATGTGGCTATCCCATTTTCCCAACACCATTTGTTGAAGAGACTGTCTTTTTGCCATTGGACATTCTTTCCTGCTTTGTCAAAGATTAGTTGACCATAGAGTTAAGGGTCCATTTCTGGGCTCTCTATTCTGTTCCACTGATCTATGTGTCTGTTTTTGTGCCAGTACCATACTGTCTTGATGATGACAGCTTTGTAATAGAGCTGGAAGTCCAGAATTGTGATGCCGCCAGCTTTGCTTTTCTTTTTCAACATTCCTCTGGCTATTCGGGGTCTTTTCTGGTTCCACACAAATTTTAGGATTATTTGTTCCATTTCTTGGAAAAAAGTGGATGGTATTTTGATAGGGATTGCACTGAATGTGTAGATTGCTCTAGGTAGCATTGACATCTTCACAATATTTGTTCTTCCAATCCATGAGTGTGGAACGTTTTTCCATTTCTTTGTGTCTTCCTCAATTTCTTTCATGAGTATTTTATAGTTTTCTGAGTACAGATTCTTTGCCTCTTTGGTTAGATTTATTATATATATTATAGATTTATTTTCTCTATAAAATCTATAAAGTATAAAGTATAGATTTATTCCTAGGTATCTTATGATTTGGGTGCAATTGTAAATGGGATCAACTCCTTAATTTCTCTCTTCTGTCCTGTTCTTGGTGTATAGGTATGCCACTGATTTCTGTGCATTGATTTTATATCCTGCCACTTTAATGAATTCCTGTATGAGTTCTAGCAGTTTTTGGGTGGAGTCTTTTGGGTTTTCCACATAAAGTATCATCTCTTATTATAGTCTTTGGTTTAAAATCTAATTTGTCTGATATAAGGATTGCCACCCCAGTTTTCTTTTGGTGTCCATTAGCATGGTAAATGGTTTTCCACACCCTCACTTTCAATCTGGGGTGTCTTTGGGTCTAAAATGAGTCTCTTGCAGACAGCATATCGATGGGTCTTGTTTTTTTAATCCAATCTGATACCCTGTGTGTCATTTAAAATCTTTATTTCCTTGCTGATCTTTTGCTTAGATGATCTGTCCATTTCATGAAGGGGTGTTGAAGTCTCCCACTATTATTGTATTGTTGTTGATGTGTTTCTTTGCTTTTGTTATTAATTGGCTTATATAATTGGCTGCTCCCAATTTAGTGGCATAGATATTTACAATTGTTAGATCTTCTTGTTGGATAGACCCTTTAAGTAGGATATAGTGCCCTTCCTCATCTCTTATTATAGTCTTTGGTTTAAAATCTAATTTGTCTGATATAAGAATTGCCACCCCAGCTTTCTTACGGTGTCCATTAGCATGGTAAATGGTTTTCCAGCCCCTCACTTTCAATCTGGGGGTGTCTTTGGGTCTAAAATTAGTCTCTTGCAGACAGCATATCGATGGGTCTTGTTTTTTTAATCCAATCTGATACCCTGTGTCTTCTGATTGGGGCATTTAGCCCATTTACATTCAGGGTAACTATTGAAAGATATAAATTTAGTGCCATTGTATTGCCTGTAAGGTGACTGTTACTGTATATTGTCTCTGTTCCTTTCTGGTCTATGTTACTTTTAGGCTCTCTCTTTGCTTAGAGGACCCCTTTCAAGATTTCTTGTAGGGCTGGTTTCATGTTTGCAAATTCCTTTAGTTTTTGTTTGTCCTGGAAGCTTTTTATCTCTCCTTCAATTTTCAATGACAGCCTACCTGGATACAGTATTCTTGGCTGCACAGTTTTCTCATTTAGTGCTCTGAATATATCATGCCAGTCCTTTCTGGCCTGCCAGGTCTCTGTGGATAGGTCTGTTGCCAATCTGATGTTTCTACCATTGTAGGTTACAGATCTCTTGTCCCAAGCTGCTTTCAGGATTTTCTCTTTGTCTCTGAGACTCATAAGTTTTACTATTAGATGTCGGGGTGTTGACCTATTTTTATTGATTTTGAGGGGGGTTCTCTGTGCCTCCTGGATTTTGATGCCTGTTTCCTTCCCCAAATTAGGGAAGTTCTCTGCTATAATTTGCTCCAATACACCTTCTGCCCCTCTCTCTCTTTCTTCTTCTTCTGGGATCCCAATTATTCTAATATTGTTTCATCTTATGGCATCACTTATCTCTCGAATTCTGCCCTCATGATCCAGTAGTTGTTTACCTCTTTTTCTCAGCTTCTATAATTTCCATCATTTGGTCTTCTACATCACTAATTCTCTCTTCTGCCTCATGTATCCTAGCAGTTAGAGCCTCCATTTTTAATTGCACCTCATTAATAGCCTTTTTGAGTTCGATTTGGTTAGATTTCAGTTCTTTTATTTCTCCAGTAAGGGTTTCTCTAATATCTTCCATGCTTTTTTCAAGCCCAGCTAGTACCTTTAAAATTGTCATTCTGAACTCTAGTTCCAACATTGTACTAATGTCTGTATTGATTAGGCCCCTGGCAGTTGGTACTGCCTCTTGATCTTTTTTTTTTTTGAGGTGATTTTTTCCATCTTGTCATTTTGTCCAGAGGAGAATAGATGAATGAGAGAACAAAATGCTAACAGGGTAACAACTACCCCAGAAAAATATACACTAAACTAATCAGAAGAGACCTTGCAGAAAGTGGTCACTTTTCTGTTCAGAGTTGCTGCTATTCTTTTCTTCGATCTCTTATTGAGTTCGTAGGTGTTCAGAATGGTTTGATTCCTATTTAGCTGAATTCCTGGGACCAGATGAAATTTAGGTCTCCAACTCCTCCGCCATCTTGCTCCTCCCCCCTCGATATATGGTGATATATGTTAACTGGACTTATGGTAGTGATTATTTCAAAATAAATATAAATATCAAGTCATTATACTGTACACCTGAAACAAATATAATGTTGTTTGTCAATTATATCTCAATAAAAAATAAAAATAAACACAGCTCCTAGCCAGTGGTGGGTACTCAGTGAAAAACTTAATATTAACTGATACTAGACCATCCTCTGCTGGAATCTATGTAGCAAAAGAAACATTTAAGCAAAATACTTAAAATATAAAATAAAAGCTACATTGAAAAAAATTACAGAGTTTCACTAGAAAATATTTCCCCTAGTCCTCTCAATCCTTGGCTAACATTTATTAAGGTACTTCCTAGAGTTAGGAGCTGAAGACAGAGTTCATACCCTCATGAGTCCTACACTTTAGTTGGGTGGGTGCACAATATGCCTAGAATGAAAAAGCCATAAAAAGTAGTATATATTATTACATATCAACTACGCAGTACCTATGGGAAGTGCTAACAGTACAGAGGGCTGAGACCATTGGTCAGAAGAAGACACGAGTGTGAGTAAGACTTGGGGAGCCTGAAGAGTGGTGTCCTATTTAGACAGGTAAAGAGCTCAGTACAATATCAACATATAGGTAGTCAATAACTTCTAAAGAAACAAGGAGGATGGGCTTGCCAAGCAAGGACAATGCCACTGACCAGGACACAATGGGAGGAATAAATGCAGACAGTATCCCCGGGGAATAGCAAGTCAACCGAATTCTCCATAAAGTTATAGAGAACAGATGAAAGCAGTGGACAGAGTAGGGGGCAATTTCAAACTGGTAAGGGCTCAAGGATAATCGTACCTAAATTTCCTACTAGGGGCTCACAACTATCTGAACTTTTTGTTGTGGTTGTTCAATCCCATATGCATTTACTGAGCACCTATACATTCCAAACACTGAGCACTCAGGATGTAAAAATGGTAAGATATTTTCTCTGAACTCAAGGATCCCCTGGTGGAACGGTCATACATACAAATAAATGACCGCCAATGTGGCACATGTTCTAACAGAAATGCAACCTCCTCAAATGGGAGCACAAAAGGAGAAGGTGTAGGGAGGCTTCTGTGAGGTGGTGGTGCCCAGGCTGAGTCTAGAAGATAAATGAGCATTGTTAAGCACTGGGAGAAGGTTAGGAATCCCAAGAAGAGAGTGAAAAAGTGTAAGAACATGAGTCTGCGACTGCATGTGGATGCTATATCTGAAAGGTAGAGCTTGAGAGGCAAGAGGTGGCTACACTGGACCAGAGAAATAGGGAGGGTTCTGGCTATTATTCAAAGAAGTCTGGACTTTGCCCCATAGGCAGTGGGGAGCCATTGAAGACTTTTACATGGTAGGAATGGCATTTTTGGAAAGAAAACTCTGGCAGGGTTAAATACATCTAGAGCGGAGTTAGGAGAGTTGGGAGGATTTTACTCGTGCTGCTTTTTTTATTGCTAGCATTAGTAGTAATGTACGTTCTGCCCTATAGCAAGTACCCTAACCTCAGTTCTTTTCCTAGCTCTGGCATGAAACAGTTAGGCACCTTGGACAAGTCATATCTCCTCTTTGACCCTCAGTTTCCTTGTTGCAAAATGGTGAAGCTATACAACATGATCTCTAAGCTCCAGATGGTGATAATTCTTCAGGCCCTCTCACTTATCCTCAAAGAAAGGTTGAGTATGTAAAAGTGAGAGAGGGATTCAGTCAAGAGTCTTGACCTTGATTTCCACGGAAGGTAAACTAATTTAAATGAGCATGCTATCAAATTTATCACAAATTTTCTTTTAAGTTTTATCCAAGTCATAGGGAGGCTTAAAATTCTCAGAAAATCCTGCTTATGTACTGCATGTGTTTGCATGGACTTGAAATTAAACTGCATTTATGAAAACCCTGTGAGCTCTTTGGATTAAATACTATATTTCAGTCCTAAGAATTATGCCAGTGCACAGAGTACACCCAGAGGACCATTCACTCTCCAATCGCTTATGCAACTTCCCAGTCTTAGCTCAGCCCAGTTTTATTAAAATCTGTATTAGTGCAACTCAGTTATGATTAAATATTCTTCCCACTTTTTCAAGGAGAAAAGAATGCAGCTAACTCTTGATAGCCTGTGTCAACTGGGGACATGGATCACAGGGATAAATTAAATCCATAAATAATCCAGAACCTTCATTTAAGCCAAGAGTTTCAATCTCCTTCAATAAACCTTTTCCAGGAGCTGCTAACAAAGTATTCAAACTGACTTAAATGAGACTACTTTGTGCAGTGTCAGCTCTAGGTGAAACTGGAAGGTGATTTCCTGCTACTCTGTATCCCAGAACCCCCCACAGCCACCTAAGTCTATACCCCACTCATAATGCCAAATTGTCTTCAATGGCTCCCCACTGCCTATGGGGCAAAGTCCAGACTTCTCTGAATAATAGCCAGAACCCTCCTTATTTGTCTGGTCCAATGTAGGTACCTCTTGCCCATCAAGCTCTACCTTTCAGACATAGCATCCACGTGCAGCCACAGACCCATAGCCTCACACTTTTCACTCTCTCTTCCTGGGATTCCTAATCCATAAATTCCAAATTGCAGTCTTCATCTTATCTTACCATTCTGCAGCTCCTGACACTGCTAACCACTTCTGTTCTCCTGAATCTCTTCCCTTGTCCTCTATCTCTACTCTGCCCTTAGTCCCCTCTCACTTTGTCAGTCATACCATCTGGGAATATCTTGTATGTCTCAGCAGTTTCCCGGTTCCTATTTCTGTGAAATCTAGTTCCTATCCCTGGTTACCCATTATCTGATCTCCCTTTTCTTGGCTTTTCCTGAATGGACCTCTGTCCCTTACAACAGCTGAAATAAAATTAAAAAGGCTGCAGGAAAGGAAGTATAAAGATGCTGAAGACAAACTCTCAGTTTCATAATTTGCCTATAGCTAAATCTATATGTAAGAAAATAAGAGCAAAGTATTCCTTCTCCTTTTCCTGAATCCCACTTCATAGCCCCTTCTATCAATCTATAGAACCCATAACTCAAGCTGCTAATCCTAGAGCCATGGATGAATTACATCCTTGAAATAAGTAAGCTTTTATGGGGTGCCTAGAAAATCAACTATTATTTCTAACATTTCTGTGAGACAGTGATTCTAAGATGATTCACTCAACAAGTATTTTCTGTTACCTACTGTATACAAGACACTGAGCAAGGAACTTGTTTAAGAGTAACTGTCTCTCTTCTCATGGAGTTTATATACAGGATGAGAAGAGAGAAATACATAGGCAAACAGACAAATAAATATTTAAAAATTACAAATTTGTATTATGTGTTATAAATGAAACAAGCAAGAAACTGAGAAAGAGAGTAACAAGAGAAACCTTTGAGACAAGGCTCTTATGAAGAGGTGACATTTGAGCCAAGACCTACAGGATGGAAAGCAGAGAGCCATGTGAATACTGGGCATGCAGAGATGCAGCAGAGCCCTAAGTCAAAGAATATACAGTGTGTTCAACAAACTGATCAGTGTTGGCTAAAGAATAAAAACTGAAAAAAAAACTGAGTGGTTGAAGAGGGAGGCAGAAGTCATATCATGCAAACTTTGTAGCCCATTATAAGGATTCTGGATTTTGCCCCAAGTACAATGGGAAGCTATTGATGAATTATAACCCGCGGGCAGAAATGGTCTGATAAGTATTTTTTTTAAATCATTCCTATCTCTGGGTGGATAATGGATGACAGGAGACACAAGTCAAAGACAAGAGGCCAGTTAGTATACTAATGCAGTAGTTCAGGTGAACAAAACTAAGAAAATGGCAATGTCCATGGATAAAGCGGATGGATTCAAGATATTTTGAAATCAGTAAGACTTGCTTATGTGTATGTGTCAACAGGACTTGCTTGTAGAATGTGTGTGAGGTGTATCAGGAACAATTCATAGAGTTCCAGCATGAACAGTTGGGTGAATAGGGGCACCGCTTGTGGAAATGGGGGGATAGGTTCAGAGAAGAAAATGTAGAGTTCCATTTAGGGTATGTTTATGAGGCATCTCAGGGGGGAGTCAAATAGGCAGATTGTCTTTTGAACATAATGTTTGGTAAATCAATGACTACCTACTTTAATGGTGAGTTATTTCACCTAATTTTTAAACAGTGAAAAATATTTCCACCTTTATCTTTTTGTTTTTAATGTCTTCCTTTGTGACACTAAGCAAAGGGGGTTCAAAAATGTGGGGGTCAATTCCATTTCTCATTCCATGGTCATATATTATAATGATCTAAATAGAGGTGATTGTAGTAAAAAGAAATGAGGTCATGGATAGCCTCTGTATTACTTATAAATGAATAAAATATAAGAAATACAAAGTTACAAATACAACACAGAACTTGTCTATAGAGAACCCTATGCAGAAATTTCCCACATATGGATTATATATAAGTGGGGCACCATTATTTTTCTACCATACAGGTTGTCAATACTGAATGCTGACTTGAAATTATAAAAGGATATAACAGATCTGTGACTTTCTTAGGGGCAGCCTTCCTATCCAAGGAGGGGATCCTTGTAGTACTGTCACTGAAAGCTGACTTCCCATTCCTGACAACAGTTTGTGGAATCAGCCACATAAAAACACCAAGATGAAGAGGGGTGGTCAGCAACAGCATTACCAGCAAAACCAGCCCACGTATGCTTAAGAAGATATGTCTGTGAATAGAATTTTTGTAAATCAAATCTGGTTTTCCTATTGTCTCACATTTTGCCTTAAGATATGTATATCTTCATTTCTGACTGATCTCCAACTAGAATGGCTCCTAACTCTTCACATTTATGTTCCTTTCTCCCTAGTCATTTTGAATTAATTAATGCCATACAAATGTGTACTTTAATGCCCAGAGATTAACTCTATGTAAAAAAATTATACTGTGAATCTTTTCTTTAAATTACAGGATTCTTTGGAATGCAGATATTGATCTCCTAATTATCCTGTTTAATTAGTTGGAGAATGTAAGATGAGTACCAAATAATAAAACCTATGTTTCCTTAAAACGACAGATGACATAAAATGCTACGGCCAGTAGGTCTCCCACTACTTCAGTTTCCCCTTCTAACTCTCAAGATGATAGAAATACACAGGGAGTGTAGACTCTAAAAGTATCTGGTAAAAACAACCTATGTTCTTCACAAGAGGGTCTTTTCCTAAGAGTCATTCCCATATAGTTCAGAAGAAGAGCTCACAGACCCCTGAGATAGAATAAATTCCTGATGGTGTGAAATATATCCCCTGCTCTGCTACTTACCCTTATAAAACTTCAATTTGGGTTCCTCCAACCATATAAACCTCAGTATCAGGAGACCTCTACTTCCATCTCCCTGCAGTTTCTTAGGACTGATATACGTCCATCACTGCCTACAAATTCTGCTTGTGGATCTATTCCAAAGGCCTAAAAGATGATTCTACTTTTCCTGGATTAAAAATACTTTGACTTGGCTCTGGGGTCACAACTGTCCTTCATGCCTCTCCATTTAGACATCAACTCTTTAAAGGATTCCCAGAGAGGAGAGCCTGGGTGGCTCAGTCGTTAAGCATCTGCTTTCAGCTCAGGCCCTGATCTCAGGGTCCTGGGATCAAGCCCCACATCGGGGTTCCTGCTCCGCGGGAAGCCTGCTTCTCCCTCTCCCACTTCCTCTGCTTGTGTTCCCTCTCTCGCTGTGTCTCTCTCTGTCAAATAAATAAATAAAAAATCTTTTTAAAAAATAAATAAATAAAATAAAGGACTCCCAGAGGAATTTTAGCCACTGAATGGAAATTCCCAATTATATATTTAAAACCTCCCTTTTACCCTAAGGTCTGCCTATGACACCATGGCAGACATGCTAGGAGTTTAGGGATCCTGTTGACCATGCCAAATTATTGACATTCACTTTCAAGTCTCATAGAGGCTACTCTCACAATTACTCCCACAATTACTTAGATGCTCAAATTGGAATTCTATTAAAATATCTTGCTGAGTCAGAGAGACCTGTCTTCAAACATGAGCACCACCATACTTCTGTTTGCACGTCCTTGACCATGCTACCTAAGCTTTCCAAGCCCAGCTTTTAAGTTCTCAGCCTTGATTTCTTCATCTGGAAAAGGAGAGTACTATTAATAGCTACTTCCTAGGGTTGTTATAAGGGTTAAATGAGAAAATGCCATAATCATTTAGCACATTTCCTGGCATAGAGCAAGCAGACAAGAAATGGTAGTTGTCAAGGTGGTGGTGGTGACTGTTAGCTAGGATGTAATCTTCATACGCCCTCATGATATTTCTTCAGCCAACTCTTAAATACACAAGGTTCTCCAGCTGTAACTCAGCCAAGATACTTTCATCTAAGATCACATCAAAATATAGCAAGATACTCTGACGTGGCTCAAAAGATTGCTTTATATGGGCTATGTCCTAAATGATAGAGATGCTGTCCGAAGGCCTCAGCTTCCTTTCTATGATTCAGTGCTGCATTATGAAAACATCTTATACCTTCCTATGCCCTTCATTTGATCTCTCTTTTCCCTCCTGTGGGAGTGCTGACAACACTGACTCCATCTTTGGTCCTCCATCTTGTTCATGTCCATGCAATGTCCTCCCTCAGGGCTATGTGTCCCGGGATCCTTGGAGGTTAGTCGATGCCCTAACCAGAATGCAGGAAGGCTTGTTCTGAGCTTCCCTCTAACACATAGATGGTGCCACTTCAGATAACTACCCTTGACCTCACCATAATGCCCCTTGCTGTATAAAAGCTGTGGATGAAGGTCCAGACTTTGCAGAGAATAGCTGTATAGCCCCTGGATCATCGTCTATTGGATCCCTCCTATCAGTAAGTTACCCTGAATAAAATTCTGTGTAAATGGCATGGAGTGGCTTGCTTTGATTTTTAGTCTCAAAGTGCCTTCTCAGTCTGGAGGATACTTTACTATCCCTCTTCCACCTTCTAACAACTGGTGAGCCAGCCAGGAGACCGAAATGAAACAAGCATGCGTAAAAGGGCCATGTTAGGGGAAAGCCCACCATCCTTGGGGGAAATCTCATTGTCCACAGGGTGAAGCCCATTGTCTGTAGAAGAAATCCTCAGCTGGCTGGCTACCTCTGTGAGGGGAGACTCGGCCAGGTTTCTTTCTTTTTTTTTTTTTTTTAAGATTTTATTCTTCATTTGAGAGAAAGAAAGAGGGAGAGAGAGCATAAGCAAGGGGGAGGGGTAGTGGGAGAGGGACAAGCAGACTCCCCGCTGAGGAGAAAGCCTGATGCAGGGCTCAGGGCTTGATCCCGGGACCCAAGGATCATGACCTGAGCCAAAGGCAGATACTTAACTGACTGAGCCACCCAGGCGCCCCGATGGCCAGGTTTCTTGAGCATTTCAGACCGGTGTGTGAGTATGAGGATGCCCCCCAAATGCCTAAGAAATTGTTAGATATCCTATCCAAAACTGTAGGGAAGCAAAAGGGCTGAAAAGATACAACAACTTGGGTGTTATAATTGTAGGATGCCAAGGGATTAAAGACCCTTTCTTACAGTCAGCCCCCAGGGCATGGTACAGGATTTAAGTATCTGTTCTTGCACCTATGATTAATCAACCCATTGCTACAGCAGCTGCTACAATGGCTGACTTAAGAGAAACCAAAAGAATCCGTCAAAAGGGAAATCAATTATAGTTATTTGTGTAAGTTCAGTAAGAATCTCTTCTCCTTGTAACATGACATCATTAAAAACGCTGGTTATATTACCAAGGCTTTGACTGAAATGTCATACTTAAGAGAAATGTACATAGACTCAGATATGACCAGACAGCTTTAAGGAGCTAAGATTTACTTTATGAGGCCAGCGAAGCCCCTTGGAAAAAAACTGGCCTGGTGTCTTGCTCACAGGGTTGCCAGGAGCCTTACCAGGTGAGTAAAGAAGATCACTCCCTGGCAGGCTCAGGAAGCTCAGGATACTTTGGGGACCTTGAGAAGAGAGGAAATAACCCAAATATGCAGGTATTGCAGATGAGTCTAATGGCAAGTGTTCGGCTTGGCTCTTAACCTTGAAAGGCTGGTAAAGGCTCAATCTGAAATTCATTACGAAAAGTTCCAGCAAAGCAGATTTAAAAGAACCTACATGGCCAGTCACTATTCTTCCTGCATTTAGGTAAATAATTAGGCCAAGTTTGTTAGAACCGGACTTGTTTTACAAACAACGTAGTCTTAATTTGGTTCCTTTTGACAGAAATGAGCGTGGCTTCAGAGAGGAAAAAAAAATGTTTCAGTGACACACCTTTACGGGTGTTAGATTCTAGTTCTGATTAATTGTCCTTGAATGTTTATTGTTTACCTATAAAACCAGGCTGGATCCTGAATTCTTCTGGTTTCCTTGCATATCTGGCTAACTTTCTGCCTGATGGTTTTCACACTATAAGCCTGACTGAATGCTCTCCTGCAGGACCACCTCCTGAAATGAGACCACTGTTAAACTGAACTGATCTAATTTACCTCATTGTGAAATGTGGAAAAGCTGCTGTCTATGACTATACATGGGAGTTCTAAAACAATGGCTCTGGGGGCGCCTGCGTGCTCAGTTGGTTAAGTGTCTGACTCTTAATTTCGACTCAGGTCATGATCTCAGGGTTGTGAGATCGAGCCCCATGTCAGGCTCTGCATTCAGTGGGGTGTTTGCTTGAGATTTTCTCTCTCTCCCTCTGCCCCGCCCCCTCGCCGTGCACACTCTCTCTCAAATAAATAAATCTTTAAAAATAAAAAAATAAAATAAAATAAAGCCTCTAAAGGATGGGAGCTCAACTTGGTACTAGAGAATATGTGCAATTAGATGCAAGGCAGTTTCATTCCTCAAATCCTGATCTATGCCCCTTTTCAGCTAGAAGTAGCTAGAGCAGTCGCTGCCCCTATCCTTCAAGAATGAGGAATGGTGACAGTCCAGGGTTGGCACTGGCTCATGGGAACCAAACCACTACCGTGTTGTTGCTAAATGAAGATTTGCCATATTTATTGCCCATAAAATATTTATCTTATCACTCCTAGCCTCACATTGCTGATGTTCCTTCCTGCTGCATCAGGAAACATCTTCCTGTCACAGCCCACCACTTATACTGAAGTTCACAGTTGCTCTGACGGCCGGGTCTGCAGAAAAACCTCTTTACCAGCTCAGTGAGGAACCACAGTTCTAAGTCTTTTGTCTTGTAGGTATGTTAATCTCATGTGGCTGTTTATATTGTTGCTGTGGCATAAGGATGCAAGTCCCCTCCTGATATCTGGCTCTAGGGTCATTGCAGAAGAATGGTGTATAAAGACTGTATGAGCCATAAAGATGTCAGGGGTAGAACATAGGAGTGCTGACAACACTGACTCCAACTTTGGCCCCCCATCTTGTTTATGTCCGTGCAATAACCTCCCTCAGGGCCTTGGAGGTTAATGTATGCACTAACTGGAACACAGAAAGGCTTGTTCTGGGCTTCCCTCTGGCACACAGATGGTGCCACTTAAGGTAACTACCCTTTGACTTTACCACAATGCCCCTCACTCTATAAAAGCTGTGGATTAAGGTCTGAACTGTGCAGAGAATAGATGCATAGCACCTGGATCATCGCCAGCCAATTCCCCCATCAGTACCTTGAACAAAACTCTGTGTAAACGTACAGAGTGGCCTGCTTCATCTTTTGGTTTCAAAGTGCCTTCTCAGTCTGGAGGATACTTTACTGCCCCTTCTAACACCTCCCCAACTGCCAATTCCATTTCCCAAATAATTATCAACATGTATATGAAAATCCAGGGGCGCCTGGGTGGCTCAGTCAGTTAGGCGTCTGCCTTTGGCTCAGGTCATGATCCTAGGGTCCTGGGATCGTGCCCCGCATCGAGCTCCCTGCTCATCGGGGAGCCTGCTTCTCCCTCTGCCTGTCGCTCCCCCTGCTTGTGCTCTCTGTCAAATAAATAAATAAAATCTTTTAAAAAAAAAGAAAAAAAGAAAAGAAAATCCATACAGCTCCACAGGGCAAGTACTTCAGGATTCTGAAGTACTTGGGTAGCCATAAGAACACAAAAGGGATTGGGAAAGGAACATGGAACAGAGCCACAAAAGCAGCGGAAGTGGTCATGAGGGATCTTGTATTAGGTTCAGGGTTCACTAGATATACTAATTATTTCCAGTATGATTGAAAAGAAAGGAAAACCAGGGTCTTAGACAATTATTTTCTAACATATGCAATGCCTGACATATTTGAAAAAGTCCCAAATTAATTGAAAGTGTAAGTGAATTCTCAGGGGAAAGATTATTTTATTTTCTGGAAAAGTATTCACTACTTGGACAGGTAGTGTGGTTTATTAAGTTGGTGTGTATTTGGAAGCTGTCTCCCTTTCACAGATTTTACAAGTATGACATGTTTCCTTTTCTTAATTTTGCTTCAGACCTACCTAATTCTCCTGATACTACACATTTCACTGTGTGATGCTAAACTCTACCTGACGAGTGGCACTAAATTGTTACAATACTATTTGATAAATCTATAGGAGTATCTTGGCCCAAAGTAGATCATTGTGTAGCCCCTAATGACTGGTATTGTATTTGTGGAAGAAAAGCCTACTGATTACTACCCATAACTGAACAGGAATGTCTTATTTATAAACTAATGCCCGCTTTCAGGGTTGTTCCTGACATCACCCAGGGCCCATTCTGACCCATCAGTTTGTGCTCTAAAGAGAAAAACTGGGCCTTAATATAAGAACCCAAATCATAACTGCTCAGGGAAATTGACTGCTTTCTTCTTTTCTCAAACCTCTTCATTTCACACTCAAGAAGCTATGAAAGTAAGAAGCATCCGGGTGCCTGGGTAGCTCAGTCAGTTAAGCATCTGCCTTCAGCTCAGGTCATGATCCCAGAGTCCTGGAAATGGGCCCTGCATCAGGCTCCCTGCTCAGCAGAGAGCCTGCTTCTCCCTCTGCCCCTCACCCCACTCGTGCTCGCTCGCTCTCTCTCTCTCTCCCCCAAATAAATAAATAAAATCTTAAAAAAAAAAAAGTAAGAAGCATCCTAGATGCCATGGTTCAGAGACTTGCAGGAAAGTTAGACAATAGTACCAAGAATTTGGAACAAATTGAACAGAGTGGTCAGTGGTTTAGAATAGAGCTGCCTGAGATATATTACTGGCCTCTGGAGGGGACTTGTGCTATTCTAGAGGAAGAATTTTGTATTTACATCCCCCACAGACCGCTCTTAAATCTTTAATAGCACTAAAAAATCCAGGAAGCAAAGAAAATAGTTAATGTGGCGAATAACCACACCCAGTTCTGTGGGCTCTTCATATTTGGTATGTGATCTAATCTCTTGGTTTAATCTGGGCATCGTGGACTTCTGGCTGAGAAGCAGACTGCAAACTCTGATCATAATCCTTCTCTTAGTATTTGTGCCAAGGTATTCAGATATGTGATCTCCAGAGTCTTAAGTGCTGCTGTGCATTCTGTCCCATCAAATGTTCTAACAAGTGATCACTGAGCAAAAGAGTAGGAAAACTTGATATTTACAAAGGTAATACCCCCAGATACTTGATATACAATTGTGACACCTCAAACACTGGGGAAGATCTGGATTGATCACACCCCCAGACATAAGTGATCTCTCCTTCAGTTCAGGCTGAAGCTATCTATGGAAGCAGGTATCTGTGGAAATAACTGCATTCCGATTCAAAGAGAACACTGGGAACCTAAATCATCTACCTCCATTCACAGTTTGGACACCAAAGTACTACTTTGAAGTTACTTACAAACACACACACACACACACACACACACACAGAGCCATCCACACTAACATGACTACTATACCATCATTTTCATTAGTATTACTTTACTGTCCCAGGAGACACCTACTTATGCAGCAAGTAACTTGATTGTTAATCACAAGGATTTCCCAAAAGATCATCAACTCTTCAATAAGTATTATCATTCTTGGGGCGCAGGGTGGCTCAGTCAGTTAAGCGTCCAACTCTTCATTTCATCTCAGGTCATGATCTCACGGTTGTGAGATCAAACCCTACGCAGAGCTGCTTAAGATTCTCTCTCTCCCTCTCTCTTTGCCCCTCCCTCACCACATGTATGTGCATACTCTCTCTCTAAAAAAAAATTAAAATTATAAATCAACATTCTTGGACCCCATCAGATTGCTGTTTTCACCAATCCTAAACTGTTATACTGCCCCCCTTTCTCAATCCTAACCAAGTTCACTCATTTTAAACCAAACTTCCAATTCCCAATGAAATCCAACCTTGTTTTCGCCCTCCAAGACACTGCCAAGGTGCTGTCAAGGTAGTGTTCTCTTTCACCATGGTAAGCAATAAATTCAGCTCTGTCTTGTCAATTGGTTGGGCTTGTGATACTTTACAAGCCAGCATTAGACAATCAGAAAAAGATTCAAACTCAGAAGTCAGAAAACTTGTTTGGATTCTTATTTTACCATTCACAACTGTGAAACTAATCCTGAGTTTCCTTGTTTTTATTTTGTTGATAAAGAAATAACTTCTTCATAAGAATGAAGATTTGACCAAATAATGTACATGTGTAAAAGTACTCTAAGTTTTAAAGCCATATACAAATATTAGTTACCACTACCATTAAGCAGGATATTCATTAAACTGACTGTCCACCAGGGTCAAGAGTAGCCATGTTAAACTCTGTGACTACCACATACCCCATGGATGTAGACTCCTGATTAACCTGGGGCTCCCTACTCCCTACAAAGAATAGCTTGCTCTGGTCAAAACATCATACCACAATACCACAATACCAACCCATTTTAACATATAAATTCCTCATACTTTTTTCAACAATAAAAAAATAAAAATAAAAATCACTGTAGCTGATTAAAGTCTAATATATTTCCAAAATATATCTTGTAGCAAGTGAATATAAAAATGGGAAATGGAATCTATTAATTTCTATTTAAGGCACTGCAGCACATCAATGATTTTTGAAAGAAATTGTGAAATATTTAAATAAGAAGTTAGAAGTTTATTATACCATTGCTATGTATAATTCAAAGAGACTTTGGAAAATACAAATATATAATTAATCCTTATGAATCAGGTATCTGGAAATAACTACATTTCAGTATAAAAACATAACCATTTATTCATTTATCTGCCTGTTCACAAGGAGGATTATTTTCTCCAATTAGGCTTTTTGACACATACACTAAAAGGCAATTTTCTTGTCTTTTTTGGAAACAGATACTTTCTTGACACAGCAAAATACTTCCAAATCTACCTGGCTTAAAGATCACTTTAAGATAAGAACTTATTCTTCTCAACTAAAATAATTATTGGAGAATCACTTCCATCAATAAAAGAACACTCCACACAGAGATAGTGAAATAACAAAACACATAGTCACTAAGAACCAAAGATAAATCTGAACTTCATGCAATCCAGGAAAAGAAAGATAAGATGTTCTTTCAGAACTCTGTAATACTAGAAATGGAAGTTTAATGAAATTTTAAGTGAACAGTAAAGAATGAGTAAATGATGTTTGGGGCTGCTAAGACAGCTCTATGGAGTTTTTTTAAATCCTAGATTCATTCTGAAGGCAAGCTGAGGGCACCTGGCATGAGGCAGTAGTTAGGAGCCTTGGTGCTGGAATTAGACCATAGTCCTTCTTACTCTGTGCCCTGGAAGGCTGAACCATAAGGACTGTATCAATGCGCTTTTCTGCCCTCTGGCTTCCGGGAGGGATTCAGACATGGAAGGCACCAGAAGGATATCCAAGAGCAGGAGAGTGAGGTTGAGTATCTATTCCCCAGCTCCTTTCCTGCGGAGTCTTTGAGCCTGATAACACATATCTCCCTAAATCTATAGTCCTTTCAGGCAATCCTCTCCATATAGCTTTGGATCCAGGAACTGTTCCATTCCCCCATACCCTCAATTCTAGGGGTGGAAATGGCTTCTGATGTTGCTAACTCTATGTAGTTTTCTCTAAACCCTGCCAATACTCTTGTAAATAATCCTTGTAATAAACTCTCCTCCAGTTACCCAATTTGAATCTGTTTCTTTCCAGGACCTTGACTGATCCTCAGAAAAGTTATCAACACCTCTCTGCTTCAGTGTCTTCATCTATAAAACCAGTCTGGTAACAGAATCTACCTCATAGGATTGTTGCCAGTGCCCCGCTCACAGGAAACATTCAATCACTGTTAACTGCAAGCATATTACATCTTTATCATTATGGAAATCGTATTGGTTCTTTTTTCAAGACAAAAAAAAAAAACACTTTACTTCACACCATAGTATCTTGAAGAATGCCCACGGTCCTGAAAATGAACCCCCTATAGTCTTGCCAACTTGGTAGTTCCTTAATGATCCTCTTCTATCTCCTGCTTTAGCAGTGAGCTAGCTTTCTTGTTATGAATCCCCTATAGTCTTGTCAACTTGGTAATTCCTTAATGATCCTCTTCTATCTCCTGCTTTAGCAGTGAGCTAGCTTTCTTAGTTCAAATGTAAGATATCAACAGAAATCAACATGAAATAAAACAAGGCTCAACATTAAATAATCAATATCTTAAAGGGACTTCAGGGAGAGGAAAGAGAGAAAACAGATTTTAGCAATGCCCAAACATGTTTCCTGAGGGACACACGTCTACCCATTTGAAAGGTTTTATTGGCAGTGGGAAAGTTTCATCCACGAAAAATAATGATCATTAGTTTTTCCATGACAACTGTGGTTGCCCTACAGTATCCATCATGCTCCTGGGGTTCATAGCTTTTTCACAATTCTGATCCCCCGGTGCAAGACATTAGTGAGTATTGATGCAATTTTAATTGTTTCTCACATAAACTCCATGCCACTTGTCACAAAGTCCACATACCCTAAAGATCATTATTGAACTTTTGGGAGTTCTGTATGTATGAAGCAATTCTGAACTTGCCCTGCAATTTTAACCAAGGTCACACCAGTGAAAGCCTTGGCAATTTGGTTTGATTAACAGGGTCAGTCAGAGGGAGACCTCAGATCAAATAAGATTTTAAAAAGCAGCAAATCTGTACTAAAATATCTGGCAAAAAAAAAAACACAACAAGATAGCATGAAGACCAATCATAGAGCATATATTTCATATGGATAACCGAATAGCTTTTATCTGAATTAAAATTCTCTTTACTAACTAATTTCACAGGTCAAAGTAAGTATTATTTTTAAAGCTTAAAATAGCTTAAGCCCTAGGAACATTACAGTGGGATTCTATTTCAATCATTCCCAACATTTAAAATAAGCTTAAGGGGTGCCTGGCTGGCTCATTCAGTGAGCATGCAACTCCTGATCTCAGGGTTGTGATTTTGAGCCCTGCATTGGACATGGAGCCTACTTTGAATGAATGAATGATGAATGGGCTTAAAAATATCACTAGTGATCTCATATTCTAGCTCTAGAGAACCAGAGAAAACACATTTTCTGCACAGTCTGTACAGAGTATCTGCAGCCTCCCATACAGAGTTCGGTCTTCAACATCTAAGTGGGTATGTATAAATAAATATATGTATTTGTTTATATACCCACAATATACGCATGTATACATAAATACACAATGTATTTCAGAAATACTAAAATGTAGATTTTCACACATTAACACCTCTGAAATGAGGATGCATATTATTATCTAATAATGTGACATTATAACATAATAATATAATTATTATAGTGCTTTTTTTTTCAATTTTACCAGTATGTACCTTAGTGATATATCTTATAATTAACAGCATCTTAGATTGTATGTATATGTCTGTGTGTGTGTGTCTTACTCCTACTGTCTTCCTTTGTTGTTGTTTTAGCATTTTTATTTTAGATCTGCCTCCTGAGTTAATTTTAATCTTAAGAGTCACAGGTTTACAAATCTGGTACATACACCTTAGTTACTAAGAGAAAACAAGCAAAGTCAGTGATGAAACATGTTGTCAACACTCACCATACAAAAATTAAACTCTGAATTGTTGAGTTGATTATAGTGTAACCAAACTTCAGGAACAAAGTTTCAAGAGGAAACACAGCCAATGAGCCACACCATCTCCAGAGCAGAAAATAATGACCCATGAAACTAACTGAAGGTTATCAGGCTCAAACTTCATGGATACATTATCATCCTTACAGATGATTATAATGACTTTTGATGCATGAATGTGTGGAACTAAATTTTATACAACATTAAGATACACAGGCAGTGCATAGTTTCAAATCCATGCTATTAAAACCACAAGTGCTAAAACTAATTTCATCATTTCTATGCATAACCCCTGATAGATTCCATTGGTCCCAATCAGTCTCATTAATCTTACTTTCCATTTCTTGATGTTAGCTCTTACAATTTGTCATTTTTCTGATTTTCCTTTCTCTTTTCTCTTAATTTAGGTCAAGTTTGGACTTTATTAAAGTTGAAGTTACAGTTTTC
The DNA here is from genome assembly GCF_029215605.1 of Mirounga angustirostris. NCBI lineage: Eukaryota > Metazoa > Chordata > Mammalia > Carnivora > Phocidae > Mirounga > Mirounga angustirostris. Next base: position 65,333,181 of record NW_026991710.1, read on the forward strand.
AAAATCACCTCTTATCACCATTTCCTGGAATTTCCTTTTAGAGAATCTTTCACCTGGTAAGAAAACTTCATTCAAAATATTCAAAAGAAATTTGCTGGGTGCCCACTCTGTATTAGAAACCAAGGATAGAAAGGTGAGCATGACAGTCTTGTCTTTGGTTCTCAAAATGTGGTCCACTACCTAGGAGCAACAGCATCATCTGGAAACTTCTTAGAAATGCAGAATCTCAGTTCCCACCCCAGACCTACTGTCTTAGTTAGGGTTCTTCAGAAAAACAGATCCAATAGGAGATAGATACAGATATAGGTGATAGGGATATAAATATATAGACACACACATAAAGAAACTTATAAGGAATTGGTTAACAGAGTTATGGACACTGACAAGTCCCAATATCTACAACATGAGTTGGCAAACTGGAGAGCCAATGGGTTAGTTCTAGTCCAAGGGTGGCAGGCTCGAGATCCAAGAAGAGCTGATGTTTCAGTTCAAGTCAGAGGCAGGAAGAAGCCAAGTTTAAAGGCAGTTAGACAGAAAGAATTCTCTGTTGCTTAGGGAAGGGTCAGCCTTTTTGTTCTATGTAGGCCTTCAACTGATTGGGTGAGTCCCACCTGCATTAGGGAGGGCATTCTGCTTCACTCAGTCTACCGATTTAAATGTTAATCACACCCTATATGCAACTAATGAATCGTTGAACACTACATCAAAAACTTATGACGTACTATATGCTGGCTAACTGAACATAATAACAAAAATAAAATTAATTAATTAATTAATTAAATGTTCATCACACCCTCACAGACACACCCAGAAATGGTGCCTGACCACATATTCAGATACCCCATGGCCCACTCAAGTTGACACACAAAATTAACTATCACACCTACTATATTGGAATCTGTGTTTTAAAAGTAACCCCAGGCAATTTACTGGCACACTGATGTTTGAGGAGTGTTAGTCTAGTCTATGTGCACAAGGACTTCACAGAAACATGAACAAATAACTACAACACAGCATGGTTCTAGCTGCAATCAAAACTGTCCACGATATTGTTAGCTGGCATAGGAAGCAGTAACAACCCCCGTGAATAGACCAGGGGAGACTCAAAAGAGAGGGGCCCCTTGACCAGGTGCTAAAGATGAGCAGGAGCTTCTCACATACGGCTTCTGCAGCCAGACTACTAGAATTGGAAGCAACAACTCTGCCACTTACTAGTTGTGTGACCTGGGGTAATTTAACCCTGCTGTGCCTCAACTTCCCCATGTGTAAAATAGGGAAAATGATTATACCTGCTTCACAGGGTCATTGTGATGATTAAATAAGCTAATATATGTGAAGTTAAAACAACATCTGACTGGGCGCCTGGGTGGCTCAGTTGGTTAAGCGACTGCCTTCGGCTCAGGTCATGATCCTGGAGTCCCGGGATCGAGTCCCGCATCGGGCTCCCTGCTCGGCAGGGAGTCTGCTTCTCCCTCTGACCCTCCCCCCTTTCATGTGCTTGCTCTCTCTCATTCTCTCTCTCTCAAATAAATAAATAAAATCTTTAAAAAAACAACAACAACAACATCTGACACATATAAGCACTGTAAAGCGTAAACTATCATCATCATCATGTTTTTAGATCTTCTAATCCACAAGTTCGCTAGTGTTTGCAGCTCATTATTTAATGTTAGATTTGCCTCTGTCCCATTAACAATGACATCATCCATTCATGTAAAAGCCTCCTGGATTCTCCTGATGTTAACATGAAAGAACTAAACACAAATGCAAATGTCCTTAGACATCCTAGGCTAAACCACAACTATAAGTCCTTGAAAAATTATAAGAAATTACATTTATTGTGTGCTTACTACAAGCCAGAAAATACCCTAAGCACTTAGCTGTACTACAGTATTCCCCACTGCCCCCAACCCGGCCTTTATCCGCAGTTTCAGTCACCTGCTGTCAACCATGATCTGGAAGCAGATGATCCTCCTTCTGACATATCAACAGAAGGTCAGCAGTAGTGTAAAGCTATGTCACAATGCCTACGTCATCCACCTCACTTCATCGCATCATGTAGGCATTTTATCATCTCACATCATCACAAGAAGAAGCGTGAGTACAGTGCGATAAGATTTTGAGAGAAAGAAAAGGAGAAAGGCCACAGTCACATAACTTTTATTACAGTATATTGTTATAATTATTCTATTTTATTATTGGTTATTATTGTGAATCTCTTACTGTGTCAAACTTATAAATTAAACTTTATCATATGTACATCTATATAGGAAAAATATATATATAGGGTTCAGGACTATCTGCAGTTTCAGGCATCTAGTGGAGGTCTTGGAACATATGGATAAAAAGGGATTACTGTAATTCCCTGAATTCTCATAACCCTCTGAGATAGATAGTATTATTACTCCTAGTTTTCAGATGCAGAGACAGGGACACAGAAAGGTTAAGCAATTTGCCTAAGTTCACAAAAATTGTAAGCAAGAGAGGCAATATTAATACCCAGGTGTTCTGGTTCCACAGCCTACACACTTAACCACTATGCCATACTGTCTCTCAGTGGGTGAACATTTGGGGAGAAGAATTTAGGAAGGTGATTTGTAAATCTGGAGTATGTCAATATTTTAATCATATATTTGTGTCCTCCTGTAGATATGACAAGCACAGGAAATAAGACTGGTCTCTTTCCACTCTAAGTTCAGACTGACAAAGCGTTTCAAAGATACAATAAACAGAAAATAGTAGGAATCAAAGATTACCCACAGGAATCTATTTCCTATAATAGGATAACGCTGGTTGATATAACAAACAGATGTACAGATGTGCAAAAATTCAAGCACAATAAAAATTTATTTCTTGCTCAGGTAAGAATACAAGGTAGATGTTCCTGACAGATGGCACTCCTCACAGTGGTTCCATCCTTCGGCTCCACCATGCCCAAGTGTAGTCATCTGCAACCAGCTGGCAGAGGAGGAAAGAAACATGGAGGAAGCATCCCTACTTCTTAAACACTGTGGCCAGGAAGTAACACACATCATTTCCATTCATGTTCTATTAGTGAGAAATAGTTACTTGGCCACCTTTATATGCAAGAAGGGCTGGGAAACTTAGCCCCAGCTGGGTAGCTACTTAGAGACAACTATGTACTGTAGAAAGGGGAGCATGAATTTTGGGGTACAGCTAGCCACCTCTGACGCATTCTTCCCATGGGGATTTTGTGGGCTCTCCATCATATGGCAGTATGTGCCTATGGGAGACACTCCCTGGAGGATCTGATGGGAAAACAACAGAACCCCATTTCCACAGCTCACCCTTGTCACTGGTAATTGGAAGGGTAGTGCTCCTTGAGAGTGCTAGATACAGAGAAACACAGATAAAGCATGGTCTCCTAAACTTGGCTGTAAAATCAAGATTGAGACTCCTTCTTGCGATCCTCACCCATCTCCTAGCATGGAAAAAACCCACGCAAGTTCAGTACTTGGTGTTTACTTAATATTTGCTGATTAAAATATCTGATCATGTGGATGAAAAATATCCCTGCAGCAGCATACAAATATTCTTAGTCATTTTTAGATTAAGAAAAAGATCTGGGGGCACCTGGGTGGCTCAGTCAGTTAAGCATTTGACCCTTGATTTCAACTCAGGTAATGATCTCAGAGTCGTGGGATTGAGTCCCACATCAGACTCCGAGCTCAGTGTGGAGCCTGCTTGAGATTCTCTCTCACTCTCCCTCTGCTCCTTCCCCTCCACATTACCCCCCAACCCCAGCATCATGTGCATGCTCACGCTCTCTCTCTCTCACACACACACAAAAAGAAAGAAAGAAAGAAAGAAAGAAAGAAAGAAAGAAAGAAAGAAAGAAAGAAAGAAAGAAAGAAAGAAAGAAAGAAAGAAAGAAAGAAAGAAAAAGAAGGAAGGAAAGAAAGAAAGAAAGAAAGATTGATCTGAAATGGTTGAACTTCCAAGTGATTAAAATGCACTGAACTGAATGAATGGCATGAAATTTGGTTCCTTAAAATGGTACTTCTCTAAATTGAGTTCCATCTGACTTTCAGAATAGCAAGGAAAAGGCTCTGATATATTCAGTGGCAGTGTATTTCCATATAAATATTTTCTAAATCATAATTCCTATGGTAACTATGGCTAACTATATGGCCAGTACAGTGAAAACATAAGTTGAAAGGTCTTTGACCTAGAGAATCTATTTCAATAAAATAGAAAATAAAAATGCAATTTCAAACATGTATTTTGCCCCTTTTAGGAATGCTCATTACTGCCTTACAACATATCCAGATAGACCTGAGAAAGCATAGCAAATGATTTTCTTGCCTAGTAAATTGTTTTGCAAAGTTAGATTGAAATATCAAGTATGTCAAGCCTAGAGTCTTCTTCACCTTACTTACATTATTAAATGATAAAATTAAAACTGTATTAAACATTTCAAGCTTTGGGTTGGTAGCAAGTATATTAATTTCAATCAAATCAAAACTCTGTTGAATAAAGCATATATTCCAGAAGAGAAACTGTTCCAGAAGAGGAAGACTAGGAATGCCAATCACTTTTTTTCTTTTAAACTAAATATTCATATTATGAATCCCAGGTTCTGCACTAAGTGAGAAACCAAAAGCTAGGGACTCCCCAGGAGGGTCTGCAATGATTGTGAAGCCTCTAAACCAGCCCAGGACTGTCTATAATAACATGGGAAAGAACTATGCCTCAGGAACCCGCCAGGGCTGAGCACGTTCACCACTGCCGCAGGTGGTCCTGCCCCACAGACTTCAGTCAGACCTGCTCTGTTTCCTGCCCTTTCCCAGCCTGGATCTCAAGCCTCTGCAGGTTCCATGAGCCACCCAGCACCTTCCAAACAATCTTTTTCTGCTTAAGGTGGTGACAGCTAGTTTCTGCTCCTTGTAGACCAAGAACTCTAACAGAAAGACCCACTCTTACACCTAAGGACACTGAGGCTTAGAACAATTCTATGAATTGGCCAAGGTTATACAATCAGTTGGTAACAGCAAAGAATGGAATCCTGGTTCAGCATTCTTTCTGCTTTCCTGAGTCACTTTACAAGGACTCCCAGTCAGAGACTTATTTCTGAATTTCAAAGGCATTTGAACTGATCTGGCATTTTTCCTCAGAGGTGATGTGATGTTCTCGCTTCTCCCTTTGCCCCTCATTGCTTGCTACTCTTAGGGGAACCTGGACAGTCTGTGCTGTAGAAACAAATAGCACCCCCACATTTTAGGGCTCCCTTGATAATAGACATGATTTCTTAAAGCTTCCTTCTGTGCTACACACAAAGTAGGAAGTTTGTCAGCCATTTTTTTTAACATTTTATTTATTTATTTTAGAGAGAGAGTGTGTGCACATGGGAGCAGGGAGAGGGGCAGAGGAAGAGGGAGAGAGAGCCTCCAGCAGACTCCACGCTGAGTGTGAAGCCCCACACGGGCTCAATCTCACGACCCTGAGACCATGACCTGAGCCGAAATCAAGTCAGATGCTTAACTAACTGAGCCACACATGCACCCCTTTCAGCCATTTTGATTTGGGCTGAATAGTCACAAAATCTAGAGTAATCTGGAGGATACAGCTGGAAATTATTAGAACAACCTTTTCTTTACAAGTATTCAGCCATGACTGAGAGTTGAAATAAAGAATTTGTGTACTAGAAGTGTCGCAAGTAAATTCCACCAAGTGGCTCTTCCTGAGCAAGAACTTTGCCAACCCTACTCTTTCCCTTCATGACAGATGGGCCCAAAACTGTGGAACAGAAGCCATGCAGCAAGGGAACCACCAGAAATGCAGGTGATTAAGAGAGCCCCATGCAACAAAGATGTTTTGTCTCATGGGAAGGAAGAGGCCAGTCCCTTCCAAAGGTCTAAGTCCTCTTCTCCTGGGAAGCTTTGCACCAAATAGAAATGAATGCTGTTTGGTCTTCCCTGTTTTGTCAGGAAAGAATTAAGAGGTAGTCTAGAAAATAAAGCAACAGAGAAGAAAAACACCAGTGTGCTTCCTCATATATCAGAAAGACTCTTTTCTTCAAGTAAGCAAAGATTTTGCTCAATATAAAGAAATCCTGTATCCAGGAGGATAAGACCTATTTGGAATCTCTGGTAGGCTTCCAGGAATATTATCTTCTCTAAAGTAAAGCTTTGTAACAAAGCTTGATTTGACTCCCTAGAAAACTATTTCTCTGCAGAATGATTCACAAAAATTATAAGCCAATTCTCTGAATCGCTACTGGCCTGTATAATTAATAGGTTATACTATGAAAACGCATCAGCCCTGACACCCAAGAATAAATAAAGTATCCCCCAAAGAGATGTTCTTGCCTGAATTTATGCTCCTGGACTTGGAGACATTCCAAAAAGTGGTACCTACCCAGATAGGAAATTTTTTTTTTAAACAACAAAAATGTATCCTCTCACAGTTTATGTTCGAAGTCTAGGCACAGCCTAACTGGGTCCTCTGCTCAGAGTCTCACCAGGTCTTAGGGTGTCAGCTGGGCTTATGGTCTCATCAGGAGCTTGGGGTCTTATTCCAAGTTCATTCAGGTGGTGAGCAAAATTCACTTCCTTGTAATTGTAGGACTGAAGTCCTGTTTTCTTGCTGGCCGTAGCCAGAGGTTGCTCTCAGCTCCTAAGGGAGCTGTCCCAGGCCCTAGCCATGTAGGTCTCTCACAACACAGAGGCTTACTTCAGAGCTAGAAGGAGAATCTCTATTACTTTGAATCTCCAAGTCCTCTGAATAACTCTCATTGATTAAGACAGGGCTATCTAGGATAATATCCCTTTTGATTCACTCAAAATCAGCTGATATGAGATTATACCTGCAAAATTCTTTCATCTTTGTCATGTAATGCAACCCAATCATAGGAGTGAATTCCATCACATTCACAGACCTGTCCATACTCAAACGGGAGGAGATTATAAAGACTGTATAAAAAGAATATATAAAAGGGAGGGGCAGGAATCTTGGGGGCCATCTTAGTATTCTGCCTGCTACATATGCCATGTCCTTTTAGAATGAGTTTCTATTTTCAGCACTGGTTCAGGATTAAGGTGTGAAGTTGAAGGTGTATCAGTGAGTGCTATGTCTGAAGACCTTATGGGTCCATAGCTACAATAACCCTGTGGCCACTATCTGCCATCATTATCCAACAACTAGATAGGTACAATTCTTGCTGGTCCAGAAAGCAATCCTTCTCTTTCCACAGTCCTACTAGAATTTTCACCTCCCTTAAAACTCAACTTAATCAACTTCTATAGAAAATCTTCCCTGATGAAAGTCAACTGTGCCCTCTTATTCTCCTCCAGTTTATTTCATGCAATCCTCTACATCAGCCAGCTTTGTGATATTGGACAAGTCACTTTGCCTCTCTGGGTCTTAGTTTCCTCACTTATAAAATTACAAGGAGGTTGTTCTAGGTGACACTGAAGCTGTTTCCCAGGTCTATTCAGTAAGTCTAGGTAAATCCAAATACCTGGACTTATACCATCTAAATAGAAAGAAGAGGGCGCCTGGGTGGCTCAGTTGGTTAAGCGACTGCCTTCGGCTCAGGTCATGATCCTGGAGTCCCGGGATCGAGTCCCGCATCGGGCTCCCTGCTCGGCAGGGAGTCTGCTTCTCCCTCTGACCCTCCTCCCTCTCATGCTCTCTGTATCTCATTCTCTCTGTCTCAAATAAATAAATAGAATCTTTAAAAAAAAAAAAAAATAAATAAATAAATAAATAAATAAATAAATAGAAAGAAGAACCATGTGAAAAGTCACTAAACTGAATATTGGTTCAAAGCCATTGTTCTGGGACATCATCAAAGCTCAGAATTGACACAGTCTAGAGGAATAGCACATGACAGGACATGACAATCCTCCCCCACATGGTGGCAGTCACTGAACTCTCCACTTCAAACATCTCCATTCATTATTCTCATTATTCTCCAGTCACTATTCTCCATTCACACATCTCATCAATGCTCTTCCTCACCATGTGGATTATACTTTGGGTTTTTTCCATTACTAAACTAGCTTTTAGTCCTGGCTCCCACATTCCCATTAGCCCCTCTGCGACTCAATTCTTCCATAAAATGGAGCTATCCTCCTCAGGAGTTAGTGTGGAGAGCAAATAAGAACATGTATTTAATAGTACATTATGCAAATTAAGACATTATCAGTATTATCAATAACAATTGTAAAACATACACAGAGTTTTGCTACTTCTAGATCAATCAAAGGTGACTTATCTTGGATAAATGCAACATAAAATTCACTAAGAGAGACAAGTGCCTTTTTTTACATAACAAAGCCCCAAGAGACTCATAGATGTGTACCTCCATCCTCAGGAAACCTGGACCAAAATATTTCCTTTCAAACTTCCTGGGACTTTGAGAGGCTGGACTGGACATGACTAAAGCATTCTATTCATTTCACTTCTGTCTTCTGAAATTTTTTTATTTCCCAACATTAAATTTACAACCCATCTCATTAAACTCTGGGAACCCTCAAATACTAATACTATGTGAATAATTTACTTCTCCTTCCTATCCATAACTTTTACATTAATATATTGACATCACACCTTCCTAACCAAATCTGTTTCTTTGAAAGGTTTCCCCCTTTTACCACCCACACAACATGCCCATTCTCCATACACCTTCTGGGCATACCTGTGGCAACACAGGTAATAAAACTCATAATTCAACCTAACGTCAGATTATTTCCATTTCTATTTCAGCTATGCTTTTTGGACATTACCTTTATGTTTTTAATAAGAAATACATTCACGTAGTACAAAGATCAAAGAGAAAAAAAATAAGTTTCCTTCATCCCATCCCCAAGCCACTGAGCTTCCCACTCAGATGCTGCCAATATTAACGGATTACAATGCTGTTACAGTGATATGTTTAAAATTCAGTTATGCAAGAAACATAGATGGAGTATCCATGATGTGCAGTGTATTAGTGATTAACTAATAATAACCATCACAAAGTATTGAGCACTTACCACAGCCCAGGCAGTAGGCACTAGGCTAAAAATTTTATATGCCTATCTCTCTTAATCCTCATGCCACCACCAATGAGTTGGTTCTATTAATATCCTAATTTGGCAAATGAGGAAACTGAGAGTGATTAACTAATTTGCTCAAGATGTCTAAAGACAGACATTATTAGAAAAATGGACAAAAACTTGCACAGATACTTCATTAAGAGGATATCCAAATGGCTAATACCTGAGTGAAAAGGTACACGCTTCCTTAGTCACCAGAAAAATGCCAATTAAAATCACAATGGGCTATCACTATACAACCACCAGAATGACTAAAATGAAAAAGGGAATGCTATAGGTTGGTAAGGATTTGGAGCAACGGGAACTGGTAGAAGTATAAACCATCACAATCACTTTGAAAACCAACAATATCTACTGAGGCTGAACATACTCAGATCCATAACCTTGCAATTCCACTCCTAATTATATACACAACAGAAATAGTTCAGTATGTTCACCAAAGACATGTACTAGAATGTCTATAACAAATATTAGCCACGTAAGCCAAAAACACAAAATTATCCAAATCCCCGTTAACAGCAGAATGGATGAATTATGGTATATTCACACAATGGGATACTATACAGCAACGAGAATGAATCTACACCTACATGGAACAATATGGGTGAATCTTACAAGTAAAATGTTGTGAGAAAGAAGCCAGACACCAAAGATATATAGAGCATTATTCTGCTTATAAAAAGAACAAAAACAGGCAAAACTATGTTGTTAGGAAGCAGGATAATGGCTACCTTTAGGGGAAATGGGGTGCCAGGAAGGGGACCTGAGGGAGGCTTCTGGGATGCTGGTAATGATCCAGGTTCTACTTATACCAGTATGTTCAGTTTATGAAAATTCATCAAGCCATACACTTCATGAATACACACACACACATATAATACTTCAATAAGAAGTTACTAAAAATTCATGTGCTCATGAAGTTTACATTCTAGCATAGCCAAGGATATACTACTTACAGAGGTCTCTGCTGACCAGAGAAATGAGCAAATGCATCAATCTTAGCATGGAATTTTAGGGCCCTGGGACACTGCACGGGGAAGATCTTGTTCCTGTTAAAAGCTGGATCCTGGCTCTACCGCTGTCCTCTCAAACTCAGGTTTACACCACTCCACTAGAACTTAACATTCCTGCCCTTATATCTAAGGCAAGTGTTCTTAACCCGGGATCTTCAGACCCCTAAGGAGCCCTTGGATAGAATTCAAAGGTCTGTAAACTTAGATGGGGAAAATTATGTATTGATTGATATCACTAAACTCTATTCAACTGAAATCTAGCATTTCCCTCAACTAGAAATGTAAACAACAAAGTATGGAAGGGTTAGAAGAACCTAAGAATTTATCATCCATTAAAAACATCACAGATATTTCCATATTCATTTCAACTGTTACAGCTGTCTTAAAATATCATTTACATTTATCGTTACTTAGAAAGTTCGGCAATTGTTAGATCTGCCACTAGATTTTTTTAGTCTCATGTGTTAATCAGCATATATATTATTGTACTGATATTTATTTCAATATAATTGGTTTCCTTTGTCTTCCTATGTCTATACTTTTGTATTTAGGAACATTATTTTGAAAAGGGATCTGTGAGCTTTCCAGACTGCCAAACGGGCTCAAAGAACAAAAGGAATGTTCATATGCTGGCTATTTTCCGTTTATGCCCCACCACAGCCTCCCCTGTATCCTTCCCCCGACCCCCGATCCTGTACTCTCCACAGCTTCTCTGCCTTGTTCTGTGCCCCACAAGGGTGCCCTCAATGGATTCAACATCCACGCTTCCTTCTGCCTTTTCTGTCTTAGAGGACAGATGAATTTCTCCCACCTTGTCCCTGCCTCACTAGGCTTCCAGTAGAGGCTGCATTTCTCTGCGGCCCCAGCTCCCATGGGTCAGCACCATCTCTCTCGGTGCCCCACTAGCTTTATTCCTGAGCCTCGCCCCTTCCTGCTGTCATTAGTCCTTCAGTATTTTACCCTGTGTTGGCTCTTTCACTCACCCACCATACAGGAAATAGTGGCTTCATTAAACTCTTGGCAGCTAGAAGTCTTTTGAGAACAACTTCCATTTCTTGCGAGTCTGATTCCACTCACAGGCACAAGGCTTGCCTGATTTGTGAACTAAACCAATAGGATATGACCACATTCTCTTTGGGGGAGCAGAGCGTGTGTGTGTGTGTGTGTGTGTGTGTGTGTGTGTGTGTGACACGTGCTGTAGACTTGTGTTGGGAGCTGGGGAAGATATCCGAGGCAATGCCCAGAAACCTTGGATAATAACTCTTTCTCCAGCTTCTCAGTGCCCTAAAAAACTCCCTGCACCATCTAAGATGGGAAACTGGGCAGGCGATGCTGAGAAAAGGTCACGCCTGAGCTGAATGTGTAAACAACCAGCGGGAGAAGTCAAGGGTAAAGGGGAGGCAAGATTCTTAACAGAGGGAGCAGCATTTTCTGAGGCACAAATGAAGGAGAGCTGCTGCTAGAGGTTCTTCTGCCACTGTCACGTGTTAGCATCACCTGGAACAAGCCCAAGCAGCAGAGAGAAAGGAAGGAAGCCTTTCTTTAAGAAGGCAGAAGATGAGAGAGGGTCTGCTTAAATAAGATCGCTGCTGGAGAGACGCACAGTCCCACATTCCTTGCACCTGCTAGGAGCTTGAGCTCCCAGGCATCTGATTTCCCAAGGCTTCACTGACACGAAAAAAAGAAACTAGATCAAGTTCTGCTTGCAAAGAAGATCATTTCTCCTAAGATATTTCTAGGCACTTGCCCTCCCCTCTAGTTCCCCAGGACCACGCTGGCTGACAGCCCTCTGATATGCAAGAATGAATGGAGGAGACCAGCCAGGCAGGAAGGGAAGAAAGGAAGGAAGCCTGCCAGGAGTACACTTCCATATATCAGTGTGTGCTCAAGATAAATAATCCCAGCCAGCCCAGGCAGCTATCAAACCAAAGGGCATGTTGCAGGTAGCAAGATAAATCACCATTGTCAAGGATGTCTTTGTTCCCGACAGCCTCTTACTCTATCTCCCTCTCCTGACAAAGCAGCCCCAGGAACAGATTTCTAATGTGCTCCGCCCTCTGGAAATGATAGTGCTTTTAGAGAGAGAAAAATGAGCCTGAGCTCGTGGGTCCAGAAGCCAATATACAATTGGCTGTAGGGACTACTCACTAAATACTGCTTAGAAGCAAAATCTATTGGAAACAATAGCTACATGCTGTTTTCACCAAGTCATTTCTGTCAATTCAGCTAGCAAATCTGAATTACCAGTGCCCCATCAACTGTCTCATATCATGAATCTTATCGACACTGGCCTTTCATGGAATTCCTCCTGACCCCAGTTAGAGGGATTATATTCACTGGCAAACGTAGGACACCAGAAGAGCGCCATGTGGAAAAGTTCATAAGAAAAATCCGCCATCAGTTTTTTTTTTTTTAAATCTAAACATAGAAATTGTTTTAATGTCTTTCTAGAAGTATCAGAAATACACAAACACTTTCTTTTGGGTAGCAATTACAACTATGCCTGCTGAAACTTTGCATCAAAGTTTTGTCCAGGTAATTTGGAGAAGGAAACCTCAAATTATCTCTGCACCAGACTCTGCTCACTACCATTTCAGACAACTTAATATTATTTGGGTAGTGGCTGCCAGGGGCTGGAGGAGGGAGAAACAGGGAGATTCTGTTCAACGGGCATGAAGTTTCAGTTACACAAGTTAGCAAGTTCTAGAAACCTGCTTGCTGCACGGCACTGTGTCTGTAATTAACAATACTGCGCCATACACTTAAAGATTAATTAAGAGGACAGATCTCGTGTTAAGTGTCCTTACCACAATACAATGAAAAATAATTTATTTGGAGATTCTGGTTGTGTCTGAGGCAATGTAGAACAAAAGTAACAGTCCAGACTTGGTAATAAGTGGATTGGGGCACATAGGAGCCAGCTTTGGCAGTGATCACCTTCTGGGAATGAACAGAGTCTGGCTGAATACCCAAAATGCTGAACTAGAATTCCCCCCATTTATATTCCCATTCTCTTTGTCTCTCCCTCTCTCTCCCCAACACCCACCCCAATTCCTCCTCTTCATACACAATAGCAAAGGTCAGAAAGGTGAAGAAGAACCTTTTCCTCTTTTAAATGCAACAGAAATGTAAGTTCCCGTATTATCACCAAGCCAAGTATCTGTTTCAGTACAGAAAGCCTCCTTCCCCTTGTATTAAGACAGCCTCTAGGAGTCCAGCTGTAGCTGTACCTTTCCTGTCCTGAAAGACCAGATCTCTGATCAGCTTTTTTGCTTATCAACAAGAGTTAGTATGGTGACGGGATTAAGAAAATGAGCCCTGTCACTGGGCTGTCTGGGTTTGGATCCTGGCTCTATCTATCTACCACTTACCTTGGGTAAGTTATTTATATGACCTTGGGTAAGTTATTTAATTTCTTTGTGCCTCAGTGTCCCATGTGTAAAATGGGAATAATAGTTTTGTTATGAAGATGACTTTATTATTTTTTTAAGATTTTATTTATTTATTTGAAAGAGAGAGGAAGAGCACGAGCAGGGGTGGGAGGGACAGAGGGGGAGGGAGAAGCAGACTCCTGTGAGCTTGGGACTCTATCCCAGGACCCTGAGATCATGACCTGGGCCAAAGGCAGATGCTTCACCAACTAAACCACCCAGGCGCCCCAAAGATGAATTTATAGAGCACACAGAATAGTAAGTGCTAAACAAGTGCCAGCACATAGTTAGTGTTAGTTAAATATTTGTTGAATAAAAAAATAAAAAATAGACCAAGCTCCCTGTTTCCCCATGCCCAGTTCTATCCCTGTGTTGCTAATACCTCTTACTCTGAAATGTCTCTCTGTGCTTGGCTGTGCCCATCCTTGCCACCTTCTGTCCTCTCTTATGATGAGGACTCTGGACAAAATGGCACTGCGGGATTCAGATCTGCAAAAGCACATTTCTTTACTTCATGGCCAATGTCTCCTTGCCCTTCATCTCTTCTTGCACATCTCTTCCTCCCAGACTCATCTCTGAGGAATTGAGTCTGCCTTTTACATGCTCCCACGGCACAGTGTTTGTCCTCTACTCATTGAGTCATTCATTCAACAGAAAATCATCATGTAAGGCACCATGCTGGATATTGGGAGCTTACATTCTGGAGAGAAACACACAAGAGGCCTTAATAAATTTTTGATGAATGGGTGAATATATTAAAGACTCACTTATATATCTAACCCTTCGCATTTTCTCTCCATGGGAATAGACTAGACATGTCCAGATTACTAAGTAGTTGTCTGCCTTCAGTCTATGACAAGGGGAAGGGAGGGGTTAACCCCATCCCTCTCAGGACACAGTGACATGGAGCCCCCTTTAGGCTACTGCATTTCTGCAGCCCATGTAACCATGCAGCCTAGTGCACGCAAGCCTTGACTGCCGCTGGACCTGTTTGGGGCTCTGCAATATTCATTCAAGTGGATTGTCAGAAACACCAGGGCAATGGAGATTAGAGCAGATGAAGCAGTGCCCCAGCAAAGGGGAAAAGGCAAGAATGATGCTAAAACCAGGCCAAAAGTCAAACAAAACTAAGTTTTCATTTTGTAAAGAAACATTATCCTACCGACTCTTTTGCTACAATCAACTGACCAACTTGGCAAATTTTCATTCATTGACTGAAACACACATAAACACTCTTGAGTCTTTCCCACAGATGGTAGGTACAGCCACCAGCTCTGAATTTATCTTCCTCTTAATATGACCTTGTTCAAGTTACTCAGCATAAACCCTGAAGATTACTCAATATAGCCATCATCCAATTCTTTAATGAGATATAGGATGTAAAACACTGAATTTGTGGATTTGGGACACTACAAGACAGGAAATTTTAAATGTAAAGGAAAAAAAAACTTTTCAAGCATTAAAAGTCTTTGTAAGGCAAGAGAGTGAAAGCCGATCCTGAAGACTCCAAGCACAGGAATCTGGGTTGCCATTAGGCCCAGCCAGAATTCGGGGAAAGCACAGTCATCAGCAGAGATGGGCAAAAGCAGGTCAGGGGAGAATGACTGTAGAGAAAGCATTAGGCATTAAGTCAGAAAACCTGGACTTTAGTCTCATTTGCCTTTTAGTAGCTGAATGACTTTGAGAATCCTTTATTCTCTCTGAGCCTCAGTTTCCACATACAACAAATGGGAATAATATTAGTTTCTGCCTTAGCAGTACATGGGCTTCCCACCAGGATCAAGTCAGCGATGCATAGGTGAACTCTCAGCAGAGGGCCTGATGTACAGAGAGGCTCAATAAATGTTTTGTTTCTATCTTAAATTGGAATGAAATAAATCTAACCCAAGTGATCAGCTCATGTGCTTCTAACTTGTAATATATTGAAATATCCTAGCCATAAGATTTTACCATCACTTTTTAAAACAATGATGATGATGATGATAGCTAACACTTTTTGAGCCTTTATAATGGATACGTCAAGAACTATGCTAACTGTTTGGCATACACTCATTTATTCCTCACGCTATTCCTTTTTTTTTTTAAGTAAGGTCTACACCCAAATGGGGCTTGAACTCAGGACCCTGAGATCAAGAGTCCCATGCTCTACTGACTGAGCCACCCAGGAGCCCCCTTACATTATTCCTGATGTGGGTCTCTCATTACAATGGGGAAACAGCCACAGGGAGATTAGACCACAGCCCTAATTACAGCAAATAAGTGGCAGAACCATTTTTATGTATTTATTTAAAAAACAAAGTGGAAAATTTGATTCTAGAGGAAACAGATATGGAAGACATGCAAATTAACCTGAGGCTATATATCCATTTTACCTCTCATCACATCTCCTTCCAAAAAGAGAAACATGACCCCTCCCAGGGCCACCGCCTCCATTCCTGCTACTTAAGTGTTCTCCTGCTTCTGGAGGAGGTCCTCACTTCCAGCCCCCAGCCTTGCCCACGCCTGGGGAGCCAGCTGGGAGCCCTGAAAAAGGCGCTCAGCCTTTACCTTTTTTTTTTTTTTTTTTTTTTTTTTTTACTTTACCTTTTAAATAATGAAGAGATTTCTCAAAAGCGATACCTTTTTATTAAGAGGACACTGTGCCGGTGACTCAGGTTGACCAATTTCTGTTACGCAGCTGACTCTGTGAACCTGTTCTCAACTGCAAATAGCAGTATTATAACAATAGCTGTCACGTAGCATTCTTATGACATGTCGGGCATTACCAAGGTACCTCATCTACATTTTTTCATTAAAACCTCACCAGAACTGTGCAAGATAAGTAGTAGTGTCCCCATCTTAGAGATGAAGAAACGGGCTTTGAGGATTTAAGTAACTTGCTCAGGGAAACACAGCAGGACTGGAATTTATGGGTATGATATTATCATGGTGAGGATGCCATCTGCTGTGTCTGTCACCCAAGACCCTTATGAGGGTAAAATGAGATTACGTTTACGAACATTTTGTTTAAATGGCAAAGTACCACATAGATTTTTTTATCTGTACGTCCATTTCTTTTGGAAGTAAGTAGTAATGAGTGCAACATTTCAGTGCTACCATTAATTAGGTCAATCAACTCAAATCAAATACAGGGATTTGGATGAAGTCAAAGGCCCAGATTTTCAGGTTACCATACTGGGTCTGCTTCTGCGCCATTACTGAACCAGCTGTCCATCTTCAGCACAATTTCCCCCTTTACTCAATTTCTATGGGGGTTAGTAATAGAACTCCCAGAAAGATAAGGAAGCCTGGTTCTGTGGCTTCCCAAAAAGAAGGTACAGGTTCCTGGCAGAGCTCTTCAGAAGGGCAGCACAGGATCACAAGATCGAACCTTGCACTGGCACACCCATATATGTTCACATACATATATGTTGCTCGCTTTTCTTTTTTACTTATTTTTTGAACTCTCTCTCTCCCAGCTAGAATATGAGCTCAGTAAGAACAGAGATCTCTTTGCCTGTTTTTAGCAGAATGTTGAGCGAAGGATAAGTCATGAAATGTAGCCGGGACAGATCAAGCCGTGGAGACCAGAGCGGCAGAAAGCCCAGAGCGTAGCCATCTCGGTGAGATAAAAAAGCCAATGTGGTGATAGCTGCCGCAATGCAGAGAGAGTGGGTAAGAGTGAAAGGCACGGTGTCTGGACCTCACAGAGGGACCTGTCCTTGCTGAAGCCTGTGCCCAGGGTAGAGCCATGGAAGGAGGTGGCTCTCCTCAAAATCCAGGAACGTGTTCATGGCTGTGCCAGAGCACTGTGTAAAACACCTTACTGAGAAAACAAGTGCACGTTAAAAATGGATACAGTACACTCAAAGATGATTTCTACTGAAACATGGGCTGTAGAAGGCTTAGAAGTTAGCAAATACGAATTTGCACACGGTGCAAAGACAGCCCCTTGAGATTGGGCTTTCATCTGTGATTCCGTGAATAATCAGTGAACCAAGGCAGATGGACATCAAGAACCAACCAGCCTCAGAAAGAATGACGCAAACCTCTCCTCCATGACCCACAGCCATAACATTTTTCCAAGCTCTTCAAGGTTGGCAGGAGCCATCAGCATCAGAGACTCCACTGGAAGGAGTCCCCTCACTTGGTCTGCTCGGTCTGACCTTTCCACACACTAGACCAAGAACACTTCCCATTCTCCTCTTCAAAAGTCCAGCCATGTAATCTTCTCTCCCAGCACCTCTGAGTAAGAAACACTCACAGAGATGAGGAAATAAATCAGAAATTGAAGAGAGAACTTCATCAAGGTCAAGCACACAGCTAAATCCTACAGGGTGTCCTGTATGTGACAGAACACAAACAAAAAGCAAATGGAAATTAACTTTGGCATATCACACTTGTAATGCAGTATAAAGCATTGCTCTGTGAGCCTTCCGGCTCTGTCTGGAAAGAGAACTTTATTAAACATATCTCTGCTGCTATCCGGGGCACCTTCCACAAAGATACTACAAAATACAGTTTATTCCTGGGCTCATAAAAGCTCTGGGATAGGAACAATTAAAGCTATCTATGCCTCCGGGGACATCCCATTTTACAACAACAAATGTTATGTCATCTGTAACCATGCCAATTTCCATTTAAGAACTTCCAATTATTCATATTGCTAAGGGGTGAATTCTGGTTTTCTTGCTGATGGTTGCATTACCTCTTCTCCAACACCCTCCCCAAAAAAGACAGATTGTAGGCTTTTCTTGAGGACAAAAAAAAAGTCATAAACAAACTGTAAGGTCAACTTTTCTGGTTTTGCAGAGCTGGGTGTTATTTTCCATGGTTCCAAATGGTCTCTTCAAAACCACATGAAATAAACCTATTTCTTTTTCACTCACTCACTGTTTCCTTGCAATTGTAGAAAAGCATTTCCGGTCAGTCACGACTTGTTCTATATGGATGCAAAGTTTTCCTTATTACCCTACCACCAGAGCATCTCAGCCTTGTACAGGGAGAAAGAAGAAAGAAATAGTGGGGAGTGAAGGGAAGGAAGAAAGTTAGGAAACAGGGCCTGGTCTGCTGATCAGGGGCTTTGCCCCTGACTGGAGCCCAAAGATGACAGAGCGGCATGAGAATCACGCAGATTACAAAACTTGCTTCCCAGTCTCCTGATGGCAATGCGCATAAATTAACATCTCATTCTCCGCAGTCCCCGCAGTGGCTGGAAGGCGTGATTGATCTAACATTTGGCCTCCCTGGGAGGGATGTGCTAATTCTTTCTTCCAGCACTCTCCACTTCCTTAGGAGCTCAGCTTTTCATCTCCAGACAAGTATCTGGGATCCTCAAGCAGCAGGCAGCCTGCTGGGCTGGCTCCTCCACCTTCTGTCTGAGCAGCGCCACTTCAGGGGCAGGACTGGTGATCCCGTCTTGGCGTCCTGGTGGACTCCACAGCCTCAGGAGCTACAGCCAGTCCACTTTCAAATTATAAGCCTGCCTCGTCCTTTAAGGGCTCTGGTAAGATGTTTCTATGTAAAATCGCACGTGTCTGAGCAAAGGGGGTTTGGTTGGCAGGCATGGCCAAATTTAAACAAATTCATTTGGCTCATTCCCCTTAAAATAATTCTGAGCATTTGGTTTCTTTCTTTTCCTAAAATCATCCTTTAACCAGCAAGAGTTTCCAAGAGTTTTATCTATTATCAGGCATCTGATTTGCTGGCTTGTCTGAGTGTGAGCCCACAAAGGTGGTCAGTGGAGGAGGGAATAGGGCCGCCAAGAGAACAGGGACTAGGAGGGCTTGTCTGTGAGCCCACCAGCGGGGGGCCGGTTTTCCTACTTTGCACAAGGACCTCTCTTAAACCAGTAGCCTGAGTAGAACCACCACCCCGTGGCTGTGATTCCGATGCCATGTCCTCTAAAGGCCATAGGAGGGCTCCGTAGTTGGTGCATAGTGCAGATTCAATACATTTTAGCTGGCACTGAGAGAATTCTGTATCCATTAAATACAAGCTGGTTTCCTTTTTTCTAAGACCAGGTGGAAGAGAGGAAGGCTTGAAGTAATTCTTGCTGTGTGTTTGGCTTATCAAAAAAGATGGATCAGTTCCTGAGAGATTGAAGGACTTGGAAGCAAAGGTGGTGTTTTCACCTTTTCTTCTAATGAGGACTGAGATTCAAGAAGAGAACGAGATGGGAGATAGTGAAGAGAATTTGTTTTTGTAGGCTGAGGTTTACAATACTAGATAAATGTGCTGCAGGACTGACTAGGCTATGTTCATCCATTTAGCAGGTACATATTAAGCCCCCATTATGTCTCAGGCACTGAAGGCATATACAGGAAGATTGTGCAGAATGGATTTGCCTGGAGCCACCACTTAAGACAATCAAGTGCAGGGGCGCCTGGGTGGCTCAGTCGTTAAGCGTCTGCCTTCAGCTCAGGTCATGATCCCAGGGTCCTGGGATCGAGCCCCGCATCGGGCTCCCTGCTCGGCGGGAAGCCTGCTTCTCCCTCTCCCACTCCCCTTGCTTGTGTTCCCTCTCTCGCTGTGTCTCTCTCTGTCAAATAAATAAATAAAATCTTAAAAAAAAAAAAAGACAGTCAAGTGCAAACCAAGCAGAGGGGGTGATAGTGTCTGGGAAGGAGTGAATTAGCTTAAGAAACTGGGGTGGAAACACCAGAGGGTTGAATGAAGAGGAATGACAATGGTGTTAAAATGTGTGAGGAGCTGTTGTAAGAGATTAGTTCTGTATGGGCCCTTAAGTGTAGGATCCATGGGGGGCCATGTTGAGGACGCAGGATTTGGGCCTAAAGGAAATAAGAACTTCAAGCCATTATTACTGAAGCCGTACATGCTAATGATTTTTTTTCACCACAGAAGGTATTCAAGCAGGAGTTGAACAAATACTTGTCCTGGATGTTCAAGTGGAAATTCAGGCAGCACAACAGAGGGTGAATGAATTTAAAGCCCTTGATGATCCTTATATTCCCATGAGACTCTGGAAGAAGGGACCCTCATGCTTTTCATGTCCCTTCTAGTGTACCAACTCCCTCTCTGGCTTCTACTAAGCGTGTTTAATTGGAATAATGAATATGTTGTAAATAAGATCATAAAATTTGGTTTCGTTTTGTTGTGCCCTAACATTTACAAAGTGTTTTATTCAGGCCTTCCGTCTCATTTGAGTTAAATAAAACAACAATCAAGGAAGGATTCATTGCACTAACAGTGTTCTGTTTCCTGAGCTGGATGGCAAATATAGATGCCTATTTTACCTATCTGTCGTCTTTCTGTCTGTCATCTATCTATCTTCTAATCAGAATGCTGCAACTGAATTTGTAAAGAAAGAAAAATAGCTAACATTAGAATGCCCAAAATCAGACTTTCTACTTTAAAGCCTATAAGTTAAACTACCCACATGTAAGATTAATAAAGTATAACCTTAAGATAAAGAATTTTTTCATTGGCTTTTAGATGACTGACCTCACAAAGTTTCATTAATTACCATGCAAATTGGTATCAGACCCACCCACATTTTTCATTGCCTCCCCTGGCTTAGTGACTATGCCTACTTCTCCCTTCAATTCCCCAAGCCACACAGGGCATTACTAAGTAAAGGCAAACAACTGTCAGATTTCAAATATTATCAAATGTATCATCCTTCTCAAGTTGCCCTCTTTTTGTCTTTCTCTCCCTCTCACATGATCTACCCAACTCTCTTCAATGCATGCGCGCGCGCACACACACACGCACACACACACACACACACGTGCACGCTCATACTCTAGAAAATTCATTGCCTGATTCCTGGCAGCTCTGAGCACTGGCAAATTGCAAAGCATCAGAAAATCCATATATATTCCAGTAGACTGTGAAAAAGAATTTCCCCTGGAATTTGATGAGATGACCACCCAGAATCAGAATAACACTTATTCAAGGCATTTAAAACAGACTGGACAAAGCACTAGAGATTATGATGTAAAGATCAATTCTCCTCTCCCCTAGCAAACAAATGGACTAGGTGATTTAATGTACCTTTCCCATTGTTAATTTCTATGATCTTGAGATTAATTTGAATGCAGACAGAATCCATTTGAATAATGGCTCAAGAAAAGAACGTGGTTGCTAATTTAATAGGTGCCAGGGTGTGAAAAATTATTGTCATGATTATAGTAACTGGAACTGAGCTTGTAAAAATATTTTCACAGAATATTAAACAGTTTTATAGTGACTAGGGCCACACACACATACATGCAACATAGCAAGCCCCCTTTTATCCTGCATTTATGTTTTTCTTTAAATTAAAAATGTGGGGGTGCCTGGATGGTTCAGTCAGTTAAGTGTCCAACTCTTGATTTCAGCTCAGGTTATGATCTCAGGGTCATGAGATCAAGCCCTGCACTGGGCTCCATGCTGGGTGTGGAGCCTGCCTGGGATTTTCTCTCCCTCTCTCTCTGCCCATCCCCCCTACCCCCCACCCCAGTGTGCATGCCCTCTCTCTCTCTCTCTCTCTAAAAAAAAGAATGTGTACCAAGATGTTAATGGGTTAGAACTGCCTCAGTACCTCTCACTGATCTGCCTTGGTTGCCTAACAGATGTAAGAGACCACTCCTAAATAAGTATATCACTTATGACTGAACGATGACTGACAGCTACAACTACATACCCAAAACTATAATTTTGAAGGAAGAATGTGACAGAGATGGGGTTGTAGTAGGGAGACATCCTCAATATCTGCATTTTGGAATTCATATTTGCTTCTTTCAATAGCATCTGTACATCAAAGATTCACCTTGCCCTCATCTCTCTATCCTGAATTTCCTAATGGTCTGTATTAAATGCTCTAACTATAAGCATGTACTTCATGTTTTTGCATTTACACATACATTATGGTATGTGTTACCTGAGTGATAAAATAATAAATGACAAATATTTCCATGTCCAATGAATAAAGATACCAAAAAAAGCGATACATCACAATGATTCTATATTTTGTTGGTTTGTTGGTCTGATTATTGGATAAAGGAGAAATCAGTAAAGAATAAAAACAGATAAGAATGGGTTCATCTCCTACTTTCCAAAAACCGATCAAAAGTTTAGTAATAACATCCACACTTTATTGGGCATCTACTACATGCTGCATAGTTTGTGAGCATTCTCTTAATCCTTATAAAAGTTGTGCACGCAGGCACTGTTATCCTCATTTTAGAGATGAAGAAACCAGAATCAGAGAGGTTTATTAACTTACCCAAATATGTAAATGACAAAATAAAAATACAACCTACCCCCAAAGCCCATGTAGTTTCCCCTGCATGTCTCAGCATCCACCACAAATATCTAAAGAAGGGTGGCCCATATTAAGAAAGGCTGATTGGGCCTGTCTTTAGGATTAGCTACTTTTTACTTGGACACAAGTTTCTTCTCAAAGTATTTTGCCATACCGAGCTTAACCTGACTGCCCTAACAAAAAGAGTGTCATAATCTTTTTTTTTTTTTTTTTAAGTAGGCTTCACACAACACAGGGCTTGAACTCACAACCCTGAGATCAAGACCTCAGGTAATATCAAGAGTCAGATGCTTAACAGACTGCATCACCCAGATGCCCAGGAGTGTCATAATCTTCATTTTGCAAAACAGAGGACTGAACTGGTTTAATTTAAATCTTCCAGACACTGGCTGTATTTTAACATAAACTCTCTTGGGCTTGACTCAGAGTCACAGGTAAGTATTACGGGAATCTCAGCTCAAAAGGCATGCTGAGGTGAACAGGGGATTGGAGGACATACCCTGGGACTTGTGAAGTCCCAATTTAGAGAGGCTATAAGAATTCAGGACTGTGTTTCCTTTCTGGCTTTCATAGTTTTCAGCCCAGACTCTTCCTCACATAGAGGTTCAATGTGGAGAGCATCCCACTGAGTGAATTCTGACCAGTCACTTACAGCATATTTAGACCCAGACGTCATTGCTTACTGCTGTTACTTGCTCATTCAGCGACCACACAAGACCACATGGTGCAAGGACAGTTAGGATTTGGTCTCAAAGAGATCTGCTTTGAGACACAGTCCCCAGAAATATGTTCCTTCTAAGGCAGATGCTGCACGTACCAGGACATAGCAATCAATTAATAAATATTTACTGAGTACCTAAGGCAAGTAGGACCCTGGGGAGAATACAAAGAAGCAGTAGGTCCTGTGTCTTCCCTCAAGAGCTTAAAATTTAGCTGGGGATTTTAAAAGACAAGTAATGAGAGTAGGTGGCAGGTGATGGCTCTGGCCTGACCCTAGGCCTCTGCAGCTTGGCCTGGAGCCAGCCCAGGAATAAATCTACTCTTAGGCAGAAGGAATTATAGAATGCCTCTGAAATAAGATCATGTCTGTAAAGCATCAGATAGTCCCTGGCACACAGCAGGTGCCCAATGTGTAAATGCAAAAACATGAAGTACAGGTGCCCAATAAGCAGGCTGGATTGTTTTCCAGCCTCCCCTTTCTGTCCCAGTGTTCCAGGGAACAACAGAAAGCTGTCCTGGCAGTTAACTCAACTTCAACCTTGTTCCTCCAGTCCTGATAACAGGACTTTTCTTTCTTCCTGAACCCTGGTCCCCACTTGATGATCTAGTTCTAGGATTCTGTCATGTTCCCCATTTTGGTGACCTGCCCACATCCCAGTCCCTTCACAAAGTGCTTTGCTCGTCACTCTTCAAAGGACTGGAGTTCCATGCTGGTTAGTAGCTAACAGCCTGTTCCTACATGTCTGTGGCCTGTTTGACGTCTGTTCCAGATACTGCCTGATCTATGATTTGTTATCCCCCCGATGAGTCACCCAGTTAGAGCACAAATATCATTCATTTAAGTGTACTGGCTGCCTAGAACACTTTGTTTAAAAGAAGTCCAAGGCCACGTCCAGTTTCTAGAGGAAAGGATGTCACAATCAGTTAGTGACGGCTATCCTTGGCATCGAAGGGGAGGCCTGGTGGGTACAAGGGCTGCATCCTTCTTATCCATGTTTCATGGGCCATTACCTTTTAATTACCTTCCTCACCAGGTACCATTTTAACTTGTCACATCTACCTACTTCCCAGCACTTTACAGTTGGATCTGTCCTTCTAAACCCACCACAAAGACCTGGAATGGATCCAGATCCAAATCCAAGTCTCCTCCCTGACTTCCCTTACCTACCATTGAAGAAATCCCAGACTTAACACACACATACCTACACATACACACACACACACACACACACACACCATAGTTCAAATTGGAGAGGTAAGGGAGAGAGCAAGGATAAGACAATGCAGATAGGAGAAATATATTCAAAGATGTAACAGCCGGAAAGTATAGAATTATTCTAGGCATAAGTGGCCCACCATGAAAGATAACAACCCATCCATTCAAATCTGTCTTTAAAATATTGCACATCAGATTTTGAGCCCTCTTCTCTAGGACACAGCTATCAACAAAATCATCACCTCATATCTAATCCCTCCTAAGGAACTGATTTTTATCATTGAGTTATTTGAGATCCCAATTAGGATCTACCCTGAACAATGTAAAAATTCAGATGTGTTTGCAATCCTAATTTTCAAGTGGCCTTTCATAAACTCATTTTTCCATGGCCCCTGACTAATTAAGAGCTCTAGTTTCCATAAATATTTTATTTTGCAGGTTGGTTAAGAAGGGTAATTATCTATTCTCTTTATTTATCTTTTTCACCTTAATGGGACAAGCCATCAATTTGTCTGAAATTGACACAGGAAATTACCAGGGGAAAAAAAAAAAAAAAAAACAGACTCAATGGTAGGTAGAGTTTCAAGTTACCATGCATTTCATTTGGTCTTCAAGTCATAAGCAATATTTACCACACTGAATTTCAAAGAAATGAAAAACAAGGAACTACATAGAGGTTTCTGGGAATTTATTTTCTACATTTTTCTAGCATTTCTTTCAGTTCATTTCTTAGGGAAACAAAGTTTACATGGCAGAAAAATGGGTATCTATCCCTTTAGAAAGTTCTACGGTTTAACCCATCACAATGACTGCAAGTGTGTTTCTATCAAACCAGACGGTCTCCATTCCTGTCTATTTACAACAGTACATTCTGCCCTTGTTTGTAATCTTGCACCACAGAGAAAAAAAAACTGTAGTTTTGTCTCTGTAATCTTGGAGACACTCTTGAGAGGGAAGGAGTAACGATGCCCTGGGATTAGAAAGAACATTCAAAATACTTAAATATCTTGGGACAAAGGATATGCCCCTCACAAATCCTATTTGGCTTCAGTATGGTATTATATATTGTTAGTTTAAACTACACTGTAACTACAGTTGCCCTAAATGGAAATTCATACTCC
Organism: Mirounga angustirostris; assembly: GCF_029215605.1. Lineage (NCBI taxonomy): Eukaryota > Metazoa > Chordata > Mammalia > Carnivora > Phocidae > Mirounga > Mirounga angustirostris. The sequence continues at coordinate 65,358,991 of NW_026991710.1, forward strand.
AGGGGTTGTCAACCACTATTTCCTTATTCGGAGGCAACTACTACAAACCTTCAGCTATCCTTGCCTCTGATCAACACCAGAGGTTTTCACAATTGGCTTAATAAATGTTGAAAATGGTTTTCATTGGTGAAATTAGCAGCTTTTAATTGGCATAACAGATGCTAGAAATGGGTTACCATCAGTGAAATTAAATATATTCAAAAATAGGAAGACTGAGACGCTCTTCTACAAGTATGTGAAACCAGTAAAATGATACAATCAGCACTGTAATTGTAACCTAATCTGCAAACATACTGTGCCCAGCCAGTGGGGCCGACATTATCAGTCCCTGCTGACAGAGCCTTAACCTGTTGTCACCATCCATCCACATGGCCTCCCCATCCTCCATCTTTCTACTCAAACACCCTGCTGTGGGATGGTTTTCACTGACTCTTAAAGATATTTCCCCTTGTGGGCACTATTTTAGCCCCCAACTGATGGTCTCTCATTGCTATTATCATAAGTAATTCATAGAGATGAACTTACATCGATATAAACTTACAGATTAATGCAGTATTTTCCACTTTATAATTTTTACACTCAACAACCACGTATTCCTAAACAATACTCCTCCTACCAAGTTTCTGACCTGGAGGTGAAACCACTACATGGGTGGCAGGTAATATGGAACCGCGGTGAAGAGCACATGTTCTGGAGCCAGACTGCCCTGAGCACATCCTGGCTACCCTACTTACTAGCCACATAACATGGGTGAGTTAACTCACCTCTCGGTGCTTCAGTGTTCTCACCTTTGAAATGAGACTGTTACAACACCTAAACCATAGAGATGTTGTGAGAGTTCAGTACAAATAAAATATTTAGCCAGTGATATGCTGAAGTTCACTCCTATTGGTTCATGAGAGCCAATTAGTAGCATTTCTTCCCAATTCCCCTTTCAATAACATCACATTATGGCTTGCAACTGGCCATAGTGAGAATATTTACACCACAGAAAATTGGCAGATGCCAAACATGAAAACTGTTCGTTGTTGTTGTTGTTGTTGTTGTTTTTGGTTTTGGAGGTTTTTTTGAGAGGGATTGTTTAACATTTCCCAGTATACCATAACTGCATTTAGCACAAGGGCTAGCCTATAGTTAGCTCTCAAAAAATATGAGCTATTGGGGCACCTGGGTGGCTCAGTCGTTAAGCAACTGCCTTCGGCTCAGGTCATGATCCCAGGGTCCTGGGATGGAGCCCTGCATCGGGCTCCCTGCTCGGCAGGAAGCCTGCTTCTCCCTCTCCCACTCCCCCTGCTTGTGTTCCCTCTCTCGCTGCGTCTCTCTCTCTCAAATAAATAAAATCTTTAAAAAAAAATGAGCTATTATTAATAGAAAAGGTGATGAGTGTACCTTTTGCCAAGCTAAAGGATTCTCCCCCAACTTTTGCTAACCACATATAACTCTTTGCAATTCCACAAAGAAAATTGAGACAAACTACTCTTTGGTGACACCTTCAAGCTAAACATAAACCAAATTTCTCCATCCCTGGCTAGCTTTAACAATCCATATGTTCTTGGCCAGAATCACCTTGCCCATTTCAATCTATGACATGGCATTAAGGTGCCTTATAAGAAAATAGATTGTATATAACCTGTGAGCACTTTTTCAGTGGTCTTGCCAAACTCAAGGATATGTGGGTTACATATTTCTATTGAAGTCTTTAAATGAGTCCCTGCTTGGCAATCAATTCAAGGACAAAACTCTTAAGTACTCCATGAACAACACAGATATCTCAAAGACACAATTTAAAGAAATGACTGATGAACTCCTTCATCATCCCAACCAAGAAAGAAATCGATGGAATAGAATCGTGTCATTGTTTCCAGTTTGTTTGTAAAGGAGATGGATGCAAAGTGAGAGAAATCAATCAAACGTGTTTTCTTTTCTTTTTCACATTTATTGATAGAATTTAAAATCAAGTTAAATTTCCTAGAGTACTTACTGTATAGTCTCCTTCAGCAGTGTGGAAATGAAGAGAATGGATTTTTATTCCTTTTTTTTTTTTTCACTTATTTTGTTTTTTAGTATTAGTAGGAGAAGTGAGTAAATCTACAAAGGCCAATTAGAATTACCAATGTACCAGAATCTGGCAATATGATTCCCTGCTATGAGAAACCCTAAATATTTCAGAAACATTACTAATAATGTTCTAAAATCTCTTTTTGCCACCCCTCTTAGAATTAAGGATTTGGTAATGTAACTCAATCCCACACCACATAATAGGCAAATAAATCACAGCTAGATCCTACAAGTCTCAGCCAAATATTTAGTCATTCACACACCACAGGCTTAGGGTTTTGCCCATCATTCTGGGTGAGATGTTCATTATTCTTATTATGTATCCAAACAAGTGAGAAAAAAGACAACTAGTCATTAGAAATGTACCAGCACACCATCCCTGGTTTTTATGCTTGCAAGTTTCTCCTGAATCAAAAAGCAAGTTGTTGTGCACATGGTACAGTAAACCTGAGGACTATTTCTAGTGTACTGTATTGGTAGATGGAGTGTGAATGACTGGTTGTCTTAATATTTAGATTAGTGGTTTGGGGGTGAGGGCACACACCACTTCCAAAGAAGAAAATAAGACAGGTTTATGGCATTATCCACCAAGAAGAAAATGAAGGAAAACATCCTGCTCCGGAGTCAAAGATGGTCAAGAAACCATGGATCCTCAGAAACAGGAATGCATGGGCATAACTGCCCACACCCCCCAAGAAAAAAAAAATAGAATACACACTTTATTTTCTTTCTCCTCCATCAACAACAGAGAAGCTCTTGTTGTCCATGGAGCCATAAGAGTTCTCAACAGTGCAGGTTGCCATGCACTCCACTTCTGCCAGCTTCCTGGACTGAAGAAAGTGAGGAGGAAGGGGAAGAAGTGTCTTAGGAGAAAGGACACCTTTGGGAGCCAACAGCTGAGAACAGGTGCCTGTCTGAGAACAAGAGGTCAACAAACAGCTCAACTGTATACACATCTGACCATCTCTCCGCTCCTGGGCTCCCACCCAAAGGGAAATCAAGCCTTTCCCAAGTCCATGTGTGCAGGAAAGCTAGAAAAACTAATCCTGAAGCCTGCCCAGCTTTAACTTCTCTCCGTGTAGAATCAAACTAAAAATGTAAGTGGGGCACTTGGCTGGCTCAGTCAGCGGAGCGTGTAACTCTTAATCTAGGGGTTGTGAGTTCAAGCTCCACATCAGGTGTAGAGATTACTTAAAATCTTTAAAAAAAAAAATTGTAAGTTAGTTTCTCTTACCTTCTCTCCAGCTTTTCAGAGAGTCAGTTTCCCAACTATGCTCTTTCCCATACTCACCTCTATCAAAGACCTATGTGAACTTGCTCATTTCACAGGTCAGGGCGGATACATCTCATCTCCAATTCAAACCTATTCATCACTACTGCTAAGACTTGGAGTTACCAGTTTCTCTCAGATTTAGAGTGCAGAGATGCAGGTTTGGATCCTATTTTCACTACTTATTCTCTCTTTAGCCTTAGATGAATTACCCTCTCTGAGAGTTTCTGCATCTAGAAATGAGAATATCTTCTTCCCCAGGTTTGTTGTAGATTAAATGGGATAATGAATATAAAATGACTGGTACATGACAAGCTACAAGCCTGAGTACGATTAAACATGAGATTTAATATAATTAAATAATTTAAATAAATATAGAGGAGGACCTCAAGAAGCCTGAGCCCAGGGGCCAGATTTAGTCTATTAGGATAAGGATGAGGCAGAAGAGGGGATGACAGAAGAAAAGAAGTCCTGTGGTTGTTTTGAATCCAAGAACTTGTCTCTGGTTGAGAGTAGAATTGAGTCAGTATATAAATAGAGAATTAAACTGCATAAAACATCTACAAAAACTGTTTATACAGTTAAAGGGAACACTTCTCTTACTCTTGATGAAGGGAGCTCATTTAGTGTTAACACCCATGACCTGTCTGTGGGAGTGACCTGTCTGACGGATGAATTTGGAAGAATAAACTGGACATGCTCAGTTCAATTCTTCCTTTTATTTCATGGGGTGTTTTTTTTTTTTTTTTTTTTGGCTGTTTCTCCAGGGCAGCCCCAAGTCATCCCCTAAAACTCCCTATCTCTAATCCCCTCCCCCACTCACAGAGAGTCAGCCTTGGTCCAGCACAGCCAACAACTGAGTGGGAAAGTATGATTAAATATATCCTCCAACTGAGCATTTATGAATGATAAAGGTAGTATTTTGAACTCTCATCTGTTTTATTCTGTTGTCTTACTTCTCACCTTTCTTAGCCCTCAGGCAAGATGGAGGATGTTATCTCAGAGACCCCCTTCAAGGATCCCAACAAGCTCTACTGCTAATTATGGATACTGAAAAACTAACAAAGCAAAGGGAAAATGCAAAACTGTTCCAACTATGTCAAAGTAATACTAATTAGAATAAATGGCAGAAAATAGCATCATGACTAATTGCCACATGTATAATAACTACTAAAAATACCATTAATGTCAGTCATCTTATTTTTCTTTGAAATTTATTTGATTGTAACACCCAAATGTGTTTCCATATAATTAGGCTTCCTCTGTTCGTCTAGCACTGAAACATTACAAAAGGGAGAGAAAATGACAACCACATGAGTGGATACGGTTTAAGCAACTTGGTTTAACTCCAGTCCTTGCCCCCAGCCTAGACCCTTGCCCTGTGGGATTTCCTGTACTGACCTACAGGAAGTCAATTCATGGCTTAAGTAAGTTTTGTATGCACCAAGGGATCTGCACCTTCCACCCTAGGGAGGTAGTTATTTAGAGAAAAAGCAGTTAAAATGTGAAGTTCATCATCAGTGGAAGCTCTCAGGATGACCCAAAGGACCTACTTCTTGCAGAGAAAATAGGACTTTAATTGACAGATTCGATCCCAGTTTCCTCTCTAGGGCCTCCCAACAGAGGTCATGAACTGTGATGTAACTGCATGGTTTCAAACCGTTTTCAATTCAGTTCACACCAGGCCCCCATGGAATGCACTTCAGGCCACCACCTCATTCTACATTCCACTCCCAATCACTCTGTCCCACCTCCCAGCCACCCTATGTTTATGACTTTAATACGAGAAGTTTAAATTGTGTCAATCTCCGTTACTGGTTATGCACCTTTCATCCAGATTACTTGAGTCCTTCCCAAAATTGCTCCCTCTGAGATAAGTGAGTGGGTTCTTTCTACTCGTGTACAAATACAAAGACTCAACTTTCTTGACACAATAATAAACATACTGAGAATCTGATGCGAAATTAACCCTTGAAGCTAACCAAGGATCCTGGCAGTTCAGAGGTTCTATTTGGTGGTAATATCCTTAAAGTTTAGGGTTGTGTTTTGTTCACTTCTGAATCCCCAGGGCTTAGAAGGGCAGCTGGCATGAGTTTTGATGTGTGATAAATCCTTGTAAATAAATAAACGAGGTATTAAGCACTTTAAAAGCAAATCTCTGCAACAAAACCGTTAGGAAATGCTCCATAAATTAACAAGACGATGACCAAGAAGGATGATTAAAGAGACCTGCTTATAAAGGTATAAGGGACTGGGAACCCCAACTTAGCCAGATTTCATTCCCTGAATGAAAATGAGGGAAAAAAGTGAAAAGAAGAGTTTCTTCTTTTATGCCCCCAGATGTGCTGAGCTGTTTTCATATTTGCTGTGTTTGGCTACTCAGAATCCACCTCTCTCCTCACCATGCAACTCTCCTCACTATGCAACTCTCCTCACCATGCAACTCTCCCATGGCCGCTAGGATTGGTTCAGGGATGATGCAAGAGGCTGAGATTCCACCTAAGCCAATGAGATGTGAGAACTGCTTCTTGAAGGCTTCTAAGAAAGATAGTTCTTTACTCTTCTGTGCCTACTGCTGAGAGTTGTACTGTCTCCTCCTGCAGGACATAAGCAAGGAAGCAAGGAGCCCCTAGAAACGGCTAGCAGCTGTCTTACAACCACAAGGGAGGCCAGTCTTAGGCTAAAGCAGTCCTAACAAAAACAGAGAAGAGAAAGGTTGAGACAAAATGATGGTATCAGTGAACCACTGGCTCCAACCTGACCTGGAGCCTGACCTAACTCTGTGACTTCTCAGTTACATGAGCTAATAAACACCTCATTGATTTAGGCAAGTTGAGACTGGTTTTCTGTTACTTGCACATGGCTAAAGCCAAATTCACTGAATTGATCAAGTCAGCTCTTAATAAGTTGCCATGTCCTCACTGAGTTGAAAAGCTTTAAACACATCAAGGTTAAGAGACCCACTAGGAGACTTTCAATGCAGTAAAAGAAGTGAGAGAATGCAAAAGCCTCACCATTTCCCAGCCTATGCCCTCACCTTTAGCCATGTCAGCCTCCTTGGATTCCTTCAGGCATTTACTTGCACTCCTTATATGTTAATTATGTTCAAGCCAGTGTCTACAGAAGGAACAAAAACACTGTCCCTACTCTCTAGAAGTTTACAGATAACTATAGAACGTATAAAGGTAAAAATTCAGAAGTATTTAAAAATTAAATAATTATGACAAAGTATTAATACAGTGGATTTCCCCCATAAGTTGCCTTTAAAGACCACATTTTTTTTTAACCAATTACAGCTTTGATTTTAAAATAAGTTCACAATAGAGGCACCTGGGTGGCTCAGTCAGTTAAATGTCCAGCTCTTGATTTGTGCTCAGGTCATGATCTCAGGGTCAAGAGATAGAGCCCCGCATCCAACTTCTCACTCAGCACAGAGTCTACTTGAGATTCTCTCTCTCCCTCTCCCTTTGCCCCTCCCCCCAAATCTCTCTAAAATAAATAAATAAATCTTTAAAAAACAATAAAGTAAGTTCACAATAAATGAAATATATTAACAATACGTGCCACAGCATGGTTTGAAATCTAACAAAATAATATCTGTGAAACCTTTGTGCAACACAAAGCACCATGCATGCATGTAATGTTTTGTAAATAATAATAGCCAACATTTATTGGATGTCTACTGTATGCAGTATGCTGGCACATACTTAGCACTTTGTATACATCATCTCAATCTCCACAACAAATTATTGTTCTTGTTTTACAGATGAGGATGCCAAGGCATAGAGAATGTAATTGACTTGACCCAATTCATACAGTGAGAAAGCGAGGAGTTAAGACCTAAATCAGGCAAGCTGACTTCAAATCCTGGGTCTCTCAAAGTGTATTAGTGTGTTAAAAGATTTCATATGGTAGTCAGAATAATGGTCCCCCAAAGATGTCCATGTTCTACTTTCCTGAACCTGGGACTACCGTCAGGTTACACAGCAAAGGGGAATTAAAGTTGCTGATGGAATTAAGATTGCTAATCAGTTGACCTCGAGATTTGAAGATTATCCTGGATTATCCAGTAGGGCCCAGTACAATCACAGCAATGACAGAAGCAGAAGTCAGAGTGATGCAACATGACAAAGACTCAACTGGCCATTGCTGGTGGTGAAGATGAAGGAAGGAGCCATGCGCCAAAGTATAAGGGCAGCTTCTAGACCTGGAAGAGTCAAGAAAGCATATCCTCTCTTACAGAGTCCAGAAAGGAATGCAAGCCTGCTGGCACCTTGATGTTAGCCCAGTGAGATACATTTTGGGACTTCTGATCTCCAGAACTGAAATATAATAAATCCGTTTTGTTTAAAGCCACTAAGTTTATGGGAATTTGTTACAACGGCAACAGGAAACTAATACACAGAGTATGTGTACATTTTTGCATCATTCAGGTAGAAAGATGAATAAAAGGAGCTATCCCCAATATACCACTTTAAAAAGGGGTAACAAAATCTAACCCCATAGGAAAAGAAGCATTGGCCTTGGAGACACCAGAGTCTGGTTCACACAGATAAGCAACTAAATTACCTGGGCCAAGTTACCCAAACTCTCCGAGTTTCCTCCTCTGTAAATCAAGGATCATTACTTCTCATAGGGCAGGAGTAAGGACCAGGAGAGAGTTACTAGAAAGAAGCTAAAACAATGCTGAGCTCTCACTGCAGAGTTTCCTGCCCATTTCTTCCCTTAAACGCCCAAGGGAACACAGAGAAAAAACAAGCTCATCTTAGGAAAAAGCTGTATGTTATGAATATTAAGGATATCAAATAATTTAAACATCAGTGTAATTTGTCAAATGGAAATGGTGTGTCATTCTGAAAAAGAAATCTACATAACCAAAATTTTAAGGCAAGAAATTTCTCATCCTAGTCTCATTCTGGATTTTGGGCCTTTCTCTCTCTCTCTCTCAATCACTCTCTCTCTGCAGGGATCAAGTTAAAGTAAAAAGTAGTACAAATAAAAAGAAGGATGCAAACAGGTTGATTTATGTTCATTTTGCTGAGCAAATAACTAGCACTGCTTTCGTTACAGAGGCTACTTCTCAAGAGGAATATATATTTTTAAAACCGCTTTCTCTGGGGCTTCGATTCTGATCTGCATATCAAGGTTTTACCCTTTCCCCCGGTGACCCATTTGTCTGAGGGAGGCATTCAATTAGATTGCCAGAGCAAATTGATTCAGTATTGACCAGAAGAGGCTTCTCACTTGAAAGACGTATTACACAGAGGTGGAGCTGTCACTGCCACAGGTCAATACTCCAAGAGCAAGGGCCCAGATGATTCAGGAATATGAAATGAGGAAGGGTCCTCCCTGGGCATTTGGAGCAGAAAAGCCCCCCCTTTCTCTTGCAAAATAAATAGCATGAGAGTGAGAAGCTCAATAAAAGGTGTTTTCATAAAGGCAGGAAACTGATGCCCATTCTCTGATGGTAGAGAATGAGCAAATTCCCTTTAGTGGGAATAAGGAAAATGAGAATAAAGCAATAAGGCAAAGCTTTCTTGGCCTCAAGAACCAAAACTGGGATTTGAGGTTTCGGTAACCTTATCCTCAAGGTCATTGCTCTTCAGTGAAATACCTCTGCTCTTTTCAAGTGCCCTGGCCCCATGGGCCCTTTTCTGTGGCCTTGCCTCTCCTTCCTCCATGGACTGCAGCCATAAAGCCCAGGCCTGACCAATTTATCAAAACTCTTTCTTCACACCCTTCACACATTTTGTTCATGTCTATAAACAAAAGATAGATACTCAGTTATTTTAGACAAGAAGTTGTGTCCCCTTACATCTAACGCATGAAAAAGGACTGTACACCCAATGAGATAGAAATAAATGCTAATCAATGATAAGTATGCTTTATGTGGTACTCAAATTAAAGGGCAAGAAGGACACAAGCTTATGGTAGCCAATGCTGGCTTTTAATCTTTGTTATTTCTCAAATGATGGCTTTGATTTGTTGCAATGTTTTATAGCCTTGAATATCTGACAGAATAAATTAAACCCTTTCCAAGAGCCTTCCCTTGATTATCCCAAGTGCCCATTATCGGTAAGATCGTCCTTTATATCCAGCTTGAAAAATCATAAAATTGGCTCCATTAAAACAATTAGGACCCCCCCACACACCTTTGTTTTAAGATTTGTTTTAAGATTTACAGGACTCCTTTTTTATTTACATTTCACATCGTTGGAACAGGGTGACCATTTTTATTGTGTGGCACACATCTTATGTAAGACATGTAGTTTCTAAATGTCACTGGTGAAAGCTGAAATCCATTATCATTTACTCGCAGAAATGAAGCCCATCGTGCTGTGAACTTGCAGAAAAGAATAAAGAGGTTTAAGCCAGAATCTGCATAATCCCAGGCAGAGGCAGCAGCAACAGTAGGCAGAGGGGGGAAAAAAAAGGCATCATCTCTGATATGCAAAGCATGGAAAAGAATGGCATATATTACAAATCAGGCTGTCTGAGTGCAGAGGGCCCAAGAATATGCTTAAATAAGTACACACACTCTAATGAATTGATTCAAGGCTTTGGTGATCATTTTCTGTTTCAAAAAGTTCCTCAGACATATATATGCACAACTCTGCAGTTAAAATACAGCACAGTTCCTTCGATTCTCATTTGGAATCAAATGTTAGATAAAATGAAAAACCCTGCCTTCAACTCTATCTAAAAAGAGCTTCCTCAGAGAATACTTCTTTTCCTTACTATTTCTTTCCAAATAAAATTCTAATATTACTCATATGCCTAGATGAAAAAAACATATTTCAAAGGGTATCTGGGTGGCTCAGTCAGCTAAGCGTCTGCCTTCAGTTCAGGTCATGATCCCAGGGTCCTGGGCTCCCTGCTCAGCAGGGAGTCTGCTTCTCCCTCTCCCTCTGCCCCTCCCCCTGCTTGTACTCTCTCTCTCTCAAATAAATAGATAAAATCCTTTAAAAATATACATTTCGAGTATTCTAGGGAAAACAGGAACATTAAGGATGGTGAGCACATGCCCCAGGTGGAAAGGAGGATGACCTGTAATATTCTAGAACTCTGCTCAAACCAAAAGGATAGATGGGAAAGTGAGTCTCAAAAAATCTGTTTCTCCTAACAATAATTTAATTTCGAATAATGGTATGTCAGCTCAGTAAAATGTTCGACAGCAAATAGAAATTATGTAAAACGCATGGAAAAGAATCCATAAAACATAAAAGCAAAAGAAAACATGGAATTGTGCCTATGCTATTATTACAACCTTGAAAAATTATTTATACCTTTATTAAAAAGGTCATAAAGCACCATAATACATACAGATCTGATGACAATAGTTATTTTTGTGTAGGAGAGTGGTAGCGTTAAGAGAAGATGTTTTCTTTATCTGTCATTTCTAATATTATTACAGCAAGCACATATTGCTTTTTAATTTAAACTTTTAAAAATGTTTTTATTTTAAAGATCGAAAAGGCTGAAGACTCTAAACTCCATCTCCAACTTTTCTGTAGGAAAAATTATTTTCTCAAAGCACAGGATTCAAAGACCCGAAGAAAATACTACTGATTGGGTATGAGTATATCTGCTGCCCAGTGTTTCCTCATCATGAATTTCTTAAATTAGCAAAGGCCATGCCTGCTTGGGAAAACTTGGGAAGAAAAAGTAAGAGCACCCAAGAAAGGAAAGTATCAGGTACAGCTGGACCCACTGAACTTTCTAGCACATTTACACAGAACATTGATACAGTTCAAGACATGACACCTCAAAATATTTTAGGCTGAAGAAAGTTGACAAATATCATGTGCAGGAAGGACTTTCTTTCCCCTGAAGAAGGTCATAAAACCTTCATGTGGGTGGTAGGTTCACTCTACTGGGAGGGAAAGAACATCTTTATTTCTAAGATGGAGGGACGTCAGAGGAATCTGAGCAAACAGGGCTTGTTTCCTCCCAGTTTCCTACACCTAGTTCATACCCTTTTTTGTCCTCTCATGCTTTTCTGCAACTTTTCACTCTTTGTCAATCCTCGCGTAAAAGCACTCAGGGTTAACCTGAGTCTTCAGGTTTTCATTTCGTTATCAAGACTGTCATGTCATGCAGAGTCTTGAGAGGTCAAGGCAACACTGGAGGCTTTATTAACATCTGAACAAATGTGAGTGGATGTGCTACTCACAAAACTGAAAAATTAATAACAATTGATTTAGACCAGGCGCCACAGGACACAATGTTGAGCTGCTCTTTTGAAGTTCTGTGGTGTTAATATCTTTTGCACTATCCTCTTGACAACAAAGACCAGAATATCTCTTCAACTGAGACTAGCAGATGTGACAAATCAGGGAAGATTTCTCATCTGGCAAGTGTCTTTTAGGAAATAATCATGGTAAAAGGAAGTAATTTTGATGTTTAAGAAAAAATGTGGAGTTCTTATTTGAGTATCTACATGCAAATTAACCAAAGAGACACAAGAATAAGAAACACTAAAATGAACCACGTCGATATGTAAACAAGATGCCAAAAAGCAGAGAAATCTGATAACCAAACTCTCAATTCGGTATATTTACAGCGTAGGTTGAATATTTTAAAACTTGAGCTAAATACCTGAACACGTAATGGTAAAAATGGTATACACTTTAAGGATGAGATAAGAAAGCCTACTGATACTTGTTAATGGCAAATCTGCAGAGTAGTAAAATCAACTTTTGGAGGAAGGTAAAAAACATGTAGCTTCTTATTATTATTTGTTTATTAAAATAAAAATGAAAGACAATTCACATATGAAACTACATAATCCTGACTTTTGCAGTATAGTTTTGGTAAAGACAGTAGAATTCACCAAATATCCTATCTGCTCCCTGACATAAGGAAAAAGCAGCCCAAAGCCTGGGCCACGACCAGAAGAAGGACAGTGTCTCAAACCACAGCAGCTTTTTCATGAGCAACTACTCTGTTAAACCACTGAGATTTGGGAGTTATGTGTTCCTACAATATGACCTAACCTAGCCTGGCCTGACTGAAACAATAGTCAAATCTAACTTTTCTTCTGCCTTGCCAGAAAATTGATAATTCGGGGCGCCTGGATGGCTCAGTCTAGCGTCTGCCTTTGGCTCAGGTCATGATCCCAGGGTCCTGGGATCGAGCCCCGCATCGGGCTCCCCTGCTCCGCGGGAAGCCTGCTTCTCCCTCTCCCACTCCCCCTGCTTGTATCCCTCTCTCTCTCTGTCTCTGTCAAATAAATAAAATCTTTAAAAAAAAAAAAAAAAGAAAATTGATAATTCAAAGAGTGAACAGTGCTAATTTTTTTAACATCTATGAGGAGAAGCAAGGGCTATTCTAAATATTGAGGAGTTTAGTACACATTGTATCAATGGAACTCAATCAGTGTTCCATAGGGAAAAAAAGGGTTCCTTAGTAAAATAAGTATGGGAAAGAGAGATATCCCTTTCCGAGAGATTTAACATGGAAAGCCATCTATTAAAGGCTCTGAAAAGTCCTACCCCAAAGAAATAGGCACAGCTTTGTCCAATGCAGTATTTTGCAAGTGAATGAAAAATATTTCCATCAAAGAGAGCTTGAGAAATGCTGTGTTCTAACCCGTCCCCACAAAAAAAACTGAGTTGCTTACTGACAAAATCTGCAACCAGCTAATATTAAAATTTATTTGCATTCCCTAAGCAAAAATCACCTGGTGAGTGGAGAAGGGTGATAGTCAAGATATTTAATAACAATGTATCCTACACATGGACCAATCAGAATCAACTGCAAACCCTGAAGATACCCCCCAACTTGATACCCAAGCCCCAGACATCCAGTCTTCCAGGCTTTGACTCTTTAATTGCTGCATTGTAGGGAGGTCCAGGGTGCTGAAGGCACCCAGAGGAGAGGTGCTCAGAGCAGTGGCAATATACCAACTGGTATAGTTTATATTTTTGTCTGATACTAATTAAATATCAACTCTGCCTATGGGTAAGTCATAGGTAATTTATTTACTTTAACATTATGATTTGAACATTTCTTCATCTTCAATTGCCTAAAAGGCTTAAGTCCTGTTTAATACTTTATTTCTGAAGACCTTTTATTTTAAGTGGGCGGTCAACAAATTTAACAGGTACTGAAGTCCAGAAAATGTTCATTAGGCATCTCCCAAGTGATAGGCACTGTGGTAGGTGCTTTCATAAAATTAAACAAGAAAACATGTTTTCTGTAGCTCAGGACATGTTAAGACATTTAATTAATACATACTTGCAGACTGAAATATTAATAATACAATAGTCTAGCTGGATATTTGGCAAAGGTAGTTTGAGAAAAAAAAATTTTAAGTCTCTTTCATTGTAAACTGAAACTAAAGACATAGCATGAAAACCTATCTTTCCTTGTATGGAAAACTTTTTGGCTTTGTTAAAAGAGTATCTGAACATAAATCTTTTACAGGTAAAAGAGGCTTACCGAAAAAATATTTTTAAAGGTTATCTTAGTCATCAAAACATAACTGTGCCAGAGGATTCTTTAGAAATTGATTCTCCTTACCACCTGGCATCAAGTCATTGAACTATGCTTTCAATAAGAAGCATTTTTTAAAATTTGGGAAGGTTCTGGAACATTATAACATGAGTTTGGAATGAAGTGAAGTGGGAATCAATTCAGCTAATCTTCTACATCTCCTTGACAGCCAAAAATTCATATCTATCTACTCACAAGATATTTTAAACCCTGTGCTGGATTCAAACATCCAAGAAAATGTACTATTCATACGACACTTCAGGACCCTACTCTAAACAGAGTCCTTTAGGTAGCTGAGCTGATCAATAATGACCTAAAACATTTCTCAAAAACCTCAGCCACTACCAAATTTAATTTATGTAAATGAAGAACCAACGAAGATTGATCCAAGAATCATTCCTGGCTTTGAGAAAAAGCTGTCATCAGTGTTTGCTTCTATATCCTTTAAAAGGAGGGCAGAGATTTGAGGCATTATTCCAGAGAAAGAGGAGTCCTGGATTTTACCAAATAGGAATTCATTATATCTTCCATATTTATGCCTGATTCTTTATTTTGTTTACATCTCCTTAAATTCTAATCAGGTTTTTATTTTTCACTCAAATGCCCTGGACAAACAGGGGAAATATCCAATCTTAATGGCTTAGTTCCATGGAATAGTTCTGTTGTCATTTATTAATTCTGAGTTTGTTGGGAGCTTTATTCCACTAGGATTAGCCATAAATATCCCAGTTTATAACTCCTTGGTTGAAAATACAAGGCCAGACCCTGCCATGATAAAAGATGATGAAAAGTTCTTAATCAGTGCATGTGGGATAAGCTAGTCAGATCTGTTGTTCTGCTGTGTTCTATAATTTTTTTCTGTTTAAATTACAACTCAGAGTTCAGGGAGTACTTTCAGATTACACAGAATTAAATTTAAAATTCTAACTTGGGGGCACATCCCTGACATAATTAGCAGTTAAAATCAATACGGACCCCTATTGTTAAGTGATTACTGAGATAATCCTCAGCTCTAATGCAATATGGTGGGTGAGGTAGTTTCCACTTATGTAATTTATTCTCCATTGTGAATTATTTTCCTTCAGTTGGATTTATTTAATACAGTGCTGCTTTATACCCTTTAAAAAGTGTCAAGCAAACATAGTGTACCTATTTACATAATAAATCAATAGTTCCATCACCATTTATTAATTCTGAGTTTGCTGGGAGGGACTGGAATGTTAATGTGAATTGAATTTCTCACTGACTGAGAGGAAACCAGGAGATAATTAGCTAATATCTTGAAAACCTTTCTATTTTTATTTTTTTATTTTTTTAAAGATTTTATTTATTTGAGACAGAGAGAATGAGAGACAGAGAGCATGAGAGGGAGGAGGGTCAGAGGGAGAAGCAGACTCCCTGCCGAGCAGGGAGCCCGATGCGGGACTCGATCCAGGGACTCCAGGATCATGATCTGAGCCGAAGGCAGTCGCTTAACCAACTGAGCCACCCAGGCGCCCCTGAAAACCTTTCTAAAATGTACGCATTTACTTCCAGTTAAACATGATGCACTGAACACCTTCTCATACTCCACTTTTAGGAAAGTGGGGAAAAAAAATTTAGGAAAAGACAGAAACAAAATATTGGAGAATGGAAAGCAGACAGACAAGTGGTACTGACTTAGCAGACCTGAGGAAAATTTAACCCTAAACTGGTAGTGAAAGAAACCAAGGAACCAACCAATTACTTCCTCAGAATGTTGAAAAGACTTGGTAATTAGAGTTACTAAGTACCTCCAAAAGAGTGGGAAATTGGGCAGGGTTAAACAGGAAGATTGGCTAGGAGTCTGCCTAAGATTGTATGAGATCTCTCGATAAGTTCCCTACCCTGAGGAGACTCTCGATCTGGGAGGTTGTGAACTAGGGGCCACCAGGGACACGGAGAATAAGGGATATGACACAAAAATAGGTGGGGTACATAAAAACCATATATTGAAAGATGAGATTCTCAGCTTCTCATTCACTTTTGCTTCCAGAACTCACATAGCTAGCTTTATACTTCTCTCTCTCCCAACAGGCAAGAGTTTGGGAAATTTCTCTCTGGACGAACACCAGCCCCAGAGAAAGGAGCCATGGTGTCCATGGGGAATTGCAGGACAGGGCAGGGGCAATGAAAGGGCCTGGCCCATTCATCCTACACTAAAGCCCTTCAGTTCACAAATCACACACAGGACTTCCAATCAGAATTTTAGTGCCTCATTCTTCAATGTGAAAAACAGAAAAATTTTTTCAAAAAAAAAAATCTCTCAAAATTTATAGAAAAAATGCAGAGAAAAGGTTTTAAAAAAACCCATCACTAATGTTCTCTGATTGATAAAAGAAGATACTGAACTGAAAGAAATAAGAGAAAGAGTCTATATAAAAGAAGGATTATCCAAGAGAAACTGCACTGGACAAATTAAACAGGCAAGGAAGACTTTATTCAAGATGATTGCAATAGGGATTCAAGACTATTTCACGTAAGGGAGAGAGACTGAGCTCAACTCTGAATACAGTAGGGACTGCTGGGGATTTGTAGCCAACAGGCTGAAATGAGGGAGTCATCAGATGGAAATTTCAGATGGAATACTAAAAGGAAATTTGTTAGGTATGGAAGATAGGAGGCTGAGGAACTTCATTGGATATCAAGCATTGGGGGTGGGAGGAATTCTCACTAAACTGGTTTAGCAGGATTCCTGCTAAAACTGAGCTGGCAGGCCAAAGAAAGCCATCCCCAAAAAGAGATTTCAGCAGAGCCCAACTAAAGTTTGGTCAAGGAGGGAGTCCTTATCATCATTCAGAAATCAAAAATTAGTTCTTGGGAATTAAAAATGATAGAAAATAAAAAATTTTCAATATGAGAATTGGAAGATAATAAGTAAAATAAAAAATACAATAGAAAATGGAAAAGATAAGAAAGAAAATCAGACACAAGTGCTCTTGCTCTTTGCCCAGCCTCTCTACCAGCTCAGTGATGGGCTCACAGGTTCCCAGAGACACAAAAAAACAGGGTCTCTATGGAACTATCATCCCTGGGGGCTGGCCTGCTATTCACAGAAAGTCAGCTACATTCTAGACAGTCAAGCCTGGCTTAGAATGGGTCCAATAATGCACCACAGGTTCCCAGTTCTCACTCTCGGTGTGCAATTTGCTCCCATGCCAACCTCATAATTAAAATATCAAAAAGTCATGATGTCACCCACTAAAGCTCCAAAGGAATGAATTAAATTTTCAAACATTCAAGCATGGCAATTACAGCCTTTCCATACTTCAAGGGTTTGCAGGGTAAATGACCCCAGTTACAGTATTGATTTACTATTTGAAACCTCCCTCCCCTCATTTCCCTTAACCCTTTGTATCAGTTTTCTATTGTTGTGATAAAATACCACCAATTTAGTGGCTTAAAACAATATAAATGTATTATCTACATTTCTGTAGGTTGGAAGTCCAACATGGGTCTCACTGAAGCTAAAATTCAGGTGTCAGAAGAGCTGTGCTCCTTCCCAGAAGCTTTAGGGGAGAATCCATTTCTTTGTCTTTTCCAGCTTCTAGAGGAAGTCTTCAATCCTTGGCTCCTAGTTCCTTTTCATCTTCAAAGCCAACAAGTCTAGTCCTTCTCTGATCACATTGCTCTGATTTCTGCTTCCCTCTTCTACCATGAAGGACCCTGGTGATTACATTAAGACCAGCTGGATATTCCAGGACAATCTCAGCATCTCTGGGTCATGTGATTAGCAAATTTAATTTCATCTACAATTTTAATTCCTCTTTGCCAGGTAACCTAACACATTCATAGGTTCCAGGGATTAGGACATGGACATTTTTGGTGGGCCATTATTATGCCTGCCACATCTCTATTAAGAGTAATTCCAAAACTCTCCCTTTAAAAAGATGTCCTAGAAAGCAAGTAGCAGTAGTAGTTATTTCAAACACTGTTTGTTGAAGTAGTAACAAAAAAATGGTATTAGGCCAACAATTAACTTGTACAGATACTAGTAGCCCATGTCTATAATCTCAAGAAAAGTATAAAAAATAACCATGCACAGGAGCTATGTATGACAGTCAAAAATACCAATCAATTCACTTAAAAGAATTAAGCCAAATTTTAGAGAAAAATAAAAAAAAAAACCCACACAAATGCTCCATGGATTGTATGAACACAGTATTTCTCGATTACTGAATCTCAAAGAACCTTGTCAATTTGAACTCAGTAAGCCTTCTAGGCTGGCAAAATGGTTAAATCTCCATGGTTGGGACTCACTAAAACTTGATTTCTACTTCCTGAATTGATGTTAGACTTCTGTTAAATCTGAATCTTTAGTGAGCAGTAGAATCATCAGAGATGCTTGTTAAAAACAAGAATCCCAGATGCTCCCACCACCAGAGACTGTGATTCAGTAAGTCAAGTAAGGGTCCAAGGAATCTCTATTTTTAATGCATGTAACAGGATGTTAAAATGACAGCATCTCTATATCAGTTTCAACTAGGGTGTCATATCAAATAGGATACCAGCAGGAAACAGACGGCACACTGAAGCTGGGTAACGTGAGGAAAGTTTAATAAAGGGAGTATTTACAAAAGGTGAGGGCAGAGTGCAGTGAAATGACAAGGGGTAATGCAGAGCCTCAGGTCTCACCGCAGTAAGGCACCAGTCAACGTCATTAGACCCAGAAAGACAAGGGAAGAGAGCTGTCACCAGAACCAGAAGGAAGAGTCAGGTAGAGAGAACTGCTTGACAAAAGCTATGGCCTTTGTTGAAGGATGCAGGCAGCCCCCAAAAAATCCAGTAGAGAGGGAGCCAAGGAATTACTAACCCAACCCCATGTTCCCCCCTTCTTCCTGGCTTCTTCCCAAACTCCTCATTGTCCAAACTCAGGAGGGAGCCAGAAGGCAAGGGAGCCCCTTTGTGAAGTCATTATATATCACTCTCCGGGGCCACACAAGAGGATGGGTAGAAATGGGGAGTGGGTCTAGAGGGGCAAAATGAAGATATTCTGCACAGGCACCAATATGACAGATACCAAAGTGAGTGTAAAACACACCCATTTACCCTCCCCTTCCACGTGCAGAATTTACAAAAGAAATGTTTCAAACCAGTTCCATGACATTGAATGCTTCATCTGTACAAGGAAATAAGAAGCAGTCCTAAAGCAAGAATTGCTATGGAGCAGACCTCTGAATAAAACCACAAGAGTGGGGAAAAAAACTAAAGCTGTAATCTGCATCCCACATGCCATGCTTAATCAATGAACTGGTTATATGATACAAGAATTCTGAGGCAGATTGTCTGGAAAAAGTTTTTGTAAAACACTGCTCTGGACCATTTAAATCTGCCCAGGTATGATAAAATGGACAAGGAAAAAAGATGATTCATCATGGTGTTCTTATTCTTGGCATTAAGAGTTAAATGGAGTGGTTAAAAACAAAATTTCTAGGTGCAGACCGCCTGTAATAAAACCACATCTCTGCCATTTATTACCCAGGTGATCTTGGGCAAGTTATCTAGCTTCTTTAAGCACCAAGGTCACCACCCATGAAATAAGTATAATAGTAGTACAAACCTCCAAATATTGGTAAGACTAGACAAAATAATCCAGTTTCTTTAGCAGAGTGCCTGGTACACAGTAATACATAGTAGCAGTTTTTAGTAAAAATAGCTAGTAGCTAAATTAGCTAACTAGTAGCTGGTTTTATCATTCAAAATACATTTATAGAGTTATTACTACATACTATATTTAAGAGGTGGTATGCAAATAACCAAATTCTAGTATAACACCCAATTCATCTAAACTCATCCTCTTTTGTTTCCATAAATCATTTGTATTACCCTCAAATACTCAAAACCTGAATAAATACAGAATTTTTTTTTAAGATTTTATTTTATTTATTTATTTGAGACAGAGAGAATGAGAGAGAGCACATGAGAGGGGGGAGGGCCAGAGGGAGAAGCAGACTCCCCACCGAGCAGGGAGCCCGATGCGGGACTCGATCCCGGGACTCCAGGATCATGACCTGAGCCAAAGGCAGTCGCTCAACCAACTGAGCCACCCAGGCGCCCCAATACAGAATTTTGATATATGAGGCTTACTTACTGGTTCTCCTACAAGGAAAGGTGATAGGTTAGTTAGTTAATAGTTGTTTATTAAGAGCTCAGTTTGGATTGGAAGCTATATTAAGTGCAGTGAGAAGCATTACCATTCAAATAAAATATATATGTGCTGAGGGGATGTTGCCCAGTGGCTACCATCAGAGGGAATAAATAGCATTTAATAGAAGACTTCCTGCAGAATTTGAGTTTTGAGCAAGATAAGAATGGAAAGATTAATTCTTACTAACACAGCTGATGTTGAGAGGTTTTTCAGACAGGAGACAATAGCCTGGCAACAGCGGGGAACTAGGGATTAAACAGTCCTAAACTGGGTACCACACTCAGCAAGACTCAAGAGAGGAGCAGATGGGCTGTACTGGGGACAAAGAGGTGAGGTCAGATGAGGAGAATACCTCTTCTTGCTGTAAATCATCCAACTACATTGAAGTGTGCTTATACACAAAAATGTATGTGATCAATAGTAACTTCTACAGTTTCCAAAATGAGGACTTTCTGAATCTCTCTGAAGATTAAGTGAAAATGGTTATTGTAAGGCAAATATAAGTCATTAGTGATTACTGCTATTAAAAGTTCAGCTTTCTCTACAGCTGAACATAGAACACAAGAAGGAACTTCGGGGATTAATTATATTTGCGAGGACTTTAAAAAATTTCTCAGATTCCTATTTTCCTCTCCTGTGAATCAGGTAAAATTGCTAATACATTCACATTTCATGGTCTAACAATACACTCACAATAATGATTCTGCAGAAAATGCCCTTGGAGTGGGATAGATTTGGGGGGATAATTAATTCTGCTTCCTTCCTCTCTCACTTACCCCAGACCACTACCAGCGCTACTTCTAATCAATTTTAAACTTGAACAAAAATCCATAAGGTTGCAAATGACCAGATGACATGTTTATTTCTGCAGTGATTAATTTCCTCAAAAAAAAGAGGGCAAAGTTCCAAAAGAAATTGGATTGGTTTAATTGACACTCTCTACATATGAAACCAATAAAAACGCTAAAAAAAAAAAAAAAAAAAATCTTTTTACCTCCTACATTTCCAACCCAAATGATTTTTAAGACAAAGAAGAATAAGAGATCAGGGAAAGAAAAGAAAGCAAACTCAGCTCACCAAGAAGATTTTTTTAAAAAGTGTTCAACATGGCAAAAGTAAAATTCCTTTATAATTCTGGTGATATTGAATAAAACCAATACCTGAATTTTAAGTAATGGTGCTATATCAGAAATTTTTGAGCAATTCTCATGTTTATAGGGCAGAAGAACAGAAATTGACATGTGGCATATCTGAAATGCATAAAAATGATATATATACACTGTCATCATATTTGCAAATTAAATAATAAGGAAGTAATGTATCCTAAGCCACAGATAGACACATCCAGAAAAATTAAATGCCTGCATTAAAGAATCCCACCAGCAAGCTACCTCCAGCTAAGCTAGTTTTTTTATCACAATCTAGTTTCCATTTCATTAACCTTTGGGTCAAAGCTTCCAGAAAACTGTTGGCTATATCTCAAATGAAGAGATAAATGTGAAAAATAGACTGATGGGGAGGAATTCTGGGACTATGATGGCAGCCACGATGTAGTTTTTAAATCTCCCCCAAAGGCCCCCCATAAAAACAGACAGAGCAACTAGGAGAACAAAACCAAAAACTCATGAGCAATATTAACATCAAATGGTGACAATTAAATGATAAGATTTCCCCAGGAACCTGACAATTTGAGTGGATGGGGGTAAACCACGAGCAGCCACAAGACCCATTTGTTATGCCATGTAGGAGGAGAGAGAAAAAAGCAAAGGGTATATCTGATGAATCTGAGAACAGGAAAACCCAAAAATTGTCAACAAGTGCTTACTGGAAAGCACAGTGGATCAATGTGAGGACAGTGGCTGAAACTCAGAACTCAGGGCATTCCTATTTATAGTGCAAGAAGTTTTCAGTAAGGTCTGAAGGGGCTGAGGGAGCTGGGTCCCTACAAACTCTCAAAATCAACCAGCCAAAGCTCCCTCCCAGAATGAAATCCACAGAGGATAAACTGTTGGGAAAAGATGCCAACTTGAACAGGACAGGGATAACAGAGACGAAAAAAGAAACAATCCAGGTAAAAAGTGGGGAAGAGAAACACACATAAATAGAGTTAACTTGGTCAAGGTCATCTGGTCAATCCAGCATGGCTATTAAGATGAACCCAGTCATCCAAATCTAATGCTTTTTCAAATTTTACTCAGATGTCTATTATCATGTAGGCTAAGACTGAGAATACTAAATAAAATGAAGCTTAAGAAATGAACAGAGGAATGGTACACTTAAATATAGTTTTTTAAGCTATAAGAGTTGATGAGGAAAAAAAGTTTTATGTCAGAAGGCTGAATGCCACAAAATAGCTTCATGTGACTGCCATTCTGCTTCATAATATAACATAATGGCACCAATCATTTATTGAAGGTTCAGTCATTGCCAGGCTTTATTCCAGGTACTTTATATGAATGATCTCACTTAATACCAACAACAACCACCATTATCCCCATTTTCAAGATGAAGAAACTGAGGGGCGCCTGGGTGACTCAGTCGTTAAGCGTCTGCCTTCAGCTCAGGTCATGATCCCAGGGTCCTGGAATCGAGCTCTGCATCACGCTCCCTGCTCAGGGGGAAGCCTGCTTCTCCCTCTCCCACTCCTCCTGCTTGTGTTCCCTCTCTCACTGTGTCTCTGTCAAATAAATAAATAAAATCTTAAAAAAAAAAAAAAGATGAAGAAACTGAAACTAAGAAAAGTAACTGGTCTAAGGACACAGTTAATAAATGACAGAGCCAGAATTCAAATCCAGATCTGCTTGATTCAAAGCCTATTTATGTAACATCTGTTTATTATTTACAATAAAAACTCATATAGTAAAATAAGATGATGTTGAAAATTAAAACCTGGTATTATATTAACAAACAACACATTCTAAAATGACCAAGCTTTGTATTTCACTGTATCTCTTAATAGTTTCCATCTAAAAGATACAGATAAGCAAAAAGAATTCCTTGAGGTAAATAGGTAGACTGGTACCTTAAAATAGCCAACAACAGAAGTTTTGTTCATTCACGTCTCCATAGGTCTTTTGTGACAAAAGAAGGACTCTTTCTGACTGCAGGGATAGGATACTCCCACTGTATATATCCAAATCCTACTTAACCTTCGAATACCAGTTCATTCCCTTTTTCCATGTACTTTTCTCCTATCACTCTGGAAATTATTTCTACTTTTACTTAATTCCTACAGCTATACTTATTGCATGTCAGCACATTGTTTAGCATATAATTATTTCTTCAAGAGTATTTGAAGTATCAGAGACCAGATTTACCCTCCTACCTGAAACCACCAAAAACCAACCAACCAACCAACAAAATACATAAAAACAATGGTTTTCAACACACTGGATAGCAAGCAACAAAGCACAGTGCTCCCTGGGAGACAAGAAATAAGGTGAAGCCCCCATTTGTGCCAGTATACATACCTGCCTTGATTGAGAGAGTTTCCAGGCTGCAGCCCAGAGAGAGGGAATCCAGGGGAAATCCAGCTGACTCCCTGAGATGAAAGGACAGAGCTGAGAGTCTGGGGAGATCGAGGCAACTGAAATTTGTACAACAGAGTACCAAAAAGGAAAAACTTGCACAGAAATAGAACTCCAGAGATCCTCAGAGGATCTCTCTAAAAAAATTCAGCAGGGAACTGATTTGAACATGAATGTGAGAAAATGAGCTGAAGCTGGGGAAAGAACAACCTGAGAGGATTAGAAAGAACAGTACATAGAGCTCACCTAAGACTGGGAATAGTGCCTGTTCCCACAAAGCAGGTGAGGAAACATCATAATGCATGAGTCACTGAGTAGGGTGCTTGGAAGAGTGTTGCCTCAGAAGTAAGGAATAATTAGCCTGAGACTAAACACACTTCGAGGTCACCCTAACAAATTTTTTTAAATAATAAAGCACAAAAATAGTTATGGCTACCTCAAATGTCCAGCACTCAAAAAGGCAATGTCTGGCATCCAGTCAAAGATTATCAAGCATGCAAGGAAGCAGGAAAATACAAATCTTAATGGGGAAAAAAATCGATCAATGAAAATTGGCCCAGAACTGACACAAATGTTAGAAGGACATTATAGTAGTTACAACTATATTTCATATTTTCAATAACTTAGTAGAGACAGGGAAGACATGAAAAAGACCCAAACTAAACTTTTAGAAATGAAAACTGCAATGTCTAAAAGGAAAAATACACTAGAAGTGATTAATGGCAGATTAAGTATATAGAAGAAAATATTATTAAATTGAAGACATACTAACAGAAACTTTCCACAATGAAACATAAAGGGAAAAAAGAATTTTAGAAATAAATGGAAAATCAATGAGCTGTGGAACAATTTTGAGAGGTCTACTATGCATATATTGGAGTCCTGAAGAAGAGGAAGCAGGAAATTAAAAAAATTTTTGAATAAATATTTGATGAAAATATTAACCCACAGAACCAAAAAGCTCATTAACCTCAAGCAAAAGAAATATAAGAAAATGACACCAATACACACCATAATCAAATTATTCTAAACAATGATAAAAAGAAAAAAATTTAAAGCAGCCAGGGAAACAAAGACACATTACATAGACAGGAACAAATATAAGGATGACAGCAGATTTCCCATGGGCAACAAGGTACAGGAGAAGACAATGAAGCAATATCTTTAAAGTAATAAAAGAAAAATATGTCAATATGATTGCTTACATAGAAAATAAAATAGAATCTACAGAAAAGCAACTGGAACTAAAAAGTAAGGTTTACAATGTTGCAGGATCAAAGATCAACATACAAAACCAACTGTATTTTTATATACTCCCAATGAACAATTAGAAATTAAAATTCAAGGGGTGCCTGGTGGCTCAGTTGGTTGAGCATCTGACTCTTGATTTCAGCTCAGGCCTTGATCTCAGAGTCATGAGTTCAAGCCCCATGTTGGGCTCCACACTGGGCATGGAGCCTACTTAAAAAAAAAAAAAAAAGAAAAAGAAGAAATTAAAATTCAAAAAACAATGCAATTTACAATAACATTAAAAATATTAAATACTCAGGGATAAATCTGATGAAAGATGACCCCAGATGCCTCTTCTTCTTTTAAAGAGTTTATTTTTTAGAGCAGATATAGGTTTACAGTAAAATTGAGTAGAAAGTACAGAGTGTTGGAGCACCTGGGTGGCTCAGTTGGTTAGGTGTCTGCCTTCGGCTCCAGTCATGATCCCAGGGTCCTGGGATCGAACCCTGTGTCAGGCTTCCTGCTCAGCAGGGAGTTTGTTTCTCCCTCTCCCTCTGCCACTTCCCCTGCTTGTGCTCTCTCTCTGTCAAATAAATAAATAAAATCTTAAAAAAAAAAAAAAAGGAAGTACAGAGTGTTTTCATAGACAACTGATTTTTAACAAAGATAAAAAAGCAATTTGGGGGCACATAGGTGGCACAGTCAATTAAGTGCCCTACTCCTGTTTCCAGCTCAGGTCATGATCTCAGGGTCATGAGATCAAGCCCAGTGTCAGGCTCTATGCTCAGTGTGGAGTCTGCTTGGGATTCTCTCTCCCTCTCCCTCTGCCCCTCCTGCTCATGCTCTCTCTCTCTCTCTCTCACTCTCTCTAAAAAAAAGGGAATAAATAAATCTTTAAAAAAAATTTTTAAAGCAATTTGGTGGAGGAAGGATCATCTTTCAACAAATGGTGGGAATAATTGCATATCTGTATGCAAAAAAAAAAAAGAACTTTGGTCTATGCCTCACACTATGTGCAAAAAGTAACTCAAAATGGATCAATGACCTAAATGTAAAATGTAAAACAGAAATTCTACAAGAAAATATAGGAGAAAAGTCTTCGTGACCTTGGATTAAATATTTCCTAGATATACCAAATGCATGATCAATAAAAGGGAAAACGGTAAATTGAACTTCATAAAAATTAAAAACTTCTTCTTGTCAAAAGAACCGCTAAGAGGAGAAAAAGATAAGCCACAGAGTGGGAGAAAATACTTGCAAATCATTTATCTGATAAAATAATTGTATCAAAAATAAATAAAGAACTCTCAAAACTTATTAAGAAAAATATCAAAATGGGCAAATGATTTAAACAGACATTTCACCAAAGAAGATATATGAATGGCAAATAAGCCCATAATAGGATGTTCAACATCATTAGTCATTAGCAAAATATAAATTAAAGCCACATGAGATACCTCTACACACCTATTAGAGTGGATAAAATTACAAGGGCTAACATACCAAGTGCTAATGAAAATATAGAGGACCTGAAACACTCATACACTGCTAATGGAAATGTAAAACCAGCCAACCACTTTGGAAAACAGTTTGGCAATTTCTTAAACAATAAGCATACACCTACCAAATGATCCAGCCATTCCACTTCTAAGCATAACCCAAGAGAAATAAAAGTGTATGTCTACTTGTCCATGAATATTCACAGCAACTTTAAGAGCCAAAAAACTATAAACAATCCAAATGCCCAATGACAGGTGAATGAATAAACCAGTTTCGGCATATCCATACAATAAAATACTCTCAAAAAAATACAGAATGAACTATTGATACACACAATAACATGGATTGATCACAAAATAATGATAGACAAGCAAGACAAAAATGAGTCAAACTCTCAACACAGAAAGAATACACAGAAACACCAATCTCTGGGTGTTTTCCCCCCGAAAGAGGTATATTTGCATACTTTAAAAGCTGCTGCCTAACGGTCTAGCTTCCAGTCAGCCTAAATCTAGGTGCTAATGGAGATCCTCCCCTTTAGGAAAATAACAAGTCTTGGCACATGTTTACCTACTGGCAGCCACTAAAAATAAAGTAGGCTGCTTGGACCATCACCAAGGTTTGAGAGACAACCAAGAGATACAGAGTTGATAGTAAGGTTCCATCTCCTACACGAGGCCATTCCTTCAAGATGGAGAGTTGGCTGTTTTACATAATGCATAGAAACCAACACAGAGATCAGAGAAAATTAAAAAAAAAAAGATGTAAATATTTTTCTTTGATGCAAAACTCCAGAAAATGCAAACAAACACTTAAAGACAGAAGACAAATCAGTGGTTGCTGGGGACAAGTGGGAAGATTATAAAAGAGTACAAGAAAGCTTTTGGGAGTGATGGATATGTTCATTATCCTGATTATGACCATTTCATATGTATATGCATACGTCAAAACCTATCAAGTTATATACTTAGAGCAACTGTACACATTAATAGCAAATTACTGTATGTCAATTGTAGCACAATAATGCTTTATAAAAATGAGTGTTCATTTTTAAACAATCCATAGTACAAGATAAAAAGGACAAGCCACGAGAATGTCATGAATTCATTTTTTCCTAATATAGTTAGGAGTAAATAGTATGCACATACAATGAATATACAGGTGTAGCTTAAAAGATGGGTTTTTTTGGTTTTGGGGGATATTTTTGTGGGGTTTTCTTGAGGGGGTTGCTCTTTTCCCAACAGATACATTTGGAAGACAAAGGTTTACATTTCTTTTAATTTCCTTATATTCTAAAAATAATCTTATTGGGGAGAAGGAAAGATGGCGGAGGAGTAGGTGACCCTATTTCAACTAGTCCCCGGAATTGAGCTGGATATCTACCAAACCACTCTAAGCACCCACGAAACCAGCCTGAGATGTAAGAAGATCTGGATCTCTACAAATAGAATATCGCAGGCGGTTGGTTTTGAGGTACAAGCGGGGAGCCGTGATTCTGCGGGCAGATATCGGAGGATAAACAGCAGTGGGAGGGTGCCTGGCCGTGGGGATCCTGCACCACCGGTGAGCGACAGCCTCGCGTGCTGCGGACGGGCACACACTCGCAGACCGGTAGCGTTGGGAAAGGACTTTAGGGCAGCCCCCAGGGTGGAAACCCAGAGCGGCGGGGTCGCGCCTGCGAACTGGGAGCGGCTGGCGGTTTTAGAAGCACAAAAGGCAGAGTCGTGCCCCGACCTGGAGGCAGGACTGGGAGCGCTGCGGAGGGGCGCACAACCAAGGACGCTGCAGTTTATAGCAGCACGGACAGAAACAGAGACAGTGTGGCCTGGAGAGCTCACCGAAGAACAGACTGCAGTCTCTCTGCTCTGAGGCAGAGGGTTGGAAACGGTCTCTTCTGCTCTGACTCGCAGAAGAGACACGGAAAGCCGCCAGGGAAAGCCGCCAGAGAACAAAAGCCCCAAAAACTGATTCCCGCTGAGCCCATCCCCCGCCACAGGGGGGCAGGGCAACTCCGCCCAAACAGGGTTGCCTGAGTAACAGCACTGGCAGGCCCCTCCCCCAGAAGACAGGCTGGGAAAACAAGAAGCCAGCAACCCTAAAGTCCCAAGAAAACAGGTGCATTTTGCTTGGGTTCTGGCCAATAATTTGGACTCTATACATTCCCTCAAACACCCATCAACAGAATGACTAGGAGGAGGAACCCCCAAAATAGAAAAGACTCAGGGATTATGACTTATGCTGCTGATTTACAAATGTTTGCAGATATAGCCAAGATGTCGGAGATGGAATTCAGGCTAGCAATTGTGAAGACAATGGCTAGAATGGAGAAATCAATTAATGGCAACATAGAGTCTCTAAGGGCAGAAATGAAAGGTGAATTGGCAGAACTTAAAAATGCTATCAATGAGATCCAATCCAATCTAGATAATCTAACAGCTAAGGTAAGTGAGGCAGAAGAACGAATAAGCGACCTGGAAGACAATTTAATAGATAAAAAGGGAAAAGAGGAGGCCAGGGAAAAACAACTCAGAATCCATGAAAATAGAATCAGAGAAATAAGTGACACCATGAAGCGTTCCAATATCAGAATAATTGGAATCCCGGAGGGAGTGGAGAGAGAGGACTAGAAGATGTATTTGAGCAAATCGTAGCTGAGAACTTCCCTAACCTGGGGAATGAAACAAACATTCCCATCCTAGAGGCAGAGAGGACCCCTCCCAAGATCAAGGAAAACAGGCCAACACCCCAGCATGTAATAGTAAAACTTGCAAATCTTAGAACCAAGGAAACCATCTTAAGGGCAGTTGGGGGAAGAGATTCCTTATGTACAGAGGGAGGAACATCAGAATAACATCAGATCTATCCACAGAGACCTGGCAAGCCAGAAAGGCCTGGCAAGACATATTCAGGTCACTAAATGAGAAGAACATGCAGCCAAGAATACTTTATCCGGCAAGGCTGTCATTTAGAATGGATGGAGAGCTGCAGAGCTTCCATGACCGACAGAAACTGAAAGAATATGTGACCACTAAGCTGGCCCTGCAAGAAATATTAAGGGGGGGTTCTATAAAAGGAGAAAGACCCCAAGAGTGATATACAACAGAAATTTACAGGGACAATCTATAAAAACAATGTCTTCACAGGCAACATGATGACAATTCATATCTTTCAATAATCACTCTCAACGTGAATGGCCTAAATGCTCCCATAAAACGGCACAGGGTTGCAGATTGGATAGAAAGACAGGACCTATCCATAGGCTGCCTACAAGAGACTCATTTTGAACCTAAAGATACATCCAGACTGAAAGTGAAGGGATGGAGATCCATCTTCCATGCCAGCGGACCTCAAAAGAAAGCTGGGGTAGCAATTCTTATATCAGACAAATTAGATTTTAAACTAAAGTCTGTAATTAGAGACACAGAAGGACACTATATCATTCTTAAAGGGTCTATCCAACAAGATCTAAGAATTGTAAATATCTATGCCCCCAACATGGGAGCAGCCATCTACATAAGCCAACTGTTAACCAAAATAAAGAGTCATATTGATAATAATACATTAATTGTAGGAGACCTCACTACTCCACTCTCAGCAATGGACAGATCATCTAAGCAGAAAATCAACAAGGAAACAAGAGCTTTGAATGATACATTGGACCAGATGGACCTCATAGATATTTACAGAACATTCCACCCTAAAACAACAGAATACTCATTCTTCTCAAGCGTGCATGGAACTTTCTCCAGAATAGACCACATACTGGGTCACAAATCAGGTCTCAACCGATACCAAAAGACTAAGATTATTCCCTGCATATTCTCAGACCACAATGCTTTAAAACTGGAACTCAATCACAAGAAAAAATTTGGCAGAAATTCAAACACTTGGAAGCTAAAGACCACTCTGCTCAAGAATGTTTGGGTCAACCAAGAAATCAAAGAAGAACTTAAACAATTCATAGAAATCAATGAGAACGAAAACACATCAGTCCAAAATCTATGGGATATTGCAAAGGCGGTCCTAAGGGGGAAATACATAGCCATCCAAGCCTCACTCAAAAAAATAGAAAAGTCCCAAATTCACCAACTAACTCTACACCTTAAAGAACTAGAGAAAAAGCAACAAACGATGCCTAAGCCACGCATTAGAAGAGAAATAATTAAAATTAGAGCAGAAATCAATGAATTAGAAACCAGAAACACAGTAGATCAGATCAACAAAACTAGAAGTTGGTTCTTTGAAAGAATTAATAAGATCGATAAACCACTGGCCAGACTTACCCAAAAGAAAAGAGAAAGGACCCAAATTAATAAAATTATGAATGAAAGGGGAGAGATCATGACTAACACCAAGGAAATAGAAACAATTATTAGAAATTATTATCAACAACTATATGCCAATAAACTGAGCAATCTGGATGAAATGGAGGCCTTCCTGGAAACCTATAAGCTGCCAAGACTGAAACAGGAAGAAATTGACAACCTGAATAGGCCAATAACCAGTAACGAGATCAAAGCAGTGATCAAAAACCTCCCAAAAAAACAAGACTCCAGGGCCTGATGGATTCCCTGGGGAATTCTACCAAACATTCAAAGAAGAAGTAATACCTATTGTACTGAAGCTGTTTCAAAAAATAGAAACAGAAGGAAAACTTCCAAACTCATTCTATGAGGCCAGCATTACCTTAATCCCCAAACCAGGTAAAGACCCCATCAAAAAGGAGAATTTCAGACCGATATCCCTGATGAATATGGATTCCAAAATCCTCAACAAAATCCTAGCTAATAGGATCCAACAATACATTAAAAGAATCATCCACCACGACCAAGTGGGATTTATCCCTGGGATGCAAGGGTGGTTCAACATTCGCAAATCAATCAATGTGATAGAACACATTAATAAGAGGAGGGAGAAGAACCATATGGTCCTCTCAATTTTGTCATTCGACAAAATACAATATCTTTTCCTGATTAAAACTCTTCAGAGTATAGGGATAGAGGGAACATTCCTCAAGCTCATAAAATCCATCTATGAAAAACCCACAGCGAATATCCTCCTCAATGGGGAAAAGCTGAGAGCCTTTCCCTTAAGATCAGGAACACATCAAGGATGCCCACTCTCGCCACTATTGTTCAACATAGTACTAGAAGTCCTAGCAACAGCAATCAGACAACAAAAAGAAATAAGTTATTCAAATTGGCAAAGAAGAAGTCAAACTCTCTCTCGCAGACGACATGATACTTTATGTGGAAAACCCAAAAGACTCCACCCAAATTATTAGAACTCATACAGCAATTCAGTAATGTGGCAGGATACAAAATCAATGCACAGAAATCAGTTGCTTTCTTATACACTAACAATGCAACTGTAGAAAGAGAAATTAGAGAAACGATTCCATTTACAATAGCACCAAAAACCATTAAGATACCTCGGAATAAACCTAACCAAAGAGGTAAAGGGTCTATACTCTAGGAACTACAGAACACTCATGAAAGAAATTGAAGAAGACACAAAAAGATGGAAAAATATTCCACGCTCATGGATCGGAAGAATAAACATTGTTAAAATGTCTATGCTATCCAGAGCAATCTATACCTTCAATGCCATCCCGATCAAAATTCCAATGACATTTTTCAAAGTGCTGGAACAAACAATCCTAAAATTTGTATGGAATCAGAAAAGACCCCGAATCACCAAGAAAATGTTGAAAAAGAAAAACAAAGCTGGGAGCATCACGTTGCCTGATTTCAAGCTTTATTACAAAGCTGTGATCACCAAGACAGCATGGTACTGGCACAAAAACAGACATATAGACCAATGGAACAGAATAGAGAACCCAGATATGGACCCTCAACTCTATGGTCAAATAATCTTTGACAAAGCAGGAAAAAACATGCAATGGAAAAAAGACAGTCTCTTCAATAAATGGTGCTGGGAAAATTGGACAGCCACATGCAGAAGGATGAAACTCGACCATTCTCTAACACCATTCACAAAGATAAACTCAAAGTGGATGAAAGACCTCAATGTGAGACAGGAATTCATCAAAACCCTAGAGGAGAACATAGGCAGTAACCTCTTTGACATCGCCCACAGCAACTTCTTTCAAGATACATCTCCCAAAGCTAGTGAAACAAAAGCAAAAATGAACTTTTGGGACTTCATCAAGATAAAAAGCTTCTGCACAGCAAAGGAAACAGTCAACAAAACAAAGAGGCAACCCACGGAATGGGAGAAGATATTTGCAAATGACACTACAGATAAAGGGCTGGTATCCAAGATCTATAAAGAACTTCTCAAACTCAACACCCAAAAAACAAATAATCAAGTCAAAAAGTGGGCAGAAGATATGAAAAGACACTTCTCTGAAAAAGACATACAAATGGCTAACAGACACATGAAAAAATGTTCATCATCATTAGCCATCAGGGAAATTCAAATCAAAACCTCATTGAGATACCACCTTACACCAGTTAGAAATGGCAAAAATGGACAGGGAAAGAAACAACAAATGTTGGAGAGGTTGTGGAGAAAGGGGAACCCTCTTACACTGTTGGTGGGAATGCAAGTTGGTACAGCCACTTTGGAAAACAGTGTGGAGGGTCCTCAAAAATTTAAAAATAGAGCTACCCTATGACCCAGCAATTGCACTACTGGGTATTTACCCCAAAGACACAGATGTAGGGAAAAGAAGGGCCATATGCACCCCAATGTTCATAGCAGCAATGTCCGCAAGAGCCAAACTGTGGAAAGAGCCAAGATGCACTTCAACAGATGAATGGATAAAGATGTGGTCCATATATACAATGGAATATTACTCAGCCATCAGAAAGGATGAATACCCAACTTTTACATCAACATGGATGGGACTGGAGGAGATTATGCTAAGTGAAATAAGTCAAGCAGAGAAAGTCAATTATCATATGGTTTCACTTATTTGTGGAACATAAGGAATAGCATGGAGGACATTAGGAGAAGGAAGGGAAAAACGGGAGTGGGGGGAATTGGAGGGAGAGATGAACCATGAGAGACTATGGACTCTGAGAAACAAACAGGGTTTTAGAGAGGAGGGGCGAGGGGGGATTGGTCAGCCCGGTGATGGGTATTAAGGAGGGCACGTACTGCCTGGAGCACTGGGTGTTATACGAAAACAATGGATCATGGATCACCACATCAAAAACTAATGATGTATTGTATGGTGACTAACATAACATAATAAAATTTAAAAAATAATAATAATCTTATTAATTTTTTCAAAGGAAGTACCAAAACAGATTTCAAATGTTTCCTAAAGACAGTAAAACCAAGACAAAAGTTATGGAGAAAATAAAATTAGCAATCCAACATGCAAGAACAAACAAAGTAGCATCTCGAACTACTAGGAAGGGAAATAAAGCCTTACCAGATAAAATTCTTCTAGGAATAATTTTCAAGGGTGGCTCATATTTTATCTTGAATTTTTTTACCTAGTTGTCTCAAGATTTATTCCTCCAAATCTTGCTGCCTTTCCCAAAATTTTTTTTTTAAGACCATGCAAGGACACTGAATTTAAATAGTTAAATTAACATTATCTCATTATGCTAAGATAATGAGGTAGTTGTTCACATTTGGAAAGTACTCCAAAATCAGTCAGATTTTTAAGAAGGCCTTCAAAAGACTCAAAGCCGAGGAATAATTCAGAATGTTTTGTTGTTTTGTTTTGTTTTTCCAAATAGGATGTATGGCCCTCACCAGTAGGGTTGTTACAAGCTGATGAAATCTCATCAGTGTACCCAACAAGGAAAAAAAAATACTTACATACGTCCCTGCATCCAAAGGGTTTATGAAGACTCACAATACAGAAACTGCTTTTTCAAACTGAACTCCAGAGTTTTACGCATTTAACTTTCCTGGGGTTCTCTAGATTTGAAGCCTGGTTTTCCAGGAAAGTGGAAAAAACACGTGGATACTTGTCCGGATCAGTCATTACAAGCTGTAGCAAATTAGGTAAATGAGTTCAACTCTCTATAATTTTTCATTGAAAATGGAGGGATGAGTCTAGAAATTTCTCACAGCACCATCATTTTGCAACTATGTCTAAAACAAGACAGAAAGCTTTACTGAAAGCTTTGGACAGTCACAACAAGTAGGAAAAAGACACTGACTCAAGCACAAAAGCCAATTATGTTGTTTTAAAAATTGTAGCAAAAGTTCATGGATAGTTTAATATTTAAAGTTAATGTGGTGTTTATGATAATAAGTACATTTTCCATTTTCATTTTTTGTAACCACCCTTCAAAATTATAACATCACAGAATATAACAGAAACAATTTGCCTTGTGAAGAAAATCTCTATACTTATTATCTTATCTAAATGTTCCAATTAATTGTGGTTGAAGATTTATTTTAAAAAATCAAAAAATCTAAATGGACAAACAAAACAATTACCAAAAAAGTAAATAAAACTACATTACATTTTACACTTCTGTGTTCTTCAATTGAATGATACTGTAACTTAAAAAGAATAAAGTTTCAACTATTTAAATTAAAAATGCCAGACACATACCAATATTTTTAACCAATTTAAACAATGTTAAAGTTTCTATCATAACAGATCTTAGAATTTACAACCAATGTTATCCTAAAATATTTTAGGGTCCAGGGCCTTCCGCAAAGAAGGACAAATCATATTAGGTGATGCTAACATCCTTTCTATCCACCCTCAATATTTGAAAGCAAATGAAGTCAGGTTAATATGAAAGTCAAATCTGCAAGTCTTCAAGGCCAAAGGGAAAGGAGAAAGAAATCCATCAAAGAAGTATTTTAGGGGTGCCTGGGTGGCTCGGTCGTTAGGCGTCTGCCTTCGGCTCAGGTCATGATCCCAGGGGCCTGGGATTGAGCCCCGCATCGGGCTCCCTGCTCAGCGGGAAGCCTGCTTCTCCCTCTCCCACTCCCCCTGCTTGTGTTCCCTCTCTCGCTGTGTTTCTCTCTCTGTCAAATAAATGGATAAAATCTTAAAAAAAAAAAAAAAAAGAAGTATTTTACATCCTTTGGTATGTACACTCATGGAGTAAAATGTTTTTCAAGTTTCCCTGATTATGGGGGAAGAGGAAGGTTTATGGAAAAGGTATAGTGTGGTTTTATGCATTTATTCATTTGTGTTTTAGTTCTACAAGACTGCTATCTCTACAAGATTGCTATGTTCTGGGGATACAACAGTGAAGAAATAAACATAGTTCTTCTCACTGTCTAATATTGATCTTCTTGTTAGGACAGTAACTCCACATTTGTTGCATTGTGGAATGAAGAGAGTGAAGCTAGAGATAGCAAAATAGCTTGTTGAACCTCATTTGAGGAACAGCTTTCTACTCTCACAATATAGAAGGGAAATAGAGAAAAAGAGAAAAGAGAGAGTTAGCTGTGTGTTTTCACAAGTAGGAGTTTTCCCTGCCTTACCGTGTTCGAAGAAAGGAAGAAGGAAAAAGAAACAGACATATGCGTACTAAGGATCCACCCACTCACAGATATGGCTCAATGTGAGTCCTGCAACCTGTCATATTTGTATTCCTCCACCTTGGGGTCAAATGAGGAAGAAAACTAATTTGATAGAATAAGTAATAAAGGAGCATTGAGTACTCTCTCTAGAGGACCATGCTGTAACTTTCTATTTAACTTTCTTTTTGGAGGAAATGTCAGTATCAAAATATAATCTTCATGGGCACCTGGGTGGCTCAGTTGGTTAAAGCGACTGCCTTCGGCTCAGGCCATGATCCTGGAGTCCCGGGATCGAGTCCCGCATCGGGCTCCCTGCTCAGCGGGGAGCCTGCTTCTCCCTCTGACCTTCCCCCCTCTCGTGTACTCTCTCTCATTCTCGCTCTCTCAAATAAATAAATAAATCTTTAAAAATATATATATATATAATCTTCATGTCTGGATAAGCATATAGTTGACCATTATCTTTTCAACAGATCTGTCTCTCCGAAAGCTCCACCTTTCAAAAGATAATTGAGCCTATCTTGATATTAAAAAATCAAGGACCCATTTATGTTTTTAAAGGGAATGGCACATATTTGCATTACACAGAGGCAAATTTGACAGTTCAAAATTCTAAAATATGCAGGTAATACAGTAATGTGCAGCATTATCAAGGAAAACAGAATTAGAGCAAAGACCACCTTACTGCATTTCAAAAGTGCAAGGAAAACTAATACATTTGGCTGGTGTTAGTCACTGTTTTCATGGATCAGTATCAAAGCACAAAAACTGAAGCCAATGAACTGCTTATATTTCTTAATTTTCAAGATTTTATGTGCGAGAAAATTGATGATGTTTCATAGTAAAACTGATTTAAATCAACCTGTCATTGATTTGTTTACATAAACAGTTCCACTTCTTAATTTATTAAAGGGATAATATTGAGTTGACGATCTAATTTTTCTATATGCAAACCTAAATAGAAAAAAATGTCGCCACACTCACACACAACATATATAGTAAAGTAATACTCCCAACCATCTAGCCTTGCAACTATGAACTGGATAAAAAAACAGATTAGACCAAACTCCCTTCTTACTCCTTAAATACTACAAGAACACCTTTTGTGATTTCATTTATTTATTTGTCAAATATTTACTAAGTATCATTTTCCCTGCCTACCATGTAAATAGGTAGAAGATGCTATGAAAGAAATGTTAAGTTTTTACCCTGGACTTCAGGGATTTATACTTTAATTGAAGGTATTATCTTGTAGGTCCTCCTAACAGTTGGCTTAGACAGAAATTTTACACTGTTTATTTTCCAATTTGGATATACTCTCTATCCCATATCTCTTGCATTAGGCTGTTATTATCTTAAGGGCAGAAACACTGACACCTTCCATGTAACAACTATTCCAATTCTCAGGGTACATACACGACATACACAATAGAAAATAAAATATTTTTCTAGTATAAAACAGTGAGAGACCAGTTTCCCCAAAACTCTTTTAATAATAAGATACTAAGAGAGTTTAGCACTTTTTTCTGAGTATTTTTATAATTCATCACTCAGCAATAGTATAAATCATATTTTCTGAAATTAAAAGTACTATACAGAAAAAAAAATCCCTTATGAATAAACAAGTTCTAAAACAATGTTAACATCTTCATAACATTGTTCTATTTGGCTAAGTCGATGTGACAGATGGGTTATTGTAAACTGCAATTCCTTACTTGCACTTAATTTCCTACTTAAAAACAAATCAAACCCACAACACCACACCGGAGTACATTTCTAGTTCATTGCAAGCTGACCAATTAAAGTCAAATCCATGTATTTTGCATAAGGAAAACTAAATTTAACTCTTTCCACCCTTTGAAGCACTAAAACAACCTTAGAGTCGCAAGACGTGGCTCAAGACCCAGCTTTGCCACATACTAATTTTCGGACCTTGGGTAACTCATCTAACTTCTTGGTGATTCAGATTCCTCACGTGCAAGTTAAGAAGTTAAGATGCAATTCATTCAGCATCCCACTCCATCTCTAACTCTTTGAAGACACTGGCATTTACTAAACTTCTAATACTATCCTCATTCGACCCAAATGACATTCTATTTAACCACAAAACACAACCAACACAAGCCACATCCATTATACACCATTCTTGTGAATTCATCCACTTTTACCTGAATATGTAACGAGGCACACAGCATTTTTATGAATTGGCAGAATTTGTTACAAACCAGTAATTCAAGTGGTCACTCTGATCTTTCAAGAAGTTGCTATTGTTCTCTATCATTTGAAGTTCTAATAGGAAACAGATGACATATTCAAATTGGGTAATTTAAGGAAAGCTCAGTAAAATTTTGACTATTTACAAAGATACAAGAAGGGTATAAGAAAAACCACAAGGCATGATACAGTATCTTGGGACTGGTAACATGCCCCATTACCCACCCAGCCCCCACACACAAAGTAGCAAGAGAAGGGAGAGTTGCAGGAAGTTGAAGACAGACAGGGTATAGGGAGAGAATCACAGGAGATGTGATCTTAGGTAGAAGGACACAGCCAGCCCAAGGTGACCTTGCAAATAGGGAGCTGAGGTAATAAATGCCTTGCCCTCACAATCTCCACTCCTTCCAGTCTCTGACCAATGTCCCCCATTGACTAAACCCAATTAGAAGCTGAGGCCAAGAGAACCCTGTGGATGTATTTCATACAGGTTGGCTTCCTAGAGTAGAGTGGAGAAAGATCAAGAACTAGAGGTGTAAAGGGAAATACCGAACATAAACCTCTTCCCTCTAATTAGGCTACATTCTCAAAGAGTTATACTGCCCCCCAACTTGACAGGAGACTTCTTTAATGGTGTCATGAATACAAACTACTTGTCTAGTGAGCTCATGTAATATGCTGGATCCCTTCCAAATTCTATGTATTTAATGTTCGAATAATCTTTATTCTAATACTAAGAACCTATTAGAACTCTCTAATGTAGTCATCTGGGATAATTTTAGCTCTCAACAGGTTTTCACAAAGAATGCAAGCAAACCAATTGCTTAAATTGGAAGAAATGTCAATGTTAGTAAAGATTGATTTCCTATACTCCTTCTCTCTAATTAGTTGCTTTGGACATCAATGAGTTGCATGAAAAGAGCCACAATGATTTCTCTGATTAAGTAGCTCCAGCAAACTAGAAAGGTTGGAGGACAGCATTATTAACTCTTTCATGGGCTGTGCATGTAAAGCCGTGCTGAGCTGCACACAATATCGAAATGCTCCAGGGGATAGGAGAATAAAAGTGGCTAACAGGAGGAGGAGCTTCAAAAGGAGGACTTCATTTGAACCTCTAGTTTAGAAAAGGCAAGGAGCATATCCATCAATGTAGAAAGAAAACTACTGCTAATTGGATACTTGCTACCATGTGCTATGCCTAGTGCTTTTACATCATATCTCATGTAATCTGCAGAACAGCCTAGTGAGATATTTTTATTTAGAGCATTTTACATATGCAGAAAGTAACTTGCCTAAGCCACTACAAAACAAAAATCAAAAAAATCCAATAATGAGACACAAATTCTAAAAGGTTTTGATGTGGCCCCAGACCCAGACATAATGCCACCTTTTTACCATTTTTAATCATTGCTGTGTCTTAAAAAGTTGTAAGACACAAATAACTTATTCTGCCTATTTATAGCATCAATCTGGAAACGTAGAATTTCTTCTGAAATTGACTACTTCTTTTGACAAATATTTTAAGGGGTTGTCACAGCACTTGGAAGCATGCTGGGAAGAGTTAGTCTGTGAAATCTTTTCCCTAGAATAAGCATACTGGTTTTCCACCACACACCCAGTTGAGAATAGTCCTCTGTTTTTGTGCTTAGAAATCAAGCCTCCTCAAGTACACTCGGGGCAGAGACTATGCCTTCTTCCTTTTGTAATCCTTACAGCACCAAGCACACATATAGGACACATAACTGGGATTAAATAAATACTTGTTTAATGAGTAATCAGCATAGCACAGTATGTTATGGGCAAGAGACTTCAGAAAGAAAAGTACACACTGGTTTATCTACCCAAGAAAGATAGAAATTAAACCAATCTTTGATCCTCACTAGTGCTGTGGCATCTAATTTGTGTTTCCTGTGGGCCAGAGACAAAGTATACTCCAGGTGCTTTCTGTAGTTGAGCCTTCCCCAAACCCATCACATGTCTACTCAAAATCGATCCCACCTCCAAATAATTAATACAAGAGCAATGATGCTAAAACGTTACGAAGTGGAAAAATAAGAAGAAAGGTGACATCTAATGTTAATTATGTGTCAGGCATAGTACTTAACAGTTTACACGTATTTTCTCATTTAACCCTTATAATAATTACTGTCTTCACTTTATAGATGAAGACACTGAGCTTAGAGAAGTTAAGTAATTTGCCTATGGTCACACAAATAATAAATGATGAGTGACAGAGTAAAGATTCAGCTTACACTCTAGAAGATAATCATTAAAGGGCAGCATATTATCCAAAAGACAAGAGATAGGTGCAGCCACTACAGGAAACAGTATGGAGGTTCCTCAAAAAATTTAAAATAGAACTACCAAATGACCCAGCAATTCCAGTTTGGGGTACTTATCAAAAAAAAAACACTAACTCAAAAAAACATTTGCACTCCCATGTTCACATTATTTATGGAAACAACTTAAGTGTCCATCGACAGTCAAATGGACAAAGACAATGTGATGTATATTCAGCCATATAAAAGAATGAAATTGTGCTATTTGTCCAACATAGATGGACCTTGGAGACACTATACTAAGTGAAATAGGTCAGAGACAGAGAAAGACAAATACCATATCATCCCACTTACGTGTGGAAACAAAAAGAAGAAGGAGGAGGAGGAGGAGAAGAAGAAGAAAAAGAAAAAGAAAGAAACAAGAAGCTCATGGATTCATAGATACAGAGAACAGATGGGTGATTGCCAGAGGTGGGAGGTCAGGGTCGACAAAATGGATAAAAGTGGTCAAACAAATACAAACTTTTCACTTATAAAATAAATAAACCCTGGGATGTACTGTACATAGCGTGGTGACCATAGCTAATAATTGTAATGCATACCTGAAAGTTACTAAAAGAATAAATCTTACAATTTCTCATAACAAGGAAAAAATACATTCTGTAACTTTGCATGACAGATGTTAACTAGACTTATTGTGGTGATCATTTCACAATATAGAAAAATATCAAATCACTTCGTTGTACACCTGAAACTAATATAATGTTGTATGTATCTCCTTTAAAAAAAAAAAAAAAAGGCAGCCTTTAATATCACTAAAGATACAGGGAGTGGGCACCAACTTTTGCCTTGGTCACACTGGAGTCATTATTGAGATGACTAATGCATATGAGGTTTGCTTGCTCCCTTACATTGGTGAGGGCATCACAGCTCACACCCAGGTTGCCCTAGAAAGAGTGGGGGAGCTTGGGAACAGAAGACCTAGAGCTGAAGTCCTAGTTCCATTGTTCTCTGGCTGTGGTTATCTGGGGGCATTCACTTTTCCTCTCTGAACCTCAGCTTCTAAGTCTGTCAAGTGGGGATGATAATACTTTAAGACCCATTCAGAGGATTCAATCAAGGTGCTTCCAAATCTAGAAAGCACTGTGCCACAAAATTTGTTGATTATTCGCTTCTACTGATAACACTCTCTGCCACCAGCAGGATAGGAGACCCCATAACATAAAATCCTGGGCCATCACCCCAACATGCTGTACCTTGGGAATGGTTTGTTGAGAGAGAAAAATCTAATTATTCTTTATAGCTCACGGCTTGGGTATTCTTCACCCAGTGATCTAAGGAAACTGAAGGAAGAGACGGGGATAGTTAGAAATAGCAGGTGGGATTTATGCTAATTTTGTGGGACAAGGAAGGGCTTGAAAATGATTTTGGAAAGAGATAAAGTTGCTCCCATTTGTTATCATATTCATCTTCAAGGCCACAAATGGGAAGAAACTTTACTAATGATGGAATTAGTTTTTCATTTATTTATTTTATTTTATTATTATTTTTTAAGTAAACTCTATGCCCAACATGGGGCTCAAACTCACGACCCTGAGATCAAGAGTCCCATGCTCTACCAACTGAGCCCCTAATTTTCCATTTAAATAATAATATTTTATGGTATTTAGGCATACTCTACATTGTTCCAAACTGTATTTGAGGTAAGATACATTATAGTTTTTGGTACCACTTTGTGATTTTGCAAAGAATTTCATAGTAATGATTTCAACTGGTGGTATTTTTTTAAAGATTGTATTTATTTATTTATTTATTTGAGAGAGAGAGAGAGAGAGAGCATGAGCAGGGGAGAGGGGCAGAGGGGGAGGGAGAAACAGACTCCCCACTGAGCAGGGAGCCCACCGTGGGGCTCCATCCCAGGACTCTGAGATCATGACCTAGCCAAAGGCAGACATTTAACTGAGCCACCCAGATGCCCTTAAATTGGTGGTATTTTTTAGAGTGCTATCTTCTTAATTCTTTGAAGGAGGAAATCATACATAGGAAAGGTGATAAATTATTTTTATTATGTGAAAGTTTGGTTAGACAATTTTTAGACCCAAGCTGTTTTCCAGAGCTAGTATTTCTTAATTCCCTGTTCCCTAGTTTTTCCATCTGTAAATAGAGTAAAACAATCCCCTACTGTTTTTCCATTTCTAATAAAATTACGTATGGAAGGTGTTTTGGCAAATTCAAAAGAACTGTTTTTATTGTCCATTATCCATCAACTCTGCTAAGTGAGAGTATATTTCTTAGTCACTCTAACCCACAGCAATTCCAAATCAAGGATGCAACCCTAAAGAAATTCCTTTATTTATCTAGGAAGTATTTGCACATAAGGGAAGTCCATACAACGTGCAGAGAGGGAGATGAATTAACTAGGAACCCCAGAGGGTCCGCCCAGCTGCTTGGACACCCAAACCTGGCACTGAGCAAATGAACTCCTAAAATCACTGGAGGCATCAGGGTACTCACCCAGCCATCTGACTCACTCACAGCATCTGGGCATGAGAAAATTTTATTTCCCAAAGCCCACTTCCCTGTCCCCTCTTCCCTAGCCACACATACAAACAATCTGGACAGTCCATAAGGTAGAGGATAATTTTAGGGGGCTCCCCAGGGCCTGGCTGGATGCTTTCCAATCATTTCTTTCTGGCCTGTGAAATCAGATGCACTATTTCTTTATACATGAGAAAAAATGAAATCAGTTTCTATTTGCAGAGTGAGATGGAGAAAATGAAAATCGCACACAGCTATATCACAGATTCTTAGAAAGGACCTTCCTAAGCTAGAAGAGAGGAAGGAGGCAAAAGAGAAACTCAAAAGAAAAGGAAGTTTGATTTGTGAGCCCCTGAAAAGTGTCCCACACCCTCGGTCTCATGTACGTATAGCACATTTAAGGTTTTGGAGTATAGGTGGTAAATAAAATCAATGAGATTTCTGGATGCATTTTAACCACTGGTCATGTGGTTTAATCATCATGGCCATTCCAGAAGCAAATCGCTGTGTGTCAGTCTGTCTGTGTGTCTTCCTGTCTATGTGTGGCTCTGTATGTGCATCTGAGCTCTCCCACACCACCCTTCTTTCTCCTAACGGACATACAACACATTTTAACACATATGAAATTTGGTTAAAATGAACACCAAGAATAGATTGTTGGACCAAAAAAAAAAGGCCTGGGGAATTAGATTTCACAAAAGGCCTATACTAATTCAAGAATGGAATAGGAAAGAAGGACACTGATTAAGAGGGAGTATGTGGACCAATATTCTGCACCTAAATATGGTTTCAAATGAAATCATCCTATCACATAACCCAAATTTTGCTGGCCACATAAACCCAACTCCACCCTGAGAACATCAGATTCTCTTCCAAAGATCCCTCCTTCTTTGGTATTGGTAGGTGTCCTCAGGGGGAAATTACATCATGTGAGCTCTCAAACCAGTCCAGGCAACCATA
The DNA here is from genome assembly GCF_029215605.1 of Mirounga angustirostris. NCBI lineage: Eukaryota > Metazoa > Chordata > Mammalia > Carnivora > Phocidae > Mirounga > Mirounga angustirostris. The sequence continues at coordinate 65,402,707 of NW_026991710.1, forward strand.
GGACCTGCTGGCTCCAGGTTGCCCATAAGCCTGAAAGGCTCCTCCAGGAGACTACCCATTATTGCTCTGCCCAGGCCATCAGTGCTCCCCTTGCATGGAAAGGGTTCCCTTCTCTGAGTTCTACTCTCTGAAACAATATAGGATGATCCTGCTGTGGGGCCAAGTTCTTTTTTCTGACACGGAGTAGCCAGGCTCAGGGGACAGAAGGAAAGGGGAGGGAGTTCAAGTAACAGCCACTGTATGTTTCTGCAATCTATAATCCTAGACTCTCAGACCCTCTTCAGAGCCCAGCAAACCCTCCTTGCAATTTGCCTCCTGCCACTGATATCTGCTCCCACCCTCCCCACATCTTGATAGAATTTCACTCATAAACTCAGTTAAGTTTCGTCCTGAGGAGGTGCTTTTTTCTTTAAGGAAATCTCTAGATACAAGTAGATTCCAGGACTTACTGCCCAGGGGTTAAAGCTCTAGTTGTAAATTATGACTGCTTCCTATTTCCTTCTCTACCTTTCAAATGCAAGCATTTCTATTCCTTACCATCCATACCATCCTCGACAGTCCATTCACCAACAGATCCTCGCATGCCTGGGATGCCAAGTATGCACCTTATGTTCTGTGCTCTCCATCACAGTATCAGAAATAGCAATTCACATCTGTATAATGCTTGACATTTTATAAAGGACTTTCACATTTATTACCATTCTGGAGCCTCACATCATTTCTGTGAATAAAGCAAATCGAATATTGTTACTTTCATTTTAAAGCTACAAAAATTGACACTCAGAAAGGTAAGGAGATTTCCCCTAATAGCATTCAGCCAGTGAGGAGATGAGGCAGGCTCAGAATCCAGATCTTAAGACTCCTGGTGTAGGTTCTTTGCAATTCATAATGCTGCCACCCTCCAGCTTTCAGCCCCATGCACCTCTCTGTAGGCTCCCTCACTTGGCTTCCAGCCAAGTTCAAATAATCTCCAAGAAAGTAAATTTCCATGCTTTCAGGCCATCCAACAGAGTTTCCAGAGAAGCAGGGCATCATTACTCCCTCTTTCCCACTAGAAATATGATAAGAAAGCCCACTGGATAAGTGTTCTTTGGAGTAAATTAATTTTGGAATAATCTTATCTGACTTCCAGCCAGAATTCTCCACCAACAGCATGCAACATAAAAGTCTGATGAATAAAATCTTGACTTATAGCATGGATTTGCTTCACTTGACTTATTTTGAGGACGCATGTTTGCAAACCAACTGAAAAATAAAAACTACTCTGTGTTTAATTATATTGCAATCTATGGTTGAATTTCATTTAAATGGAATTTATAATTGGCACATTTGTCAAGTACTACTTCTGCCAGAGTTGTATGTAAAAGTACATTATCAACATTTGTACAACTGCAGCCCAAGTTAGCTAGCATCAAGACCCATCCCATTGATTAGGGGGCAAGTCACTAAAGGACAGTGGCTGTCGCATTTCCATAAAATACAAGTAAATATATTCAGAAATAAATTGTTTCCCAGATTTTGCTAAAACAGCATATGGCATGTTTTCAAAGTTAATGAGCACTGATTGAGCACCTCTGTTGTGCTCAGCACTGTGGAGAATTCAGAAAAGGAAAAGGTATGTCCTAAGATAGTCAAAGAAGAGAGACACCCCAGGGTATCGGGATCAAGGTGAAAGTATATAATTATCATCATTATCATCATCATCATTATACTATTTGTCAATTAACTACATGCCAAACACTAGGCTTAGTATTTTATTTGAATTATCTTACTTAATCTTCATAACAACTCAATGACATAGTTACTATTATCATTCCAATTTTCAGAAAATAAAAGCGAGACACAAAGAACTATTTTATTTAAGGTCATATAGATACGAATTGAAAGAGCCAGGATTGGAAGCCAAATATCTGAATCTCCAGCCTGTGTACTCTTAGCCTCCTTCCCATAATTGGAGAAGCCTTCATGATGGGCTGGATCTTTACCATGGCTCTGGTAGGGTTTAGTTAGGAAGAATGGAAAGAATGAAGAAAGGTCATCATATTAAAGGATAAGCAAGTAGCATAAACAAAGGCATGGGGCAAGAATTTGTATGTGACCTGTGAGGATCCCTGAAGAAAATTAATGGCAGGAAATAAAGTTAGCTAGGCAGAGTAAGACACTTAAGAGAATACCTTAGAAATAACCCAGACAGAATTTAAAGACTTGAGCCTTTGGAAATAGAAAGTGACATAGACAGACTCTTGTGTGGGAAAGTGACAATGAAAAGCCATTGTAGTACACTAGCAGCATATTCAGGAAAGGGGGAAAAGAGGAAGACGTGAAAGAAGCAAACCAATTATTACTTATCGTGAAATCCCCTCCAGACCCTACTGCTCCTTGGTCATGGTACATATTCAATGAGTGTTTGTCAGATCAGTGGACAAAAACTAATAGGGATAAAAAGAAAGGTCTAAGTCCAAGAAAGAATCTGCGGGAGTCACTGACAGATTGTTCATGAAGAAAAAAGAAAAGGAAGAAAGTAAAAATGGCACCGAAGAGCTACTCTAGGTAAAAAGGTGTGTGGTGCTTTTGGCTGACAATGGAGTTGGAAAGGAGGAGGTTCCAAGTGGGCCCAGGGAGGGTGATGAGTCCTCTATTTCGCTTTGAAAATGTAGAGGTTTGAAAGGGATACAGAATACTTACCATATTATAGGCATTTGGAGAAATAGGCCTAGAATACATTTAAGATTCTCCAAGGGTAGAAAGCATAGTCCTTACTCATCACGAAATTCAGGTAAACAGAAGTTGTCATTTTATTTATGGGCTACTTCTATAGGCAACCCCAAGCAGGGAGAACTTCTTAAATATAAATGTCACTACTAGACCTACTGTATTTTATCCAAGACCTGTGAAGTAAAGAAATTCATAAGGTACAAGAATACTATCAGAAATTGCAAAGAACTAAGCCGAAGGAAATAAATCAAAGAGTGAAGCTCTTTTCCTGTTCCTTGTGACATGCAGCCAGCACTGGCCATTTGACAGATAGGAAACACCAGTCTTTACTTACCAAAATACAAAAAGGAAAAAATCATGTAATGGTTTCTCAGCAAGAAGCCATTAGACAGATGTAATCATAATGGGACCAAATATTCCTATAAATGAAATGCATGCATTTAGGACCACAAGCAGAGTTTAAAAGCAGCCAACACAAAAGGTAAGTAGAGTTGCCTGTGCGTATACAATGGCTCAGATGTGAGAGAGCAATCCAATTGGCCCTCAAACAAACTGAATTGTGAATTTACAAGACAAACTCAGTATCCATTAGCTTAAAATTCAAATGACCCTCATCGAAAGCCCAGCTGTGGCAACAGGAGCTATTATTCTCAAAGTAAACTTCTCCCTTCTGATCATGCACCGACATCCAATCACTGAAGCTACAGCCTTCCTCATCCAAATTATTTGCTTTCAAAACAGCCTGACCACTTGGCTCTTTCTTTAGATGCTTGAAGCCCATCAGAAAGACCAAGTGGATGAGAGCATGTAAGATTCATTTAAACAAAGGGGCTCATTGTAATAGACAAAATCAAGATCTCTACCAGGCAAATTAGAGGGGGGAGAAAACTGCTTGAAAGTATAAGTTCTTTCAAGAGAGAAGAGTTGGGGTCAATTAAAATATAAAGCTGGAAAGATCCACAAATGTAGCCTGAGGAGTCATTCAGCCCATGGAGCACATTTGTTGTTAGTAGGCACAAAGAGAAATAAATTGAACTCCAACTACAATGTTCTAAATAAAAAGCGTATCATAAAATGGGCTCAGGTAACATGTCAAAACTTTTACCCAATTTAGAGGCAGAATATTTATCAAAGGTTATTTGGTAAGTTAGTTGTTTGACACTCTGAAAATATTTTCTCCCAAAAAATAATGTTATTCATGGTGATTGGCTTCCCATGGTAGACCACAAAAAATCTCCTAGAGTATGGAGTAATAATGTGTAAGTATAGTACTGGGATAATGAGGTAATGCCAATTGTTCTGTAAAAATAGCATCTTACCATCCTATATAGCAGTGCTTTTCAAATTATGAGTCACAACTCATGAAATCAATTCAATGGGTCTTTCCCTGTTTAATTCTTAATAGAATGGAAGAAATGGAATGGAAAGAACAGAATTGCAAAGATCAAAGTACGTCCTCTGTCATAAGTAAAAGTATTATTCTTGAAACTTAATTTCAATATTATAGGTATAAATAGCTCTGTGCATTCAGGATTGCAGTGTAAAATAAATTTCTTACCGTGGGTCACAGTTAAAACAGTTTGCATGTCTTTTAGCAAGGCTTTCATGGGGTGCCTAACACAAAGCCAGGGTATAATAACATTTGTTAAATGAATGAGTGAGTGCGTGAACTGGTGAACACATGAAGAACGAATAAATAGGATGCCAGTGATACACTTCTCTCAGTCACAGACCTGACACTTGCAGAGGAAAGCTTGCTCACATTTCCACTAGCATTTCCGTACTAGTGAGGCAGTGGGGACAGAGGGTTGCCCAACTGTAATTCCCAATAGCTAGTTCCCTTGGCCTGGGACAGGATCTCTATCACAATAGGGGCCATTATGTGGGAAAGATAGGGACAAGGCTTCTACAACTGAGTAGGATTGGACTCTAGGGGCTGGGTTCTGAGGGGGCGGGGGAAGATAAGATAGGGTTGCCAGATTTAGCAAATAAAAATACAGGGTGCTGGTTAAATTGGAACTTCAGAAAAACAACAAATAGTTAAAGAGCAAGGAAAATCATGAACCTTCAGAGCTGGAAGATCCATCTGATCCATCAGTTACTTATGTGAGGCAAAATGATGTATACAATACTCTGCTGGGTGCTGTGGAAAGAAAAAACACTTAGTTCTTGAGCCTGAAGAGGTCAGAGACACACAGGCAAGGAGCTCAGCAATGACCATGCCCTGAGCACTATTCTAAGCACTTTCCAGGCATTAACTCATTTAACCCTCGTCATCCTGCGTTCGGCACTGCTATCATCCCCACTGAAGACCAAAAACTGAAGCACAGAGAAGTTACAAGAGAAAGCTGCCATAGGTCTCCTATAGAAACACACCAATAGTATCCAGTGGGCCTGAAGTAGAGGGCTGGCTGGGTCCAAGGGGCTGGGTCTGGAGGGGGGATCTGAGCTGAATCTTGCAGGAGGAGGAAAACTCAAAAGATGATTTAGGGGAAGAAAACTGCAGGCAGAGCCAACAGCTTAACAGTAAGAGGACATGATCAAGAAATAGGCATAGACAAAAGTTGCTGGAGTACCAGGAATATAATAAGAGGAAGGAAACACTGGACAAGAAATGTAGGTAGTGACCACACTGTCAAGAGGAACCACATCCGCTACTGCATCTGCATGCAGTGGCAAACCACCAAAGAACTGGGGGTATATAAATGGACACTGTGGTGAGTTGGGCTATTAAGGAAAATTGCTTTGGCAATGGTCCCAAAGATAGAGTAGATGAGGCAGCAATCAAAGGCCAGGACAAGATCAGGTAAATCAGTGCAGTTGGCTGGCAAAGCACTGTGGAATCGGAGTCCAGGATTTACCTCCAAGATTGGATCCATCATAGGGATGGACATAACCTTGGACAATTCAGGTAATGACCCTGAGCCCTGGCTTCCTCACTTCTAAAACAGGGTTGACAATACAACTTAACCTCATAGTGTCCTTGGAGAATAAAACAGAAAACATGCAGGAAATGCTTCATAAGTGGAAGCTCCCTGTAAAGGGTCATGGTGATTGAACTTGAATCCTTCCCTTAACAATTCCTCTGAGTTCAATCAGCCTTTGATTGAACATTCCAGGAGTAAGGTACTCATGCCATCCCAATGGTAACACAGTGAAGGAGAAAGAATGGAAGAATTCAGGTGTTTACCTTTCCTATTTCCAAAGAGAAAGAGTATAACTAGGAATAAAGCTGAGGTAGAAAACAAAAAAAACAAAACGCCAAATACCAAGTAACCATAGTTGAAGAAGGTAGGTGAACTTGGTATCCTCACTCTAGCACACATTACTAGAGTGACCCTAACCAAATTACTTAAACTCTGTAAACCCTGATTTTCTTGTCTGTGAAGGATGGTTGATAACACCTACATCGGGAACCTACTGGAAAGAGAGCTGAGACTGCGTATGTTATGCCCTTAGAACAATGCCTACCAGAGTAGACAATAAATGACATTATTGTATTATGTGTAAATTAAAATAAAGCTACAGTCACAGTTAGGCAGCGATAGTGGTAGAGACAGAAAACAGAATGTGGAAATAAGTAGAACATAAATGAAGTGTGACAATTCTAGAGGAGACCACGTCCAGAAACAGGGGCATGGAATTGAACACCCCTTTTCTGGACAGCCAGATGTGTTCTGCCCAGTGGATGTGGCTTCTGAAATGTGCCCCTCCAGGTGAGATGATAAAGGATGGCAGCATTAAAAATGCAGGTTTGCAGACTGAGGGAAGGGGGCCTGGAAGGAGAAAACGTAGTCGCCTCTGACTATATAATTCTCCTGCCTCTTTCTGCTGTGAAACCAGACCCCATCGCTGACTCTCAGGAAGGCACAGTGCAAAGCAATGCTGAGGCTGAGGTGGGGGGCAGGTTCATAATATGTCAGAGCTGACAGGGGCAGGAATGGATGTCGGGGCCAGACCTCCATCCGTCTGAGCATACAGGACACATGTAAGTAGGACCTGCGAGGTCTGAAACCACCGTTCTATGCTTAGAATGTCCTACTTCTCTAGACAGCAGAACATACAGAAAGCCCACTCTTCCTGCGGAAGCTCTGCCTTGGTGAAGCACAAACGTTATTCCAAAAATCTAGCCCAGTGCTTGGGGCACTGCCATGACTGAGGTAAACTTACTAGCCTTTCATTTTTTCTTGAAATTTTAAAATTGTTTCTCAAGGACTTGGTTTGTAAACTGAAATACTAAGAAAACGTAGAGGGAAGATTAACAAAATGATCATGAAGACACTCTGGGTTTCAAATGTGCACCATCTGTCCTTCGTCTCTGAAGATGACACAGCAAGGTACGCACTGGACCTGTTTTCCAACCACAGTGACTCTCTGCCCCTGTGTTCTCCCACAACCTGTCACCCGATCTCCCTTGTCAGACAACTGCAAACACGCGAGAGGTCCAGTCGGGATTCAGTATTCTTTCTGGCAGAATCTCCTCTGTGCACAACCAAACTGGCCTGTGTCGGAAGAAAGCACATTCGTGGCCACCCCCCTAACAAAATGAAACCAAAGGCCATTCATGATGAAAATCTCCATCTCTTCTCTTGATCTTCCTGAAACTAAAGGTAGCCTCCAAAGTTAGAATTAGAGCATTTGGTGGAAATGAAAAGCTGCCTAGATTTTCTCATGTCCTAGCACTTTCACTTTTGGGAAATGAATATTTAGAAAGGTTTAAGAATATCTTTCTTACACATTGCTCTCCCTCCCAAATATAGAGAGCGCAACAAATGCCTCTTCATTTATGAGTAAGAATGGGTTGCCTGAGAAGAAAGCAATCTCAAAACACATTCCTGACTCAGTTATTCACCTCTTTGGGCAGATTTTCCCCCATAGGTAGGGAAGGGATATCTCTTAACTCTTCCAGCAACACTGATTAAAAGTGATATCTGGTGGGGTGATTCAGCCAACACTGGATCAATCATCTGTAGAAAGGAGAAAGCAGAGACTACAGTGGTTCCTGCCCCCCAGATGGCTAGAAAATAACACAAAGCAAGATAAATGGAGTTACCAAGGACTGAGGGAATTCCCTTTTCCAGGAGCTCTTCAAAGACAAAACAGCCACCCATTTTCTTAATTGTCTAAGTACGTCTCTGACTACTTTTTAAGCCACCCTCCAACCAGCAATGATTGAGAGCCAATTATTCTAAGAAATCAAGGTGGGGCATCTACTGGCTGGAGGATAAAACAGACAGGAATAGAACACCAAAAGTCAGTACATACAACGAAATGACTTGGTGTGGGTTTGAAATTTAAAAACAAAAATCCAGGGGATACCTGGCTGGCTTTGTTGGTGGAGCATACAACTCTTGATCTTCTGGGTGTGAGTTCAAACCTCACGTTGGGTATTGAAATTACTTAAAAATAAAATCTTCTTAAAAAATAAATAAAAATAAAAATCCAAATACAATGAAGAAAAAGCCAGAGAGAAAATTTTAAATGAGCATCTCACCTCTCTGGGATGACCCCCAAATGCTACCTAACATTTACATCACAGAGAAGGAAATGAGCAGAGATGTAACAGGCCAAAGGAGACAGCTGATTTTAGCTGCAGGCCTGGAAAACTTTACTTTTTCAGGCTTTTCATTATTTTTTTAGATTTCAGGCCCCCAAGCACCCAGGCATTTCAGTCTGGCTTCTCCCAATCTGCTCTCGTTTTCCCAGCTGCACTTCATCACTTACTATTGAGATCTCCTTGCTTTCACACAGCAGAGATAATGGGTTGGGCAATCTGAGCTCTAAAATCAAAGCAATGTGACCACGGGCCCTCAGAAGGTAAGAGCGCCTACAGTTGCAAAGCGGAGAAGAGACTCACAAGCAGCCAGGGAAGAGCCTGAGAGTTTGCAGCCTGAAGAGTTGTCTTGCTGAAGGACAAGCTTTCATACCCAGGAGAGAATGGGGGAGAGAATTTGCTCTCAAATTTTGCTCTCCCTGGCCAGTCAGGAAACTGCAGACGGAGAGGGCCCAGGTGGCCCCTGGAATGGCCCTGAGGCTGCCAGAAAGAGTTGTCAGGCCCGAGGACGGAGTGAGGAGTGCCCTGCGAGGACACGCAAGGCTGGTTAACCTGGCCACGGCTGGGGCCACTGCCCTGTGGTCCAGGCCTAGTTGTCAGGCAGTCTGTTGGGTAGATAGAGACAAAGGATACACTGTTGCCACTGCAGAGGTAAGGGGGAGGGGGGTTGCTGTGCACACCGTGTGAGGCTGTCCCTACCGAGCAGCCAATAGAGGTTTCCCATTAAACAGTTGCTGCCACCACTCCTCAGTAGGACAAGCCAGCCAGCCTTCCCGTAAACGACTGCGTGCAGAGATGCGTACCCCATCACTGCCACCTCGGGCAGGTGTGAGCAATCAGAGGTACCTGCCTTCAGAATTGCGGATGCGTCCGCCGGGTTCGACAAATCCCATTGTAACCCTTCCCATCCCCAATGTAGCTCACTCACAGAAGAAATGAGTTAACTTCAGTGGAGTTTGGAGTGTGCTGGAGGTTGGGGGAAGGGACTAGGAGGAGGCAGAAAGACAGAAACCTTCTGATCTAAAGATTTTTACCGTTTGGGTTTGTTTTTTCGGATTAAAAGGGGGGGGGAACGAAGCAGCAAAAAGGGACTGCAGGATACTGCTCATTTTCAGACATACCTGGCATTTTAGGTAAAGAGCAACTCGCAAAACTCTGTCCAGATTGACAGAAAACGTGCTCGCCCGTCAACCAAGGAAGAAGAAAACAGATTCACTGAGGTCCAGGAGGCGAGAATTCAGGCTCCCGGGCTTCAGGTCTCCTCCTCGCCATCCTCGCCCTGCCCCACCCCAGACTTCCAGGTGGAAAGCCGGCAAGTGAGACTGCACCCACTTGTCAACTCCTGGGGACCCCAGGGACCCGCTCGGGGCTCGCCGCCCCGCCACCGCGGACGCCCGCGGCTGCGGGGACACACCCTCCACCTACCTCAAACATGGGAGAGGCGCCCTTGCTCGGCAACGTGCAGCCCAGGAGCTCGGCGAGAAACTTTGCCATATACGAGCGCTGAGGCAGGCTCCCTCCCGAAGCGCCCGATGCGTCCTCGCCCGGCGCGGGAGCCGGAGCGGCGGCCGGGGCTCGCGCGCAGCAGCCCGCCGGCCAGAGAGGCCGGGGCTCGGGGGCTGCCCCGCGGCGACCGGGGATGGGGGGCGGGGCGGAGGGCCTGTCGGGGGAGGGGCGGGGGGGCCGGGGCCCGGGCGAGCGCCTCCCGCTGGGCCGCCGCCGCCCGCTCCGCCGACCCAGCCTCCCGCGCCGCGGGAGCCGGGCGCTGCGGTCCGCGCTAGCCTTTCCCGCTGAATGTCACCATTACCGTAGTAAAGGGAAGGGCCCCGCCGAGGGGGTGGCGGGAGGGCCAACGGCTCCGCAGGACGGCGGAGCGCGCGGGCAAGGGCAGCGGGCGCAGAGCGCCGCGGCGCAGGCACCCGCCCGGACCAACCGCGGGCACCGCCACTCCGGCGACACCGCCCGGCTGGACAGCGGGAGGCGACGGCGGGGAGGTGGGCCAGGATGACCCAGTTCCCCAGTTTCCCCCTCCTGGGCGCGAACCGAGGTGGGAAAGGCGGCTGCCTCGGGCCGCGGACTGACCCCGGCGAGTTGCCGCTGCGAGGCGCGAGCGGCCCAGGGGGCGCCCCCACCGGCTTTTCCCCCACCCTCCCTTTGGGAAAGGGAAAAGGCTCCAGAGCCTGGGAGGAGAGACTCCCACTCCTCTCCTCACATTAACCCCTGTTATTGAATGGAGCAGGCACAGGTGTGCCCCAGAAGGGGAGAGGTGACTTTGTAGGCATAGAGGCTGGGCCAGATAAGCTCCATAATCACAGTCACAGCTCCCTCCCTGACCCTGGCTGGGGTGAGGGGTTAGGGTGGGAAAGGATGGTCAAGCCGGAGACAGACACAGACAGGTGTGGCCCTGTTTTTCTTCCCAGACCTATAGGCTTGTCTTTTAATGAGGGATATAACTTTTAGGACACAAGGCCTACGTTGCATCCCTAGAGTTGCACATCTCAAACTTTAATGTACATAAGAAAGACCTGGAGAGCTTGTTTAAAATCAGAAGTCCTGGGCCCCCATTCCCAGTGTTTCTGATTCAGAAGGTTTGGGGCAACCTCAGGATCTGCTTTTTTATTAGGCATCCCAGGAGACTGTGATGTAGGTGGTGCCTAGGCCAGATCTGGAGAAACATTGCCCTACCTTGTCAAATCCAGAAGTCAGGTCATACAAGAACTGTAAAAGCGTTAGATTGGCCATAGACAGAGACCCTAAAGAAAGTTTGTCAAATCACCTAATTTTATATGCAAGGGAGCAGAGCTAGAAAAGTCTGCCTTCACAAGCAACCTTGTACTAGAGACACCCCAGGCATTATTACAGAAGCACTCTGTAAATCTTGCTTGACTGAATGAATAGAAGAAGATGGATAGCTGGATGGATGGTGATGCATAGCTGGTCTAGATTTCCGGATTCGCATTCCAGAATTCTAGCTGATACAGCAAAGTCACTGTGAATTCAGGAAATAAAATGGGAAGGAAAAGTGTTAAACTAATTAGTTGGAATATATATCAGCTCAGTGCTTCTCCAAGTTTTTCAGTCAAATATCTTCCACAGTAAAGAGATTATCAAAAACAAATTATCTATGAAATCTCTGGTTTTGTCTTTTTGTCATTTTAGCCTATGAAATATTCCGGTTCATTACAGTATAAAAAGACCTACTCCTATGAGTAAAACTAATGCTTTAAGTATTCTATCTTTATCCAGAACCCACTGGCACAGCACTAGCTAACCCCCATCAGCAAATCAAGAAATGTGGCAGCTAGGTGCCTCGTGCACTACGCTAAACAGAAAAGAGAAGGGAAACTAATATGCACTGAGTACCTACAAATGTCTCAGGCACTGTGTCACTGGGTTAGAGCATGGGCTCTGGGGATAGACTACTAAATCCCACTTCTTTTTTTTTTTTTTAAGATTTTATTTTATTTGAGAGAGACAGAGAGGGACAGGGATAGTGAGAGACAGCATGAAAGGGGAGGAGAGGGAGAAGCAGGCTCCCCACTGAGCAGAGAGCCGGACTGGATCCCAGGACCCTGGGATCATGACCTGAGCCAAAGGCAAACGCTTAACCAAATGAGCCACCCAGGCGCCCCTAAATCCCACTTCTGATATTTAATAGCTGTGAGACTTCCAAAAAGTGACTTTGCTTCTCTGTGCTTCAGTTTGGGCATCTCCAAATTGGGCAAATAATAAAGGTACCTACTGCATGTGGTTTGTATTTGTTTTCTATTGCTGTCACAACTTAGCATCTTAAAACAACACCCATTTATTATGTCATGGTTCTGTGGGTGGGCTCAACCAGGTTATGTATGTAGGATCTCACAAGGCTGAAGCCAATATGCAGCCACCTGGGCTCTTATCTAGAGGCCCTGAGAAGAATCCACTTCCAAACCCAGTTCCTGATAGCTGTAGGTCTGAGGTCCTTGCTTCCTTGTTGGTTGTCAGCCCAGGCCCCATCCTCGGCTCCAAGAGGCTCTCCAGGCTTCTTTTCATGTGACCCCATCTTTAAAGCAGCAATTGAGGTGAGCCCTTCTCATGCTTCGAATCTCTCTGACTTCTTTAGCCAATAGCCAGAGAAAACTTTTGGCTTTAAAGGGGTTCATGTGATTATATGATTATAATATCCAGGCCCACCTAGATAATCTTCCTATCATCAGGTCAACTGATCAGTCATGTAATCATGCCTTCTAAGTCGCTTTTGTCACATCAAGTAACATAATCACAGAAGTAACACCATGGGTGAAAGCCATGAGAGGTATCTAGAATCCAGATTACCACAGACTATTTTGAAGAATAAGTAAATGTATGCATTTTAAATCCTTAGAACAGTGTTTTGTTTCATTATACTTATAGTAAGAACTCAATAAAGGCTAGCTGTTATTTTTTTCTGCCCATGGCACTACATTTGATTGTCATTACAACTCTGTATTATCTTAAGGGAATATACTGTGAATCAGAAAGATTGTCCATGTCGGTGATGATGTGGAAAAAAGGAACCCTTGTGCACTCTTAGTGGGAATGTAAATTGGTGCAGCCTCTGTGGAAAACAGTATGCAGGTTCCTTAAAAAATTAAAAATAGAAATACCAAATGATCCAGTATTGCGTATTGACCCAAAGAAAATGAAAACAGCAATTCAAAAAAATATATGCACCCCTATATTTATTGCAGGATTATTTACAATAGCCAAGATATGGAAGCAACCCAAGTGTCTATTGATAGCTGAATGGATAAAGAAAATCACACACACACACACACACACACACACAGTGGAATATTACTCAGCCATAAAAAAGGGATAAGATCTTGCCATTTTAGACAATATGGATGGATCTAGAGGGTATTACACTAAGTAAAATAAGTCAGACAGAGAAAGACAGATATCATATTATTTCACTTGTATGTGGAATGGAAAAAAACTAATGAATGAACAAACAAAAAGCACAAATAAACCAAGAACAAACTGATGGTTGCCAGAGGATGGCAAAATGAGTGAAAGGGAATGGGAGGTACAGGCTTCCAGTTATGGAATGAATAAATCATGGGAACAAAAGGTACAGCATAGGGGATATAGTCAATGGTATTGTAATAGTGTTACATGGTGACAGATGGCAGTTACACTAACGGTGAGCATAGTATGACATATAGACGTGTCAAATCACTGTGTCATGTATCATATGATCTCACTGATATGAGGAATTCTTAATCGCAGGAATCAAACTGAGGGTTGTTGGAGTGGGGGGTGGGGTGGGAGGGATGGGGTGACTGGGTGATGGACACTGGGGAGGGTGTGTGCTCTGGTAAACCCTGTGAATTGTGCAGGACTGTTGAATCTCAGATCTGTACCTCTGAAACAAATAATGCAATATATGTTAAGAAAAAAAAAAAAAGAAGAAGAAGAAGAAGAAGAAGAAGAAGAAGAAGAAGAAGAAGAAGGTAGCGGGAGGGGAAGAATGAGGCGGGGGAAATCGGAGGGGTGGACGAACCATGAGAGACGATGGACTCTGAAAAACAAACAGGGTTCTAGAGGGGAGGGGAGTGGGAGGATGGGTTAGCCTGGTGGTGGGTATTGAGGAGGGCACGTTCTGCATGGAGCACTGGGTGTTGTGCACAAACAATGAATCATGGAACACTTCATCTATAATGATGTAATGTATGGGGATTAACATAAGAATAAAAAAAAATTTTTTTTAAATAAAATAAAAATTAAAAAAAAAATAATAAGAGGGAGAGCCAGGTTTTAAACCCAAAAAAAAAAAAAAAAAAAAAAAAATCACTGTGTCGTACACCTGAAACTAATGTACCAGTGTGTGTCAACTATATTTCAATGCGGAGAAAGGGGAACCCTCCTACACTGTTGGTGGGAATGCAAGCTGGTGCAGCCACTCTGGAAAACAGTATGGAGGCTCCTCAAAAAGTTGAAAATAGAGCTACCCTACGATCCAGCAATTGCACTACTGGGTATTTACCCCAAAGATACATATGTATCTGAATACAATGAAGGGGTATATGTACCCCAATGTTTATAGCAACAATGTCCACAATAGCCAAACTATGGAAAAAGCCAAGATGCCCTTCAACAGATGAATGGATAAAGAAGATGTGGTTCATACATACAATGGAATATTACTCAGCCATCAGAAAGGATGAATACCCACCGTTTGCATCGACATGGATGGAACTGGAGGGGATTAGGCTAAGTGAAATAAGTCAATCAGAGAAAGTAAGTTATCATATCATTTCACTCATTGTTCACTGAAGGGGAAGAAATAAGAAAGGGAGAAAAACCATATGAGACTCTTCACTCCGGGAAACATACTGAGGGTTACAGAAGGGAGGTGGGTAGGGGGATGGGGTAACTGGGTGATGGGCATTAAGGAGGGCACATGATGGGATGAGCACTGGGTGTTATACACAACTAATGAATCATTGAACATTATATCAAAAACAAAAGGTGTTCTATATGTTGGCTAACTGAATTTAAATAGAAAAAAAAAAAAGACTGTCCAACACCACACGACCAAGTTAATAGCAGAGACAGGAATCAAACCTGGAGACAGGAGACAGGAATCACACCCAATCAAGTGTGATTTTACTATGACGTGGTACTGCATCACAGAAAGTTGACAAAGGACAGGTACTGTTCATCTGGGGACGGGGGACTGGAGGAAGACTGTGCCAATAATGAGTGGCAGAAGGAATAGTTACAGAGAGTCACTTGCTGAAGGTGAGTACTTTATGGTCTAGGTGTGAGGGAAGCTGTACTAAATTAAGAAAGTCTCTAACTGAACTGGTGATTTTTAGTGAGCAGGGGCATTTTCTTGTGATGATACTCATCTTAAGGGGCTCTACATTTCACTTGTGGTCTAGACTCATTCCTTCAATGAGCTCTTCCTCCCCGTGGCACCTCCCCTCTGCCATAGTGAATCTTGCAGTGTCAAGAGGAAATAAACATCTCTGAAGAGCAGTCCCACTGACCCAGCCTTGATAGCAAGAGCATTGCCCAGACTCTCTCCAGGGCCTACCCAGGCCTGAGTCACTACCACGCCAATTTTCTGCTGTCTACCTAGCTACCTAGCTAGGAGCACAACAGCAGACACCAAGGACCAAGGGAAAAAAAAAGAAAGAAAGAAATTATTGTCATCTCTGGTCCTCCCCATTTAGGACCTTGACCATAGCATTGTTCACGAAAAGGGTTATTCATATACTTTGACTCAGTATTTCTATTTCTAGAATTTATCCTAAAAAATAATCAGAGAACCACTCAGAGTATTGCACTTAAAATTGTTTCATGTCCATAGGGGCAAGTGTCTTTTTTACTGATACAGTAATCATCATGGTTAAAAGAGCAGGACTGGAGTTGGCCTGCCTAAGGTTGAACTCTGGCTCTGCCAAGTACCAGGTGAGTGACTATGGGCAAGCCACGATGATTCTGTAAGCCTCCATTTCCTTATCTGGAAAGTAGGGATGATAACAGCTACCTCATAAGAATTTAATTAGTTACTACTATTATACTAACTTATTAGAATGATGATGATACTAACATACATTCATATAATTAATGGTTCTAGGTAGTGTCACTATAAGCATCTTTACCACAAGCATTTTGCTGCATAACCCGGGGGCCATAAGGCAATATTGCCATAAAAGATTAAAATCATGAAAAATAAAAGAGGGGTATTCATTAAACAAGAAATAAGGAAACATGAAAAAGAATAACAAAATTAAAAAGACTTTGTTGCAAAATACAAAATATTTGAGGGGCGCCTGGGTGGCTCAGTTGGTTAAGCGACTGCCTTCGGCTCAGGTCATGATCCTGGGGTCCCAGGATCGAGTCCCGCATCGGGCTCCCTGCTCGGCAGGGGGTCTGCTTCTCCCTCTGACCCTCCCCCTCTCATGCTCTCTCTCTCTCATTCTCTCTCTCAAATAAATAAATAAAATCTTAAAAAAAATACAAAATATTTGAATACATTCAAAATGTATATAGTGAAAATTCATGGCAATACTGTGCAAATAATTGATTTTACTTTGTGGATTGTACCTAACTAAGCACTTTCTTTAAAGTATTTCATTCATAGTAGTATACATTTATTTCATCTTCTCATTCAGCATCACATTCTTTCTTTCTTTGCTAAAATTTCTTCCTTCATTGAGAGAAGTATCAGTTTCCAAATACTAGGATGTACATTGTAACTGAGCTTTGTATCACAGTGTTTATTTGGTCTTGACATATTGTCACATGCCTGCTGATAGATGTTCCTAAATTCTATGGGAAATGTGGGTTCAAAACCCCACACCACTGTATAGACCGTTATGAAGGTTATTTATATGATATAAAAATGATAGTACTGTGTCAATGGAGAAATCAAATCAAACTGTCAACCAGTTATTTTTTTATCTTTTATGGCACAACTGCCTAACAGCCAATGAGTTATATGGCAAAAAATGTTTTCCGTGAACATGTTTATAGCAAAGATGTCTACGGCAAAGAGGCTTACAGCAAAAACTCTAGATACAATAATTAATATACTAATACTAATAAAGTACCTAGTCAATAGTAATAGTAATAAATGTTAACTATTAGAAGGGTTGTGATTAACAATACATCCTCAACTCCTGGCCCATCACCTGGCAT
The DNA here is from genome assembly GCF_029215605.1 of Mirounga angustirostris. Taxonomy (NCBI): domain Eukaryota; kingdom Metazoa; phylum Chordata; class Mammalia; order Carnivora; family Phocidae; genus Mirounga; species Mirounga angustirostris. Next base: position 65,419,649 of record NW_026991710.1, read on the forward strand.
TCTGTACTCAATAAAAACTGATTGAATGAATGGATGGATGGACAAATAAATGAGCAAAGACACTTGTTGCAGCATTATAAAGCCAAAATTTATAAATCTTCTAACATCTAGCAACAGGAGATTGGTTTGACATATTATGGTTCTTAAATAGTCAGCATAAAGTGTATTTTTAAAGACTATTCACTGACCTCGAAAATGTCCTTTATATAATGTTGGTGGGGGACAGCATACAGTATGTGTAGTATGCACTAATTTTGTAAAATGTTTCCATGCATACATCAGAAGAAAATGGGAGGAGATATACCAAAAGGCAATAATAGTTCTCTCGGGGTGACAAAATAATAGATTATTTTTATTTTCTTTCTTCTTTAAACATTCCTGAATTTTCTATCCTTTTCAGTGAACCTGAGCACAACATCCATTCTAATACTTTTTTTCTTAATCTCATCATGGAGAACTTGGACATTTAAAAAAGTTATCGAGTTAATCTTAACTGATTTAAGACCTTATCCCTTTAGTAAAACATTTGCAATAGACCAATTAACACAGCTAAATATACCGCACTGATACTCTCCTTAAGGAATCTGTTTGTAAAGAGGCTTTACTAAATATCACCCAAAATTCAATTTTAAAGACACTCACCTTTATTGTAAAAGCTAACAGTCTGGTTATCAATAATAGCCATGACCCTGAGGATGGCAAAGTCATAAGGAGCACATATAACCTATTTTTATAGCTTACCTATTTTCTCTTCTCATTTAGTTTAGAAACTAATGTACAAGTTGAGGGCATCTACATGGCTCAGTTGGTTAAGCACTGGACTCTGGATCTTGGCTCAGGTCATGATCTCAGGGTTGTGGGATCGAGCCCTACATCGGGCTCTGCATTCAGTGCAGAGTCTACTTGGAAATTCCCTCTCCCTCTCCCTCTGCCCCCCCCCCACTTGTGCTGTAAATAATAAATCAATAAATAAAATCTTGTTTTTTAAAAAAAGAAAGGAACTAATGTAGAAGTTGAAGAATAAAGCTCTGGAAATTGTCATTTATCCAGAGTAAGTAATAATGTATGCCTGCCAAGCCATAAAGAATACTACTTTCTCCACTGATGGATGAATAGATAAAGAAAATGTGATACACACACACACACACACACAGAAGAATATTATTCAACCATAAGAAAGAATGAAATTTTGCCATTTGTGACAACATGGATGTACCTTGAGGGCATTATGCTAAGTGAAATAAGACAGAGAAAGACAAATACTGTATGATCCACTTACATGTGGAATCTTAAAAAAACAAAAAACCTAAAACTAAAACAAGCTCATAGGTACACACAACACATTGGTAGTTGCCAGAGGCCATGGGGGGAGCAGTTGGCAAAGGTGAAGAGGGACGGGCAGCTGTAGCTCAGTCAGTTGAGTGACTGACTCTTGATTTCGGCTCAGGTCATGATCTCAGGGTTGTGAGATCAAGCCCCTCGTCGGGCTCTGCGCTCAGAGCGTGGAGTCTACTTGGGATTCTCTCCCTCTCCCTCTGCCCCACCTCGCCCCCTCTCTCAAATAAATAAATAAATAAAATCTTAAAAAAAAACGGTGAAGGGGGTCAACATGTACAAACTTCCATCTATAAAGGAACTAAGTCATGAGGATATAACATACAGCATGGCAACTCTAGTTGATAATACTGTATTGAATAATTGAAAGTTGCTACAAGAGTAGTAAGTCTTAAAAGTTCTCATCACAAGGAAAAAAATATTCTGTACCTAGTGTGGTGATGGATGTTAACTAGACTTATTATGGGGATCATTTTGTAATATAGACAAATATCAAATCATTATGTTGTACACCTGAAACTAATATAATGTTGCGTGTCAGCTATACCTCAATAAAAAATAATAATAATCAAAGAAATAATACTACTTCAGTTTACCCCGCTTCCTTCTTGGCTCTCAGGGAGAGCCGGTATTGCAGTTACTGTAAATACTGTACTTTGGTATGGTCAAAAAATAGAGCAGTCTGATTAATCAACTATCCTGACTTAATTATCATCTATGCAACACGTGAATTACCACTTTTCAAAAAATTAGGCTGTCACAAATTGCAATTAACACTGCAACTCTACTGAAGGTTTCATAATCCTCTGATGAGGCAGAAGGCACTTCAGTGTCTCTCATGGTGTCAGGCTCACCAGCATAAAGATCGTTTATCCCAGTAGGACGGATAAGGGGAGATGCTGGCTAATAGGAATTTTCAGTCAAGAGAAATGCAAGCAAGCCAGGTTTCACTGTGTTTACAAGGCTGAATGAATGTCTACTGAGCTCTTTAAGCACCTCCTGAGAAAGGCGCTCTATTTGTCGATGTTATAATTATTATTCCGCAGGAATACAATGGTAACATTCTATTTTACAACAAAGAAAATTAGATTACAAGTTTTCCTACAATCCTCCCTCCTCCCGCTAAGATCACACACCGCACAGAATTACAATGGTGCCAATTACACCATCTTTTCATGCACTATATGCTCCTTGGGCTCTTGATGATCTGAATGGATTTCATACCAAACAGTAGCTACTGGCAGCAATCAAAACAATTTGGAGGAAAATAGTTCCATCTTCCGTGTTCAAGTACTGTTATTGATTTAAACTTCATATTTGCCTCACTTCTTTCTTGGTACAACAAGCAAGCCTGTGGCTTCTGTCTGGGCCCCCATTCTGCCTTATCGAGAAGAAGCGGAGGGAAAGCCTGATGCGCACTAGGCCGTTTCCATCACTAGTTGCTACAAGCCCGCTTCCATCAAAGAGAGAGTGGTTTTAAGAATTTAGTCCAATCCACCACATCCCTGTCCCCTCACTGCACTTTACAGAATCAGAGGCACTGAGAGGTTAAGGCTTTTGCCCTAGTTTACACAGCTAGCATACTGGCAGAGCAGGGCCCAGATTCTCGATCTCCAGATAGCCTACACTCTCCACTGACTCATTTCCTCGGTGCCCATTGTGTGAAACGCCACATCTTCTCTAAATCACTGATGAGACTTTGCCTGAAAAATAACACTATTCTTTGAGCTAGGTATAAAACAAAAGAAGACAAGAAGGGAGAGACAGATTGTGAGATGGAGGTTAGGGAAAAGAGCCCAGCGTCATGTCTTTGAGGTACCCTCCCACATCACAGCCAAGCTTACTCTCCTGATGCAGGAATTTGGGGTTTCAGTCCTGGCACAATTAGTGGCCCAGGTTTATTTATTTGAAAAGCTGTAACGGGACTCCCTGAAAGAGTCTTTGCAGGATATTTGAAGCGGACGGCCAGAGGCTCTTTAATGAGCAAAGAAATACTCTGACCCTCCCAGCCCTGCCCTGGCTGTCTGAGAGGGGAGGGAGACCTATTCTAACACGGGAAAGATTCAAGGTTTAGGTCAGTATAATTGGCTGATGCTCAACACAAAAGGAAGTTAGTCTGTTTAAGGGGTTAAGTCATTCAGTGTGATATCAATCAGCTTCCAACTCAGCCCTTCAGGGAACTTAGTATTATGAGTCTCGAGAGAGGTGCAGCCTGGAGAAATTGAATCAATAAATGGGAAAGTTGCAATATTATAGGTGTGATAAGAAGCTAAGAAAATAAGCTACACCTCCCCCGAGGTTGGGACTTAACGTAAGAGTCACTGTGCTTGTGGGAAAGGGTCTGGCTCATCATGGTGCTGGTGACTGTGGGAGTGCCTAGGTCAACACCAGTGATAAATGAGAGGACTGATACTACATAACAATGACAAAACCCACGGTGGCATCTAGGCTATGCCATACCCTTAGGAACCATCCGGACAAGGTCACCCCTCGGGCTCCATCAGCCCCACAACCAATACAGTTCAAAAATGACTCAACATCAGACCAAATCTATAACAGCCACATACCTAAACCAAAGCTTTTTGGAAAAAAACACTACTTCTATCTTCTCTGTTCCTTCCCCTATCAGCCTTGATCTCTCAACTCTCCATGGGCAGAGGTGTGTTTCAGACATCTTTCCACAGCCAAGCAGCACAAGCCATGATGCAGAAGCCACATGTCCACTTTTCTCTACCCTTCGTTTCTGGGCTAATGACAGTAACAACAGCCAACATGACTAGGTGAGAGGCTCTGTGCTAGGCACTTTGCATATATTACTATACATTATTATATTTGATCATTTTATCCACTCCTCCGGGGAACACAATCCTAATCCCTACTTTATCAATGAGGAAAATACAGCACAGAGATATTTATTACCTTCCCAAGGTCACATAGCTAGAAAGACATGGAGCTTGGCCAGGCATCCAGGCAGTCCTCCAGAGCCCACAACCTTTCCCTACATCCCATCATCATTAGACTAGAAGAGCAGCAAGGGATTGGACTCTTTCAGCTCCCCCTGTAGGGAAAACTGAATGCGAAATGAGTTTTAAAAGGAAGCAGTTTTTAAATATACACTGTCTCATCTAAAAACATGCAAATTTTTCTGACTAAATAAAAATGAGCAGAACTGAAGAATTTTGACCCCGATGCCCTCAAACCCACACCAGAGAGAACATTCCAAGTTCACTCTCTGTGAGTCACCCATGCCCAACACTTGCTTGTTGAGTAATGCTAGGAGAGTCCCAATGGGTTTCCACCCAAACTGCATATAATTTAAAGAGCTTTCCAAATCTCCTGCTAAATTTCTCCAACTTAAGTGAGATTTTAAGTTGAGAACTTGGCTTGATTGGCTTAACTTATTTTCACCCATTTCGGAGTTTAAGATTCCCAAATGCAGGGGCACCTGGGTGGCTCAATCCATTAAGCATCTGTCTTCGGCTCAGGTCATGATCCCAGGGTCCTGGGATGGAGCATCGGGCTCCCCGCTCAGTGGGGAGCCTTTTCCCTCTCCCTCTGCTGCTCCCCCTGCTTGTGCTTGTCCTCTCTCTCTCAAATAAATAAATAAAATCTTTTTTTAAAAAAAGATTCCCATATGCCAATTACCTTAAATGACACAAGGGTTCCAGGTCAAAGACACCCAACAGCCAAGTAACTTTGGTCCTACACCAAATAACTTTAGTCCTACAATGAGCTACAGATACTAGGACAGGCCCAGCAACAGTCACAAGAGTTCCCTTGAGAGAGGAAAGAGGTGGGGCGCCTGGGTGGCTCAGTTGGTTGAGAGAGGAAAGAGGTTCAAGTTTCATCCCTTCGGAAAACAGAACTCAGATTTAGCCAGGGAAGAACTGTCCAGGGTCTAATCGGCACCCACTGGAAATGGTCGCAGTTTAAGCCCAGCCACCTCATGGGTGCATCGAAAGTGTTCATAGATCCTTATTTATCTCAAGGATATAGGTCTGTAGAGGGTACATGGTGATCAGGAAAGGAGAAACCATTTATTAAAACATGCCAGAGGCATCAGCAAACAAAAGAAAATATAATTGTAGAGAGGGTGCCCCTAGTAACCTACCCCAAAAGATAAGGAAAACACAAATGATCCAAACCAAAAAACTCTGAAAGGGGGTTGAAAAAGAGGGGGGAAAAAAAACAGGCTTTGTGTTTGATTCTGGAAACATATATTATGCTCACACTGAGAGCTGGCGGGCAGATGGTTGAAGCTCATACAAGGAATATTAAATCTATTGAAACCCTCCTGATATAACACAGCTCATGCCTAGAGGGCAAGACAATCAGCACACAACTGCCTACAAATCACTCAGATTCTGTCACTAGCTGGGAAATCCTCACTGCATCCTCAAGCACGGGGAGCTTGAATGGTTTGCCCCATCCCTCATTACAGCTCAGGCAGAGAGGGTCAGAAGGCTGAGTCTGTCTGTCTGCCTGTCTCTCTCTCTCTATTTCTCTCTGTCTCTGTATCTCTCTGTGTGTCTCTCTCTGTGTCTCTCTGTGTCTCTCTCCATCTCTCTCTGTGTCTCTCTCTCCATCTTTCTCTTTGTCTCTCTCTCTCTGTGTCTCTCTCCATCTCCATCTCTCTCTCTCCATCTCTGTGTCTCTCTGTCTCTCTGTGTCTCTCTCCATCTCTCTCTGTGTCTCTCTCTCCATCTCTCTGTGTCTCTGTCTGTCTCTCCATCTCTCTCTCTCTCTCCATCTCTCTCTCTGTGTCTCTCTCTCTGTCTCTCTCTCTATCTATCTCTCTCTCTCTCCATCTGTGTCTCTCTCTGTCTCTCGCTCTTACACACGCACACATGCACACACAGTGGACGTCTTTGTATTCAGACTGGTTTCTGCCATTGGAGGCAGATATGAAATGAAATGGCACGTGAAAAGCACCCAGCATAGAGCCTGTTTATGGGGCTTGCTATGTTTTTGCCATCTCTTTGCAGGAATAAGAACAGATAATTAGATTTTAAAGGCCAGGAGAAATGAAGTCAACAAACTTTTACCTTGCCCAGTAGTCCTTTACTCTTTAAATCTTCTGATGGGCAATCATTCAACAATGTGGTGAAGGTCGCACATGCTCCTCTGATTCTGCCTGGAAATAGCAAAGCACGAGATGAGAAAATCATTCCAAAATAATAGAATATGCTGTATTCCTCTTTTAACCTGAGCATCAAAAGCTCAGTGGCTCGGAGTGCCTGGTTCAGTCAGTTAAGCGCCGACTCTTGATCTTGATTCAGGTCATGATCTCAGAGTCATGAGATCGAGCCCCGAGTCGGGCTCCATGCAGGCTGTGGAGCCTGCTTGGGCTTCTCTCTCTCCCTCTCCCTCTGCCCTTCCCTACCCTCTCTCCCTCTCTATAAATAAGTAAATAAAGCTCAGTGGCTTATGAGTATTTGGGTGACAAGCTGCTTTAGAGCCAGGTTACTCAAAGTATGGTTCACAAACCAATTCCATTGACTTCATCTGGGAGCGAGTTAGAAATGCAGCATTCCAGGCCCCACCCAGACCTACTGAATCAGAGTCTGTGCCTTAACCAGCTCCCCAGAGCGGACTTGTTTGCTCAGGAAAGCACTGCTCTAAGCAGGCAGTAATCTCGACTGAGAGGTGTGTACACCTCAGGGCCCACACAAAATGATCTATAGGGTGAGCAAAGAAATCTTACAGCTTCTATTTTTAAGTGTCTGTCTCTATGTTCGTTTACTTTATTTTTATTTTTGTTTATGATTATCTCAAAAAAGAAATTCAGCTTCTCTACTATTTGACATTGAGCTTGACAGTGATATGTGTATAAACATCAATAAATATATGGAAAGTATGGCCTCAACTTTTTTTTTAATTTTAACTGATGGGGCTTTCCACTTAAAAATTGGGCTGATGGTTCTAGCTAAGCTGTGGTATACTTAGGCCATCTCCCTGTCCAGGAAGCTTCCACTATGACATGTTGACTAGATATCCACTGTCTCCTCCCAGTGACCTTATAAATACGTACAGCGGCATACAGCAGGGCCCTTCTCCCAGAGCACTCACCACTGTTTATCCAGCTGTGCTTCACCCAGCACACATCTGAGCAAGCTGGCCAAAGGACAGGGACACATGATGACACTGACACTTCTGTCTGTGATTCTCTCACCAACCCTACCTTACATCCATACCATATACTAGTGTGCTCGAGTCCTTTGCAAGACCCACATATAAACAAATAATCATCCTCCAATAAAATAATTAACTCATTTTATTTGTAGTAAGTACCATGAGGAAAAGTGCAAGAGGGTCAGGGCAAACATTCATAGTCTGGAGGGCCAGGGAAACCTCCATGAGGAAGTGACATTTGTTTGGGGACCTAAAGAACAAACACTACTTAGGAGCATTCAGGCAGGAGGAGCAAGTGCAAAGGACCTATGTGAGGAAGGAATTTGGAACAGATTAGATTCTAGTGTGGTTGGATATTAGTGAGCAAGAGAAAGGGAAGCAGGGATGAAGCTAGAGGGGAAGACAGGGTGCAGATGTTTGGGACCATGTCAAGGATTTGGGACTTTTATCACATTAGACTACTGAGTGTAGGCTGATGTCCCAGTTTGAGCTCATCCAAAAGCGGATCCTGAGGCAAGGACTGGTTATAAAAAGTTTGTTTGGGAAGTAATCCAAGAAGCTTGGTGAGGGTTGCCAAAGATACAAATGTAGGGATCCGAAGGGGTACATGCACCCCAATGTTTATAGCAGCAATGTCCACAATAGCCAAACTATGGAAAAAGCCAAGATGTCCATCAACAGATGAATGGATAAAAAAGAGGTGGTATATATATACAATGGAATATTATGCAGCCATCAAAAGGAATGAAATCTTGCCATTTGCAACAATGTGGATGGAACTGGAGGGTATTATGCTGAGCGAAATAAGTCAATCAGAGAAAGACTTGTATCATATGACCTCACTGATATGAGGAATTCTTAATCTCAGGAAACAAACTGAGGGTTGCTGGGAGTGGTGGGGGGTGGGAGGGATGGGGTGCCTGGGTGAGAGACAATGGGGAGGGTATGTGCTATGGTGAGCACTGTGAATTGTGTAAGACCGTTGAATCACAGACCTGTACCTCTGAAAAGAATAATACATTATATGTTAAAAAAAAAAAAAAAAAGAAGAAGATAGTAGGAAGGGAAAAATGAAGGGGGGAATCGGAGGGGGAGATGAACCAGGAGAGACTATGGACTCTGAGAAACAAACTGAGGGTTCTGGAAGGGAGGGGGTGGGGGGGATGGGTTAGCCTGGTGATGGGTATTAAAGAGGGCACGTATTGAATGGAGCACTGGGTGTTATACACAAACAATGAATCATGGAACACTACATCAAAAACGAATGATGTAATCTATGGTGATTAACACAACATAATAAAATAAAATTTTTAAAAAAAGAAGCTTGGTGAGGGTTGAAGACAAGGTAGCAAGGCAAGTCAATAAGAGGGTCACCAATGAGCACAGGAGACAATCAGGGTCAATCGTGGAGGGGACCCTCTGGGTGACTGCATGAAACATGCCTTAGAATGTTCCCACTGAGAGGCAGGGAAGTTGGACACATAGCCATCAATTCTCACCCCCGTTGTTTGCAAGATGTTTCTGTAGTGTTAACTCCCACCTTGTATGAAGATGAGGAGGGGCCTATGGCCAGAGAACATACTCGTCACATGCAGGTAGACATCCTGCATGCAGATAGAGTGAACAACCCGCCCACCTCACCCGCGAATGTCCTGGTGTTAGTGTGGAAAATGCTGCATCCTGGGAACCCCCTAAGTCCTGGCAAACTGAGATGACTGGTCACTCTAATAGAAGAACTATCTGCAGGGGACATCTGGAGTAGGTCAAAGGGATATGTGTGGAGCACTGGCAACTGTGAAATGGCATCAAAAGATCCCACAAGTGCACCCTGTCTAGCTCCTGAAATGATATTTTCTTACCAGAAAGACAGAGGCAATGACATATGTTAGCAAAGCCCAGGAGGATTGCAAAGCTGGACAGTACAAAGTTCCAGAATGTAATACAGGTTATTGCCTATAATAACACACCTGTATTAGTTTCCTAGGGCTGCTAGAGTAAGTCAACACAAATTTAGTGGTTTAGAACAATACAAATCTATTATCGTATAGTTCTGGAGGTGGAAGCCTAAAATGGTTGGCGGGGCTGTCTTCCTTTTGGAGGCTCTAGAGGAGAAGGCATTTCCTTGCCTTTTCCAGCTTCTAGAGTCTGCATTCCCACCTGCAGTCCTGTAGCTCTCTGACTTCTGCTTCCATCATGAAATCTTCCTCTCTGACTTTGACCTTCCTGTCTCCCTCTCACAAAGACCCTTGTGATTACATTGGGCCAACCTGAATAATCCAGGACAATCAATCTTAAAATCCTTCACTGAATCACATCTGCAGAGTCCCCTTTATGCCATATAAGATGACATAATCACAAGTTGTGGGACATCTGGGGCGCGGAGGGGAGCATTCTGTCTACAACAATGTTCGTGACTCTAAGGCACATTTCATCATAAGATGTACATTAATTTAGTCGCGGCTTTGATGAGTGGTAACCACTATCTAATTAAACGTATATTTTAAAGATGTATCCTGATTTCAGAAATGTTAAAATGTGAACAGCTATACATCTCAGAATTCAGCATCCATGGGAATTCAACAAGCGGAGCAGGGCTGCATTTTTATAGAGGCTCGGGTTCTACATGCAGAACCTAAGCTGAATCCACCAGGGAGTGTAGAGCAGTTAAGAGACAGGCTCTGCCCTCATGGAGATTTCCTTCTGATGGGAAAGGCAGACAATAAGCAGTTACCCAGCGGGTGACAAGTGCCATGAGGAAGAAGAAAGTAGAGGGAGGAAAGAGAGGCTATATGGTAGGGCAGGGAGGAGAGGAGCTCATTCACCTGGACCAGGTCAGGGGAAGTATGTAAGGAGGTCATGGTGAAGTGGAGGCCCAGAAAACAGGATCAGCGTCAAAGGGCAGTCCAAGCACAAGAACTATGAGGTGGAAAGAAGCTTGACGCTGGAACATTCCTCGGTTTCACGGGAACAATGCTTCCCAACTACCACCAATCCCACACCGAGGCATAATGCTCCTCAGGCAACATCAGCTATAAAACTTGACAGCAAATTCCATTTTTTTTCTTTTTTTTCTTAAGGTTGGGTGGGAGGTATGGTGGGACAAGAAGGGGAACAAAGTTAGAGCTGAGAAGATCATCTGCTATAAAACTTAAGAGCAGAAACTACCATTGTGTTACTAAACTTGTATTAAGTGCGTCACCTGTGAGCAGCATAGAGCTAGGCCCAAAGGAAACATGATATTCTCATCTTCCTACTTTTTGCTCCCTTAACAACTGGTTTCCTTATTTTAAAAAATCACATGGGCATTTCTTCCCTTCTTTTTTTTCTTTTCAACTTTACAATCACAACACCCCAGTACTTCTACCACCTCTATCCTTACACACCCGACTCCCACCCTCCCGAAGTTGCCCCTTTATCGGAAAGCCAGAACTCTGCAAAGCATATGAGCCTGTCCTAGGGAAAACAAGACACAGGCCTGTCCCCAGACCAGAGATGAGACAACCGGGTCCTGTCCCAACCAGGGTCAGGGGCCAAGACCATTGTCGGCTTGATTAAAGCCCCATCAAAGAGAATAAACAGAAGTCTCAGTCCCTCTCAAGAGAAAGGGAAAAGCCATCTGGAAAATCCCCCACATTGTTATGACAGCTACAAATTGCCAATTATTAATGGCTCCCAATCTAACAGCCAGACTACAACAGGGACTCGATTTGTTAGGAAATGCTGGTGAGGACCAGTTCCCCCAAACAAAAGGGCAAACACACAAGCACAAAGAATCCGCCCACGCCCTCCCCAGAAGTTCAAAGGTTCGGAATCTTGCAGCTTTAGAGGATAATCTGGAGGAGACTCATTAGTGGTGAAAGGGTGAGGCCTCAAGCTGTGGCTCATGACTAAATCATGTAACAGAACACCTTCTTATTAACCTTGACTTACACATCTCAACAATGTTTCCTGACATTAAATTTGCAATCAAGATAGATACAATCAATATAAACACTAGTCAGGGATAAGTAGGAAATAAAAATCTGATTTTTTTTTTGTCATTCCCTTGGGTTTTTCAGGAAAGTATTTTAAAAATTGCTCACCCACATGCCTGTAAATCTGATGGTTATTTTACAAATCATTACAATGACAACAATATATAGTCTGGCAACTCAATTGTCATGGATGTTTAACTTAAACCTCTAGCTTTCAGAAGTAAATTTATATAACTCGATTATTGTTAGAACAGTCGTTTTAAAGTCCTATTATTCCACATGTAAAGTATCTTGACCCAAGTCCTACGGGAAACAAGGAGGGCCTGGAAATTTATAATTATATTTGGCCTAAACGTGAAACTGTAACCAAGAAACCAGGAAATTTTCAATAATAGCCTGGACTAAGCTGAATACTTTCCAAACCATAAATCATAGGTTTGTTGGACACCCTTTCAGGTTAAATGATGCAAGCAATTTCAGTGCAGGCTGGTGTGATGCCCACCGAAATGAAATGTGAACCAATATCTACAGGGAGATGTTCAGCATGATCCATGAGGATTTAACCATAAGTCACTCATTAGTGTTAACGGAGCATGGCTCTCAACTTCCAGATGACACCTTGAAATGTTACTGCCTGTAGAAACGGTAGATCAAGGCAGTACCAGCTATGATCTGGGGAAATTGAAGGTAAATAAAGTGTTATCACCTATTAGAGGTGGAGGGAACTGAAAGCCCAATCTATTTTTACGAACCTGTCAACACAGCATATTTTATATAGAAACTCATCTGCCATTCATCATCAAAAACTACCTTTGACTGTGGTTGTTCTGCCCCCTCTTTGTAACCAAGCTGCCTAAACTGATGAGGAAGGCAGCAATTCTATCTTATACTTTTGGCTCTCTCAAAATCTAGCTTGGTGTTTTGGTCATAATAGATGCTCAGTAAATCATTCTTGATGAGAACGAAAAAGGAGAAGGAGGAAGAACAGGATATAAAATATCCTCAGTCGTCATCCTGAGTATGAAGAATAATCACAAGTAATCAACAGGACCAAATGAAGTAATTTTGAAACAGTTTTCCTCTTGTGATTTCAGGTAAGAATGCCCAACACCCCTAATTAAGCCCAGGTCTGTTTAGAAGGTTCCATTTTGTCATTTACATTGGCTGTTCCTCAGCTTAGATGGAGTACTTCTTGGTCTTCTTGTCGCTCATTCAACTGGGGTTAGTGTAATACATTTAACCTTAATGGTGTTTACTCTACACTTGCTCGGCTAACAGCAAGACTTGACAACTGGATTTTTATTTAAGTGTTCTCTTGGATGGCATCCTAGTGAGATAAGATAGAGCAAAAGAAATAATGTCTGCAGGCACACATTACTAATGAGGGGTGAAGTTAATTGGCGTGTGGGCCACAGCACTCATTCCTCGCTTGCGGAGCCATTCGGTGTCGTTAACAAAATTCTAAATCCCAGTAGTGCTTTGTAATACTCCCTGTTTTACAAAAGTTCATAACTTCCTCTCAGAGTTGGCAATCGTTCTTGAGAAAGGTTGATTTTCTTAAATTAGGTAGTCAGGGATATTAAGCTACCTGTGGCCTTTTCCACCTATAGGCATCTTTCTCCTGTTCCAAAACTAGCTACATAAGCCAAGCACCATGGTAAACATTTTATGCACAGTACAGGGACAAAGCAACCTTGAAAGGTCCATGTTTCACAGGTGAGGAAGCTCAGAGAGGTTAAATAATTTGTCAAAGGTCACACAGCTATCCAGTGAGGGAGCTAGGAACTGAAACCAGTTCCTAGATTCTAAAGCCCAGACCCTTCACCAATACACTTTTAGCCTGAATCTTCATCCCACTCTCATGAAGCCAGGCCTGAACCCTTTCTCTCATTTCATTTGGAACAACTTACAAATTTTCTCCTCTTCTGGGAGTGGAGAGTGCGGCCAGAAATTATACTGACAGGTGGAAATCTGATTTCCCTTAAAACTCCGCCATGTCTATGATTCCACACTTTGTAGAGACATTATTTATTATTATCATCATCGATATTACACTAAATCACAAGGCAGCACTATATTTTTCCGAGTTGAACTAAATTAAAGAGATGAAGCTGAGCTCTCCATTGAATCAAACTAACTCTATAAGACCTGGCAAGTTAGTGTTCCAAAGAAACAAATAAAACAATTTATAAAACAAAATGAGCCAATAGATGCCTCCATCCCAAGTTGTTTGAAAGGAAGCTGAGACCTGCCTTTGAAAGAAAAGTCCTAGGTGTGGCAGAAATCTCAACCCATGAAAGCAGTTACCACTTGACCATTATTGTTCTTCCCAAAATATCCTACATGCTAAAACTGAAACTTAGGAATATAGAAAAGATGTAAACGAATAAACAAAAACCTCATGATCTCAGCATCCAGAGACAATCCCTATTAGTAGTTTGTATAATTCCCTCCCTCCTATCTGCTTTCTGTGTAGTTTTTATGTAGCTGATTTCACATCACAAATACAGCTCTTGAATTCTGAGGAGATTTGGGGAAGCATATGGGCACTCAGTTTTATCCTTAGCATATTAAAATAATAAACATTGGTCAGATTTTCTTCTGAAAGGTTGACTTTCAGAATACATATCAGCTTAAATTCATTGATTTAAAGGAGTTGACCCAAAGGAGCCTACATTTATTCAAATATTACTGTTATATAATTCCTTCAGGTTTCCTGAACTACATAACTTCATAAATTTCCCTAATGACAGGAAAACTCCAGTGAGGATTACACAATTCTGCAAAGTCAGGAGTAAGCAAAAAGGAAATTAAAAATGTGAGAAAAGGACATTAAACAGACTTTATTCACTTGTTTTAATTAGTATAGCTAAATTTTAATTATCACAATTCTTCAGCAGACACTAGTAAATGTGCTGAAAGCATCTTGGAAAATTAACAAAGCTTTAATACTACCAGGTCTTGTTTAATTTTATTCTATTTTGCATTTGCAAAATAAAGAGTGATTTAAGCAAGAAGGTAGGGCATTTGGAGCAGGCAAGTAAAAGAGAAGGTTTGCCTCGTTTAAGTAATTCATTCGACTATAATCTTCATGAAGGCAAGGATGTATGGACCTCATTTATTGTCATAGACATAGCATCTAGCATAGCGAGTGACTGAATGTAAAAACGAATGAACGATTATATCTCTTGTCTCTGCAAAAGGGCTACAAAATTCCCAAAGGCAGAGACTGTAACTTTTATTTCTTCTCCCTAGACAAAACATCAATAGAGGGTTGAGTAATCAGGAATCAGTCAATAGAAACATTTTCTGGGGAGGAAGAGCTTCCACCATCCCCCAGTGAGAAAGACAGAACAGTCTAGACTCTGAATCCACAACACAACCCAGCTAAATTACTGTGACCCAGGAGGTGCAGAGCTCTGCTGTTTCTCCTCTCACGAGGTTAACACCAGGGACTGTGAATGCAAGGGGGTGGTCAAGGTCTATACTCCCTAATCCACCCAAGTGTTTCCACTTCCTCTTCTTATGTACATTTGAGGAGGCTTCTCTCTGTTATGGGCATTATTTTACCTAAAGATACGAAAGTTTTGGGGAATGATGAGTTGGAAGGCTGCCTTCTGCAGGAGGGTCTCCTGATTCCAGCACTGTACCATCTGATTCCTGATTCATCTCATTTCAGCTCTCATTTGCCACCATCAGACTAGATACTGGATTATGCCACCAGCCCAACACCTCAATTTTATCATCACTTGATTCTTAACATGTCCAATTAATTCGACCCATTCCTTGGCTGAATTTGCTGCTGATGGGCGTATGAGTTTCAGATCCCGTCCTCACCCTGGTCCCTAACATCTCCCTGAGCTATCAGTTACAGCTGTGGTTGGCCCCTTTCTGCCTGCTTACCCACAACCACCTGCCTCTCTCCACCACCTCTCACTCAGAGCCACAAACCACAGACATTAGGTTATCCACAGAAGTGAATTTATATTCCTGAAAATGAAAGACTTTGAATTATTCTGAAAGCAACATACACACAACACACACACACACACACACTTACTTTAAAAAAATTGATACAATACAGAAAACTACAAAATAGGCCATAAAGCTCCCTTATAATCAGACACCCAAGGAAAAATCACTAGTATCCTCTTATTGTGCATTCTTGTGTGTTCCTTCCTAATTCAACATGTAAGTTTTGACAGAAGAACTTTGTTTCATCTGTGTTATCCATCAGTTTGGATTGAGAGTCACAAGAAGAAGAGACCTTAGTGTTATGAGCCCATGATGTAGTCAATAAATAGCTTCTGGCACTAATTGTGGAGTAAATCAGTTGCCAGGAACAAAGGTATGAGGGATCTGTCACAATCCCACACCTGCTTGTTTCTCTGGTTGAATGCTTTGACTTCAATAACATTTTCATTTAGAACGCTTATCGGTGGCATATGAAGAATAGAAAGAGTGACGTAAGAAAGAATGGTTTGGTGTAATTAATGGTTCAAATCGACTTTTGCTTTGCTCCAGTCAATTTTTTCAACCCACTGGGCTTACTTCCTAACAATGCAAATTTGATTCCTTCATAACCTACTTGAATTATAGGCATTGGCTTCTGTAAGTCAAGTGCTATATGGATTTTAAACCTTATATAATCCTGGGTATGTCTGAAGTCAGATTAGTCTTTACGGTACCAAACAAACAAAACAAAACAAACCAGACTTAAGAGAATCTCTTCTATCCAAATGCTTGCATTCCACAAGTAAAGGTGAATTTTATATGAATGTATGTATATACATAAGTCTTACAGAAGTCTGACATAAGCAATAGTTTTATTTCACCTCTGTATGTGTATCTCTATTCAGACTTAAAGCTTTGTTATATTGATAATTAATTCCAAACACAAAAAGGGAGACAGAAACATTATCAGTAGGTATAGGTGTTAGTCTTCCTTGGTAGGGACCGAAGAGCAGCATTCAGTCCTCTGTGTATGTATCTAGATGTCTAGGGATGTGTGTTGGGATGCGTTATATACATTTATATGTACTATACATAACATTGCAGAAAAATAAATACCCCCCCCCATCTAAAGTCAATGTATATGAGGAGGTTTGGAGTGTAATCAACTCACCACCCCCCTTCAGAGAATCACTGTGGTATGTAAAATAAAAGCACAAAGCTGTACCATTTTGCCTTTTTCTTTCAGGAACTAAATTTGCATTATCCTTCTGCCATATGTTCAGGTAGCTTTCAATGGTACCTCATGCAGCTGTGTCATTGAATTCCCCAACCTTAATGAATAAACTAATTACAGTCTGAAATGAACTCTTGTAGACTAGCTATCTCCTGCCATAGATCAAGAAGAGAACTTTATTCCCACAACTATCTGCTAATTTGCATGAGCCATAAGAAGTGCACTAGAGCCTCCTTCCTTACTCCAGCTGGGTAACCAGAGCCACATCAATAGGACAATATGCCATCGGTATTCATTCTTCACAGTTCAAGTTTGCAGCAGTAAATTTGCCACTGTCATGATTCTCGAGTATAACTGCAACTGGATTATTGATTAACTTGAGTTAGATGGCAGTGTGTTGCTATAATTGTTAGTTTCACTGCATTAAATTTTACAATTGAGCACAATTATTCATCTGGGCCTTGGAGCTGTTTGTTTACAAACACTTTCCAAAGAAAGGTCAAAATAAAGGTTTGATCATTTGAAGAACTTTAGAATAGTAAGAGTCATCTTATCAAACAAAATGATGGTAGAATTGATGGCAAAAATTATCAAGAAAACAAGCTAAGGAGAGAGGACACTATGTAAGTCAGCCTACATTCTCTGAATTCAACATGTATCCTGCCCCTTGGATAGGGATCCTGCTGCATCTGTTAATTATAACACTGGTTTGGATTCCAATTACATTGTTCTCAGATGATTATAACCTTACGGTGGCTTTGTAGTCAGATTAACTCTTTCTCACCAGCAGCAAGTCACAAAATTTTAAGAGACTGACTACAGAGCACCCCAGGCTCTTTGGCTTCTTTCTCCTTCAACATGCTTGCAAAGTTTCCCATTAGAGTTTTAGAATTCCAGAGTGAAAGCTGGGTAACCTATCACAAAAGTGAATGTTGGGAGGCCTGGATTCTAGCAGTTTTGTGCAGTCTAGCTCTGGAACTCAGACTCAAAACAGCTTCTACTTCCTTTACCACCACGTGGTGGGTAACGAAGTGTAACAAAGCTCTACTAAAACACGTGTAGGAGTGGACATGCCTTTGAGGCCTACCTGCATTTAAGATGCCAGTGGGATCATTTTTACTTGCCCCTCCCTACCCAGGTCAGACCTCTGTTGCTTATTCACAATACGTTCCGATACTCTCATCCAGAACATTCCAAAATTATCATTACCATCATCAAAATGCGATGTTTAGAATATATTTCAGAATTCCTTTCCAGAGCTAAAGATGTTCCCCTGTAGTATGTTCAACATCTCACAAAAGCACATGATTGTAAGGTCAACTTACAAATGTAAGGAGATCATAAAGTCTTTGCAACAAATAAGATTAAATTTAAACCATCCTGATCAAAAAATGGTCCTCACATTTTTCCTTAGAAGAATTAAAGTTGAAAAGGAGGACTAGAGGCAGAGTATCCTAATAATGGAATAATATTGAAAAATAGAGGGGCGCCTGGGTGGCTCAGTTGGTTAAGCGACTGCCTTCGGCTCAGGTCATGATCCTGGAGTCCCAGGATCGAGTCCCGCATCGGGCTCCCTGCTCGGCAGGGAGTCTGCTTCTCCCTCTGACCCTCCTCCCTCTCATGCTCTCTGTCTCTCATTCTCTTTGTCTCAAATAAATAAATAAAATCTTTAAAAAGAAAAGAAAAGAAAAGAAAAGTAGAATTATTATTGTAATAAATTCCATTTATATAGGATGGTACAGTTTGAAATTTTTTCACATGTATTTGTTTCCTACATCATATAATCCCTCTGTAATTCTAATATCACATGATGAAATGAATAGGTGTCTAGTTTCATACAATACCTTTATTTTATTGATAACATAAATCCAGATCTTTTCCTTCCATACTTATGCTTATGCTACTTGTTTTCCTTCCCAGGTTTGTCATACCCTGAAACATCCTGAACTGCCTTCCATTTGTATTTCACTTTTTCTCTTATTCCATTTCACCTGTAGCAAAATAACATTTACAAGCTAATGTAGTCTGACAAAGACTCCAGACGGCACTGGATTAAGCATTTGGTTAATCTGCCCAGTACCATGTTAGGCCACAGACCCTAAAAACATTCTAGAACTTACACACAGGTATAGAGCTGTTCATTTCTCCAGTATAGTATCTAAATCCAGCAGAGGTCCTCTGATGACTTATGACAACTACTCTCCTCTCCCCAAAGAAAAAACAACCAATATTCAACATGAATGACCTAAGGAAGCACCACCTCTATCAGGGAGTGTGCAGTTTCCTTCTTTAGGTCTCAAGAGTTAGTACCAGGCCCTACATCCTATTCTGAAAAGAGGGTCCATGCTTGTATCAGTCAGGGTCTTAGCAGGAAACAGATGGCACACTCATATTGGGCCATTAGGAGCAGACCTAAAGTTTAGGGAAACCAATAAGGGATAGAACTATACACTGGAGCTAGTAACATGGGGAGAGGAGTTTGAGGGGAGAGAGATTACCACCCAGGGCCTAAAAAGGCAAGGATAAGGCATGGGTTTATCAGAACCCGGGGAGAAGAGCTCTGGAAAGGGCCATGCCTGACTCTGGAGCTATGGCCTTCAAGAGAGGGAAGCAGCCAACCTATGGTGACCCAGCAGGGAGGAAGCAGGACTCCCTCTCCTCCCTCTCTCAAATGTCCTATCAGTTCCCCCCACTCATCAAACCCAACCAAGAAGCCAGAAGGCAAGGGGATCTCTTTAAGGCAGTACTTACTGGCCAACTTCCTGGGCCCAGAGAAAAACAAAGAGAGGATCTGGAGGAGTAAACAGGCAGAGATCCAGTAAAGTGGATTAGCTAACTGAATTCCATCAACACTGGGGGGGCGGGGGGGGGGGCAAGTCTCTAATGTCACTGAGAAATAGCCAAAGTCCTCATACCTTGAAGTATTCTGCATTGGTATTAGACCATAATATTCCCCAAGTAATTTTTTTTTCTTCTTTTATGCACAATAATTCAGAAATTCAGAATCCGGAGCATCATGTAAATAAAATAGACCCTTACAGAATGTCAGCTTGAAGGCAACTCAGAGCATTTAAGTCCTGTAGCAAATACCACATTCAAACCACCACAGAGAAGAGGTGATCAATATGACGTTCAAAAATGGCCCATTAAAGTTGAGATTTTTTAAAAAGGAAATAAAAATGGCCCAGTTGTCCCATCCAATGGCATCATCTCTACTGGCATACTGTTTGACATTGTCGAGGAACCCATCGTACTCCCCACATTATCTTGTGCCTTGGTCTTCATAATGTTGCTATTTCTTGCTTCTCCTTCTCACTCTCTGACTGCTCTTCTTATTCTTTTTTCTGGTTTCTCCCGTCCTGCCCCCAAACTAAATGTCAGTGTTCCCCAGGTAGTTGCCCTCCCTTCCCCTTGTCTGCATACTCTCCTGAGCAAACTAACCCACTTCCAGGACACACCTGCATGTCCACACCACAGCTGTACTTTCCAAATGCATGATCCACAGCCTTTCCTCTCCAGTCCATCTGTCTCACTGCTACCAGAGTTATGTTTTTTAAAACACATCTCTGATCATGTCACTTTTCCATTTCAAAATCTTCAGTGGCTCCCAGCTATCCAGGATAAAATTTCTTCTGAATATAGCATTGAAGTCCTTGTGGTCATATCCTGCTCTCCAATTATCACCCGCAGAACACACGGACCTTACATTAAAAAAAATTATTCCAGGGGTACTTGGGTGGCTCAATCGGTTAAGCATCCAACCCTTGATCTCAGCTCAGGTCTTGATCTCAGGGTCATGAGTTCAAGCTCCATGCTTGGTGGGGAGCCTACTTAAAAAGAAAATTATTCCACCATGCACTTGCACGTAACTTTGCCTTTTCTCATGTTATTTCCTTCCTAGTGTCTTTCCCTGATGAACTCTTGTTCATCCTTCAAGGACCAATTCAGATGTCCCCTACTCTGTATGCTTTCCCCAAACTTCCTAGGATATTAAACAGCTCATAGTCCGACAAAGCTACTATGATACAGTAATAGGACTAACTTTTTACATACCCATCTTATTTCCTGGGTTGTGAGCTCTTCTGGGGCAAAACCATGTCTCATTAATCTTGGACACAATGTTGAACATAGAGTAAATGAAAAGCACATTTTTGCTAACTTAAATATTTTCACTATTATAGATAATAAGTCCTACCTAGGAAGACGAACATTCTTGAACAATGAAAGCTTGAGTAGATATAGAAAAGAATTGACCTAAGATGTGCAAAGTCAACATTCATCAGGTAAGCCTGGGTTTTAGACAGAAGTGGTTAAGAACATGGGCTCTGGGGGGACACCTGGGTGGCTCAGTCATTAAGCGTCTGCCTTCGGCTCAGGTCATGATCCCAGGGTCTTGGGATCGAGCCCCGCATCGGGCTCCCTGCTCTGCAGGAAGCCTGCTTCTTCCTCTCCCACTCCCCCTGCTTGTGTTCTGTCTCCAGCTGTGTCTCTCTCTGTCAAATAAATAAATAAAATCTTAAAAAAAAAAATTAAAAAAAAAAAAGAACATGGGCTCTGAAGCTAGACAATTTAGATTTAGGTTTGCCAGATAAAACACAAAGCATTTATTTAAATTTGAATTTCAGATAAACAATGAATAATTTTTTAGTGTAATTATGTCCCAATTATTGCAAAAAGAAGGCAAGTATGGCATGGGTATCGTGTGTGTGTGTGTGTGTGTGTGTGTGTTTCCCTCTGAATCTGACAATTCTACCTAGGTTCAAACCTTGATTCTGTGGCTTCCTGGCTGTGTGACTTCAGACAACTTAATTAATCTGTCCTTTGGTTTCTCATTTTTAGATTGGGATAATAAAAATCTACCTCAA
Organism: Mirounga angustirostris; assembly: GCF_029215605.1. Taxonomy (NCBI): domain Eukaryota; kingdom Metazoa; phylum Chordata; class Mammalia; order Carnivora; family Phocidae; genus Mirounga; species Mirounga angustirostris. Next base: position 65,441,143 of record NW_026991710.1, read on the forward strand.
AGAGTTATTGTACAGATTAAATGAGTGCATACATACATAAAGCACTTAGATTACTGACTGTCAAATAATAAGTTCTTAGTATTAACTATTTGCTACATAATGGCCATTATTTTTTTAAGCTTTTATTTTTGAGTAATCTCTACACCCAACATGGGGCTCAAACTCACAACCCTAAGATCAAGAGTTGCATGCTTTACGGACTGAGTCAGCCAGGTACCCATGGCCATTATTATTATGAGAAGTTTTATCCTTATTTTAATGCTTATCTCATTAAGATAGGTTTTATGCTCATCAACAATAGTGAACATCTTAATGCTCATCAACAATAGTGAATATTAAGGGGCGCTTGGGTGGCTCAGTCATTAAGCATCTGCCTTTGGCTCAGGTCATGATCTCAGCGTCCTGCGATCGAGTCCCGCATCAGGCTCCCTGCTCAGCAGGAAGCCTGCTTCCCCTCTCCCTCTCCCCCACTTGTGTTCCCTCTCTCGCTGTGTCTCTCTCTGTCAAATAAATAAATAAAATCTCTATTAAAAAAAAAACAAAAAACAATACTGAACATTAGAAATGTCTTTCTTCTTCATTATTAACAAAAAAGACACATTCAAACGTACAGGACCATGCTACTGCTGATTCATTTTACCGCCAAAATGGCCCAAATTGAAAAAAGAAAAAAGAAAGTAACTATGTGAGGTGATGGATGTGTTAATTAGCTTGATTGCAATAACCGTTTCACAAGGTACATATATATTAAATCATCATATTGCATACCATTAAAACATCACATTGTACAACCTAAATATATACACTTTGTATTTGTCAATCATACCTCAATAAAGGTGAAAAATTAAAGTTGGTTATAAATAAATGTAACTTAAATTAGTTTAAAAATGGTTTAAATCTAACTGCAATAAGGAATACCCTAAAGATCTCCATTCAAACAGAGATATGTTAGCTGAGGACAATAATTACTAATAACAGAAGCCAAGCAGTTTTATCTTAAAAAATCTTACATGTTTGTAGGCACAATTCGTTCTTTCAAGTCTCTGAAATGAGTCAAAACTAACCAGTGAGAAATTCAACCCTACACAGTATAGTAAACTATTTTAGTGATAGGAAAAAAAAATGATAAAAAGATCATGTTCTAATGTCAGGGAATGAGAATCTCATTTTCAGTCATGAAAAAGAAAAAGAACTTTAAAAACCATTCATTTTCACCCACATGTAAATTTATCAGCTCCATTACAGCAACACCTTAGGATTTTTATGCTAGACTTCAAACCCACCCGGATGGTGATTACTACAAATCATATCACAGGATCATCGGCCAAGTGTAATACTGTACAGATTGTTAGAGCATGTGTCTCTATTGTTTTGCCATTGCTTGTCCAGTCAGAGTCCAAATCCCCTTCACGAAAAGCACAACCAAGTGAAGAGAGAAATATGCCTAGTAAGAAATGGCTCCACAAGCTCATATGAATATGCTCCAGTGGGAAATACCGTCTCATTCATTACTATTAAAAACATGCACACACACAAACACACAAACACAGAGAGAGAGAGAGAGATGGGCATGTCTCAAAGCAATAAAAGGCCTGCAGAGAGGGGAGGTAAAATATGCTTGCTGAGCTATCATTACCAAACGGGGAGGGGGGGAGGCCTGAAATCAACAAAGGACCAGTCATGGGAAATTTATAAGTTAATATCGGTCACACCTGCAAATTACTACAGTGAGCCCCTTGACCAAATACATAATACAATTTAAATGGATTTGGTGAGATATTTATATATCCCTTGGAGTTCCTGAAATGCTCTGAATCTAAATTTGTCAGTTATCCCAATTAAGTGCAGTGGAAGTGAGATCTACAACAGGGCAGAGGAAGTGGGTTTCACTGCACCATTCGATAACAGGGCTTTTCTGGGGAATCTGTAATGCAGTCATCCATGCGGCTTGTGACTCAGGTTGTAAATTTATTGTTTCTATTTAATGGCCAATCAGGATATTTGTCCCCCGTTGCCTAAACATTACAAGACACTCAGATGCCTTAGAAAACCCCAAACACCAAACACTCTACTTGTACCTTCCATGAGTTCAGCAAAGCATGTATTTTGAGCTGTTCGCCAAAATAACCCCATCTGAGTGACAATTTACACACATGTCACATCATTTCACCTCCCTTGTTTTCGTGGAAAAGGTCAAAGCCATCAAGCTGACATGCTTAGCCAGAATCGGGAGAGTCATCATTTCTCCACCGTGAAGTGCAACTCACTCAGCAAATGAGGCTAATCATTCAGCAAGTACAAGGAAAAGAGATTATGAGATCATAATTTTCTCACCAATTGAGAATTACTGCGCATAAAAATAGAAATTAATAGGGAAAAAATTCAGAATACTTACCAAGAAAATAAGAGCACTAAATAAAATGATCGCTCATCTGGGAAATGAATTTCCATTTCAAGCAAAGCAGAAAGCTCTCAGATATATCCAAGAGACAAGCGAGCAAGAAGGCACACTGACCTGTAAACAATTTGACTGTTGCTTTAGTCTCAAAATAGGATTTATGACGCAGAATGCCCTGAGTGGCCTTGCAGATGCCACTCACCTGCAGTCGGTATCACTCTTTCTGCTGGCAAATGGGAAATGGTTCTGCTCTCATTTATTTGGCTACAAATATGAACAGTCTCTTCCTAAACACATTAGCAAAAGTGTTGTAAAGACTGATGAGGCTAACAAATGGGAGCGCACTGGAGTGCCCTGGCTTTTAAAACCTTATAAAAATCCTGCTTAACGTTTTCCGGATGAGAATCTTGCAACAAAAAAGATTCTTTAATGATGTAGGAAGAAAAGATTCTTTCTCAGCTTTTATGCGTTTGGGAGAGCCTAGACAGAATTAATTTTTCTATGGAAGAAATACATAATAGATCTTAGGGAAAGTCTAGTTAATCCCAAAATTGTATTCGAAGGAGGATGAATTCTCTGAAAGAAAAGACTGGGGGGCCCTCTTGCTCAGCCAAGCACCTTGGTTGGTGTTGCACATGCCAAGGTTGTCCTGGGATGTGAGGCTGAAAGTGTTGACATTTTCTGAATAAGAGTGAGGAGAATTGGAGTTCCTGAGAGCAAGCATGGAGAAATGGCTGAGACAAAGGAGACAGAGAAGCCAGTGAGATGGAGAGAAGCTGGGCTTCCAACAGGAAGTGATTTGACCAGGAATACATACCCTTGTGATGTGTAGCCAAAAACCCCTCTAAGGACAGGAATGTTTAACACATGATTGTTAAGTTATATTCTGTGATGTGTGATGTGGCGAGGTGACTCCTGCCTTTGGTTCCACAATCCTCTAGTAAAGATTCTGGTGAATGAAACACTTTGTGGCTGGAGGGATCAAGAAGAAAGGGCCTGCCATACGGGACAGAGATAAAAGACCATTCCAAGACGCAGAGCAGAAAAAAGGGATTCCCCAGAAGTCACCCTGGGAGCCAAGTCCCCCAGGATTTGCAGGAATCTTGGGAATGGTATTGGCAACCATCCAGGGGATGGTTCCAGGGTTTGAGCCCTGCTTCTCCAAATCTCCAGGGGCAGAGTAACCAGCTGATGTCTGGGTACAGATGCTTAAACTATTCCTGTCCCTTCACCTACTACCCCTGTTCTGTGCTTTAACTCTGGCAGGAGTTCTGTCTCCATATAGTCCCGGGGAGGGGGACTTATATATCATATATATAAGTATTTATATATATTATATTAGAACGTAATTAATCTGAATACTCTGATCCATAATCTACTCACCAGTTGTTAGCTCTATACTTTTAAAATGATTGTCATCCAGACCACTGATAACGCACACAGGCAAGCCCCAATGTATCCCCATGCTAAATTCCAAAGGTACACTTTGAAGGCAATTGGTTGGATCTGGGAGTACATTTTTCCCATAGAAGTAATGTTATAAATCAACTGTTCTCAAACTTTAATGCACGAAGGAGTCACAGAGGAGGCTTGTTAAAAATAGATCCCTGAGCTCTACCACCAGAGATTCTGATTCTGGGATGGAATCCAATAAGCAGCATTTTGATTAAATACCAGGTGATTCTGATGCAACCACACTTTGGAAAATATCATTATCTGTAATAATAAGATTTTCTTGAGAGCGCCCACAAAAGCTAACTTAACCCATAGTATAACTGAAATAGGAGTCATGATCATTTTCAGCTTTGAACACCCCTCCCCCTAGTCTCAGAACCTTAGGCTGTGAGCCCAGTACCTCTGAGCATCCAGAGGACGCAGCCCCTCTCATAGGGGCTAAGTAGAGTGAGATAGCAGCAACTGTCATATAGAAGGGTTACCCATAATTCACATTTCCCCCCTGAACTTGTCACCCCATACAGAATTCTAATTAAGATCCTAGTGGCTTAAAAGAATTAAGATAGCACCTTAACTTACTTCACTTACAGCCAACTAATAAAACTGAGACAATCTAGCTCCATTAATTTCTGTGTGATGATAATATTTCCAGAAGAACACAGCTTATTTGGGGTGTTTTTTTTTCCCATGGAATTAATTGAAATTACAGAATTTCAAATAATTTCAATTATAGAAGCCAAGTCCCAAAACAAAAATTTAATTGAATGTTGTTTTCCTTGGGAATAGGAAAATACACCAAACCGCTTATGATAGAGAGGTCCTCAGCAGCATAGTGTCCAAAGTGATAAAGAAAAATAAGAGAAAGGACAAGAATTGTTCTAAGTGGCTGAAAGATGTCCAAGATCTTTTGCATGATGGCCGGCCAGAATCTCAGTCCGGCAAAGATTGCTAAAAGACACTAGACATGAACAGGCAATTTTTAACTTAAAAAAAAAAAAATCCATCAAGCTTATAGCAGAGTAACTTCTAGACCTTGAATGACACAACATGACGATTTTATTGGCTGACCTTTCAAGACAGAGAAGATCTAATTAGACACTCTGATGTGCAGGTTCTGAATTATGATGAGCAAGCAGGGATCTCTAATCCCCCCCACTGTTGCGGCTAAACATTTGGGAGTAATATTGCTAATTAAAATGCAGCATTCCAACCCGAAAGCAGAGCTCCGTGCTCTAGTCCATCCTGGTAGAGCCTGCCGCTTCTTGCCACCCTCCTCAACATGCTGCCGAATACTTCCCACCAAAGAGATGCCCCTTATTACAATTTTTAATGTATTTCTATAACAGATGCAACGTGTTTACCTGGATGTCTGGAGACTGAGTCTCTTCAGGTGGGTAATCATTTGAATGAGGAAAGTCAAGAGATCACTATAATCCCCACCTCACCTCTTGGGCAAAATAAATTCCATGTGGATTAAAGATTTAAAGCTAAAAAATAAACCCACAAAATACTAAGAGAACACACGAGCATGTTTGCCACAGAATTTCTCATCGTAAAAACCCGGCAAAAATTTTTCTAAACCTGAGTATCCAACAGGAAGGGAATAGACAAACATAAATTATGGATTATTCATGAAGTGAAATAATAGGTACCTACTAAAGCAGCTCTTAAAAGGAGGAGGTGGGATTTTATATTCTGTCATAGGAAGATGTCTATGGCATTGATAAGTGGAAAAGGAAATTAAACTAAAGTATGTGTTTCAAGAAATATGTGTGTGAGTGCATGTGTAAAAGAAATTCGGGGTGTGGGGGACAGGACTAAAGAGATCCTGGGGAAAAATGCACAAACTGTTAACACTGGTTCTACCTAAGGGCAAGAGCACAGGACATCATCTCTTTGGATACATTATGCCTTTCAGTGTAGCTTGAATTTTTGCTATAGCAAGAAAGTACAATGGAGTCACATCATTAAAAACACTTAAAGTGATAAATTCCACCCTGCCCAGAGTGAAAAAGGGGAGAGAAAAGATCATTTAAATTGTGCAATTATGGTTAAAAGTGTAAAGCAAAGCGATTAAGAGCAAGAGCACTAGAGCCAGACTCCCTGAGTTCTAATCCCAGCTCTGCCTCTCTCTAACTGTGCAAGTCACCTGACCTCCCTGTATCTCCACTTCACTTGTTAAAAAAACGGGTATAATGAACGCCACATTTTCCCCTTAGTCCACTTCAGCGTTTAACCTCTCATAGCATGAACATCTTACTGAATTCCACAGGATTTTAGTATTTAAAGATCTATATTTCTGATACAACATGGCCTCTAAACCCAAGTCAACTACTTTTCGAGATCAAAGAAATAAGGGTTTGTTTCAATGACAGTGGGAAAACCGACTGTGTCCAATTTATGGAAAGATAATATATCGGTCTTCATCGTCACGTGTAAATACGGCCACCAATACTTAGTCTAGGAGCAACTTAAGGGAATTTCCAGAGTGACTTTGGGTATGTTCAAATTTTTTTTACACACTGGCTTTAGAGTTGAACCACAGTATAAAATACAATTACTTTTTTAAATCAAAGAAGCAATAAACTCCTCCAAGTTTGTAATAATATAAATATAGTAATTATAAAAACCATCAGACCTTCCACATTGCCTAAATTGACCTCTGAACTTTCCTCTTACACATTTTTATGTTTCAAGGGTTTCTGACTCTTCTTCTCTCTTGACTCACTTTGTACTTCAGCTTGGCTTAGAAAGGAAGGGTGCTTGGGGGAGAAAAAACCCGCAGTTGTAATCTCTGAAACAAGGCATTCCCGCATTGGTGCCGGCAGCTCTGTGGCCTGGAAACCCTCATTCCTGGGACGGCTAACAGGACCCCATACCTTCTGGGCATTGGCATCCCAGGCACTGGTATTGGCTAGTGTCAGCAACAGAGACAGGGGCTTCAGCATGCCCTCAGTGGACACCGGCCACGTAAGAGCCACCCTCAGGATAAGCAGCAAAAGGAACATTGCCCCAGTGGGCCAGAACAGTTGTCACGGGATGGGAAAGGGGCCATCTTGTAGCATCAGAGTAAATACAGCAAGATGAATGAAAGACACCTAGTACCTGGAGCGTAATTTGAAATTCCCTGAGGACTCCCCAGAGGTATCAGAACAAGGCTGGCATTCCCATGGGAATTTTGGATACATTAAAGGGCAGGATGTTAAATTTGGCAATGAACGTGGATCTAGGACTCAAGAGTCCACAATATGCTCTACATGGAAACAGTGGGGAAAGGAATCCTGAAACTATTTCAGCGACTGCTCCAGCCAGTGAGAAAAATATCCATTTTGTAGGGGACTTACATGCTACAGAGATATTTGTGAATCTGGGGATTCTTGAACATCTCTAGGGACGATCCCCAGATATGTTAAGGGTCCTCTGTAGCTCAGAGTACCTTGGCATCCAGGCCTTTGATCATCCTACAGGTACTTCTTCAAGGAATTGTAAAACTCTGTGAAAAAGGTCCTGGAAGAAGCTCCCTTGGGGACACCGGGGAGAACCTGGAGAAGTAGGTGCCCCAATGGAGGAAGGCTGGGACTGCAAAAGCACCCCACCACGCTGCCTGGTCAGCAGATCCCAACTGAATATGAACTTCAGTGGACTTGTTCCGGTATTCACCCTCAACCACAACCCTCCTCCAGACCCTCAAAAGATCCATTTTTTAAACTTATCTAAATGGAAAAGCCCTTGTAAGGATATAAGCTTACAAGTCTAGAACTTCTCATTTTGAGTTGTATTGAATTACTGAGGCAAGAGAGAACACACAAATTCTGAAATAGTGTCTCATTGGGGAAAGTGAGTGTCCATTTTTTTATGACTTACAGGTGGGGCTCCAAGTTGGCTGATTTCCTAATCGGAGGGTCAATGGAAGCAAAGAAAGGTTCTCAGTAAGAGGCAAGGCTTTCTGAGGTTGTCACTGCAGAACTGGTGAGATGGTTGTTCCATTTCTCACTCCCAATAATAACAATAACAGCAACATAAAGTCTGTGCACTGTAGACGAGAACTAGAACAGCCACTCCTACCTATTATTCTACACTTTATTTTTCATCTTAGATTTTAAGTACACAGAAGATAGGTCTCGGCCTCTTTCTTTGTACATTGCCTAGAAAGCTACCATATGTATTTATGTATTTATCAGGGCTTTCAAGTTTAGTTTACAATGAATGTAGTTAGGATCAGCCCTGCCAAATCGTTTTTATTCATCTAAAGACATTGTCCATCTCCGCACGGATCTTTCAAAGGAGAAAGCAAGAAGTTCTAGACTAAGTTGCTTCTTTAGGGCCCATCTAGCTTTAGGGATCTGTAGTAAAACATGGTACACCTTACAGCTCAGATATGTGCATAAAATGAAGAGCCTCCCCTGCAAACTTATTAGAGAAGGCAACCATGGGAACCAGGAACGGAGGCTCTGGATCTACTGCGACTCCAGAAGGCAGAGGGAAAAAAGGTGGAGAAGCAAGTGGCAATCAACACCAATATGAAGACCCAAGGTGCTTGCTTCCGCATCATCAACATTGACCCTTCCTTCCACAATCACCCAGGCAGGGACCCCTTTTCCTGCACACACCTCTCAACTTACCTGTTAACTTCTTCAGGATGTTTTCTCCTTTCCTTTTTTCCTTCCAGTTTTAGTGAATCTATTTCTTCCATATTAAATTATTTGGGGAGTTTGAGCTTGGGACATCTAGACCATGGAATTTGTATAATCTGTTTTTTAATGAGATCTTATAAGAACTTCAGACATCTCTATCCCATTCAACTGGATCTTAAATCTAAGACAAGAATTTTTCTAGGGGCGCCTGGGTGGCTCAGTCATTAAGCGTCTGCCTTTGGCTCGGGTCCTGATCCTGGGGTCCTGGGATCGAGCCCCACGTCAGGCTTGCTGCTCACAGGAAGCCTGCTTCCCCCTCTCCCACTCCCCCTGCTTGTGTTCCCCTCTCGTTGTGTATCTCTCTGTCAAATAAATGAAATCTTAAAAAAAAAAAAAAAAAAAAAGAATTTTTCTAAATCAGGGCACCTGGGTGGCTCAGTCAGTTAGTGGCTGCCTTCAGCTCAGGTCATGATCCCAGGGTCCTGGGATCAAGTCCCACATCGAGCTCTCGGCTCAGCGGAGAGCCTACCTCTCCCTCTGCCTGCCACTCTCTGCTTCTGCTCTCTCTCTCAAATGAATAAAATCTTAAAAAAAAAAAAAAGAATTTTTCTAAATCGATAAATAGTGGATTGCTTATCCAGTATATAGTTAAAGAGAAAAGTGTAATGATCTGTTTCCCTAGCTCACCACCCCAGGAAAGTCATCTGTCTCCAATGATGAGGTGAGGACACTGGACAGAAGGCCCAGCAAGAGTAAAGAATTAAACACTCAGCCAATCCTATATCATTTAAAAAGAAAAGGGGCTATGTTTTTAATGCTTCTGTGTTAATCACTCCTCAAGGTTGGAGGGATGGATCCCCCAGCAGTACCTACCATAGGCTTACCCTTTAATAGCTCAGGGCTTCAAGCTCATAAAAACCAACGGACTAGACACCACACAGTACAGTGAAGAAAATGCTTACTATATTTGCAAGAAGGAAAAATATGTAAATATGCCAATGTACCAATATCCTTGTTTCTGTGGAAGGATGTCAATAGGCAAGGACCCTGTGTTAACTACCTATGCAATGTTCATTTCCCTTCTTGCTTCCTTGCTAACAGAATTCCAATCTTGTGCAAAGGTCACTATGCCCAAACATAGGCAATGGATCAGGATTGGTCCTAGTCAGTCTTACAAGTTTAGTTTACTAGTCCCGTCCTTTGCTTTCTCAGCCCGCTTTGCAGCTGGGGGGGTGGGGGGCGGAGGTGCCATTTGACTCAGAATTAAGCAGCAAGGCTTAAGAAGTTATTGGAAGGTGTGTTTCTGAAAAGGTTTGTTCTTCCTTGATGGAAAGGACTGATGCATATGGTGCTGCTCCTTCCCCTAAAATAAACAAGCAAACAAACTTAAACAAAAACCAGAGACATATTAGATCCAACCACACTATCGCTGAACCAACCCCAGCAGTGGTCACGTCCAGATTTTTTCAAGTGTGGGAAAAATAAACCATTATTTGCTTAAGCCATAGTATTCTCTTATTTGCAGTCAAAAACGTTCTTAAGGGATACAATTCCTCTTTTCATTTAAACTAAATGGTTCTAAACCAGTAAATGGAAAAAGTGCATCTCCTCTGAAGGAGGACAGCCAAACCTCACCTCCTGATTCCCTGCCCTACCTTCTTCAGTACGCCCAGCTCCTCCCACAGTGCTCGCAGAGCCAGCACGTGGGTGAGGAGGGTGCAAAATGTGAGGGGCAGCCAAAAAATTCAGTGATCAAGATAAGCAATACTTTGGGGGCGCCTGGGTGGCTCAGTCAGTTAAGCGACTGCCTTCGGCTCAGGTCATGATCCTGGGGTCCTGGGATCGAGCCCCGCATCAGGCTCCCTGCTCAGTGGAGAGTCTGCTTCCCCCCTCTCACTCCCCCTGTTTGTGTTCCTTCTCTCGCTTTGTCTCTCTTTGTCAAATAAATAAAATCTTAAAAAAAAGATAAGCAATATTTTAAGGCAATCATGGTTGTTTTCCTTTTTTTTTTTTTAACTGTGATAAAATACACATAATATCTACCATCTCCACCATTTTGAAGTGTACAGTAAGCAGTATTAAATGCATTTGTAGTGTTGTTTAACCATCAACATCATCCATCTCTAGAGTGTTTTCATCTTCCCAACTGACACTCTATACCCATTTAACAATAACTTCCTGTTCCTGTGTTCCCCCAGCCCCTGGCAATCACCATTCTACTCTCTGTCTCTGATTTCAACTATTCTTACTCTAAATATTTTATGTAAATAGAATGATATAATATTTGTCTTTTGTGACCAGCTTATTTCACTTCGCCTCAAGGTTCATCCATGTTGTAGCAATGTGTCAGAATTTCTTTCCTTTTAAAGGCCTAATAATTTTAATGCAATAGTTTTAAAAATCAAAAAGGATCCATATTACTGATCTGTCCTTTTTTTCAGGCTCCAATATGGCTCAGCAAAGCATTGTTACTGATCATGTCTTTACTTAAAATATTGGTATTTTGTTCATCATGTACATTTTTGCACTCATTCTGATCTTTTTCCTATTTATTTTTTTATATATATTTTTTTATTCTTATGTTAATCCCCATACATTACATCATTAGTTTTAGATGAAGTGTTCCATGATTCATTGTTTGTGCATAACACCCAGTGCTCCATGCAGAACGTGCCCTCCTCAATACCCACCACCAGGCTAACCCATCCTCCCACCCCCTTCCCTCTAGAACCCTCAGTTTGTTTTTCAGAGTCCATCATCTCTCATGGTTCGTCTACCCCTCCGATTTCCCCCCCTTCATTCTTCCCTTCCTGCTACCTTCTTCTTCTTCTTTTTTTTTTCTTAACATATATTGCATTATTTGATTCAGAGGTACAGATCTGAGATTCAATAGTCTTGCATAATTCACAGCGCTTACCAGAGCACATACCCTCCCCAGTGTCTATCACCCAGTCACCCCATCCCTCCCACCCCACCCCCCACTCCAGCAACCCTCATTTTTTTGATGTAGTGTTCCATGACTCATTGTTTGCATATAACACCTAGTGCTCCATTCAATACATGCCCTCTTCAAGACCCATCACCAGGCTGACCCATCCCCCCCCACAGAACCCTCAGTTTTTTTCTCAGAGTCCATAGTCTCTCATGATTCATCTCCCCCTCCAATTTCCCCCCCTTCATTTTTCCCTTCCTACTATCTTCTTCTTTTTTTTTTAACATGTTATGTATTATTTGTTTCAGAGGTACAGGTACAGTCTTATACAATTCACAGCGCTCACCATAGCACATACTGTCCCCAGTGTCTATCACCCAGGCACCCCATCCCTCCCACCCCCCACCACTCCAGCAACCCTCAGTTTGTTCCCTGAGATTACGAATTCCTCATATCAGTGAGGTCATATGATACATGTCTTTCTCTGATGGACTTATTTCGCTTAGCATAACACCCTCTAGTTCCATCCATAACGTTGCAAATGGCAAGATTTCGGGGTTTTTTGATGGCTGCATATTCCATTGTATATATATACCACTTCTTCTTTATCCATTCATGTGTTGATGGACATCTTGGCTTTTTCCATAGTTTGGCTATTGTGGACAGTGTTGCTGTAAACATTGGGGTACACATACCCCTTCAGATGTATCTGAATACAATGTATCAGATACATATGTATCTTTGGGGTAAATACCCAGTAGTGCAATTGCTGGGTCGTAGGGTAGCTCTATTTTCAACTTTTTGAGGAACCTCCATACTGTTTTCCAGAGTGGCTGCACCAGCTTGCATTCCCACCAACAGTGTAGGAGGGTTCCCCTTTCTCTGCATCACCACCACCTGTCAGTTTCCTGACTTGTTAATTTTAGCCAATCTGACTGGTATGAGGTGGTATCTCATTGAGGTTTTGATTTGGATTTCCCTGATGCCGAGCGATATTGAGCACTTTTTCATGTGTCTGTTGGCCATTTGGATGTCTTCTTTGGAAAAAGGTCTGTTCATGTCTTCTGCCCATTTCTTGATTGGATTATTTGTTCTTTGGGTGTTGAGTTTGATAAGTTCTTTATAGATTTTGGATACTAGCCCTTTATCTGATATGTCATTTGCAAATATCTTCTCCCATTCTGTCGGTTGTCTTTTGGTTTTGTTGACTGTTTCTTTTGTTGTGCAAAACAACAATTTCATCTTGATGAAATCCCAATAGTTCATTTTTGCCCTTGCTTCCCCTGCCTTTGGTGATGTTTCTAGGAAGAAGTTGCTGTGGCTGAGGTCGAAGAGGTTGCTGCCTGTGTTCTCCTTTAGGATTTTGATGGAATCCTGTCTCACATATAGGTCTTTCAACCATTTTGAGTCTATTTTTGTGTGTGGTGTAAGGAAATGGTCCAGTTTCATTCTTCTGCATGTGGCTGTCCCATATTCCCAACACTATTTGTTGAAGAGAATTTTTTTCATTGGGCATTCTTTCCTGCTTTGTCGAAGATTAGTTGACCATAGAATTGAGGGTTCATTTCTGGGCTCTGTATTCTGTTCCATTGATCTATGTGTCTGTTTTTGTGCCAGTACCATACTGTCTTGGTGATTACAACTTTGTAATAGAGCTGGAAGTCCAGAATTGTGATGCCACCAGCTTTGCTTTTCTTTTTCAACATTCCTCTGGCTATTCGGGGACATTTCGAGTTCCATACAAATTTTAGGATTATTTGTTCTATTTCTTTGAAAAAAGTGGATGGTATTTTGATAGGGATTGCATTAAATGTGTAGATTGCTCTAGGTAGCATTGACATCTTCACAGTATTTGTTCTTCCAATCCATGAGCATGGAACATTTTTCCATTTCTTTGTGTCTTCCTCAATTTCTTTCATGAATATCTTATAGTTTTCTGAGTACAGATTCTTTGTCTCTTTGGTTAGATTTATTCCTAAGTATCTTATGGTTTTGGGTGCAATTAAAATGGGATCAACTCCTTAATTTCTCTTTCTTCTGTCTTGCTGTTGGTGTATAGGAATGCCACTGATTTCTGTGCATTGATTTTATATCCTGCCACTTTACTGAATTTCTCTATGAGTTCTAGCAGTTTTGGGGTGAAGTCTTTTGGGTTTTCCACATAAAGTATCATATCATCTGCAAAGAGTGAGAGTTTGACTTCTTCTTTGCCGATTCAGATGTCTTTTATTTCTTTTTGTTGTCTGATTGCTGAGGCTAGGACTTCTAAAACTATGTTGAATAACAGTGGTGGTAGTGGACATCCCTGCCATGTTCCTGACCTTAGGGGGAAAGCTTTCAGTTTTTCCCCACTGAGAATGATATTTGCAGTGGGTTTTTCATAGATGGCTTTTATGATATTGAGGTATGCACCCTCTATCCCTACACTGTGAAGAGTTTTGATCAAGAAAGGATGCTGTACTTTGTCAAATGCTTTTTCTGCATCTATTGAGAGGATCATATGGTTCTTGTTCTTTCTTTTATTAATGTATTGTTTCACATTGATTTATTTGTGGATGTTGAACCAACCTTGAAGCCCAGGAATAAATCCCACTTGGTCATGGTGAATAATCCTTTTAATGTACTGTTGGATCCTATTGGCTAGTATTTTGATGAGAATTTTTGCATCCATGTTCATCAGGGATATGGCCTGTAATTATCCTTTTTGATGGGGTCTTTGTCTGATTTGGGGATCAAGGTAATGCTGGCCTCATAAAATGAGTTTGGAAGTTTTCCTTTCATTTCTGTTTTTTGGAACAGTTTCAGAAGAATAGGTATTAATTCCTCTTGAAATGTTTTGTAAAATTCCCCTGGGAAGCCATCTGGCCCTGGGCTCTTGTCTGTTGGGAGATTTTTGATTACTGCTTGGGGTATATCAATCTTACTAATTCTTTCAAAGAACCAGCTCCTAGTTTTGTTGATCTGTTCTACTGTTCTTTTGGTTTCTATTTCATTGATTTCTGCTCTGATCTTTATTATTTCTCTTCTCCTGCTGGGTTTAGGCTTTATTTGCTCTTCTTTCTCCAGTTCCTTTAGGTGTAGGGTTAGGTTGTGTATTTGAGACCTTTCTTGTTTCTTGAGAAAGGCTTTCTCTTAGGACCGCCTTTGCTGCATCCCAAAGATTTTGAACAGTTGGGTTTTCATTTTCATTTGTTTCCATGAATTTTTTAAATTCTTCTGTAATTTCCTGGTTGACCCATTCATTCTTTAATAGGATGCTCTTTAGCCTCCATGTATTTGAGTTCTTTCCAACTTTCCTCTTGTGATTGAGTTCTAGTTTCAAAGCATTGTAGTCCAAAAATATGCAGGGAATGATCCCAATCTTTGGTACTGGTGAGACCTGATTTGTGACCTAGGATGTGATCTATTCTGGAGAATGTTCCATGGGCACTAGAGAAGAGAAGACTCTGTATTCTGTTGCTTTGGGATGGAATGTTCTGAATATATCTGTGAAGTCCATTTGGTCCAGTGTGTCATTTAAAGTCTTTATTTCCTTGCTGATCTTTCGCTTAGATGATCTGTTCATTTCAGTGAGGGGGGTGTTAAAGTCCCCTACTACTATTGTATTGCTATCAATGTGTTTCTTTGATTTTATTATTAATTGGCTTATATAGTTGGCTGCTCCCATGTTAGGGGCATAGATATTTACAATTGTTAGATCTTCTTGTTGGATAGACCCTTTAAGTAGGATATAGTGTCCTTCCTCATCTCTTATTACAATCTTTGGTTTAAAATCTAATTTGTCTCATACAAGGATTGCCACCCCAGCTTTCTTTTGGTGTCCATTAGCATGGTAAATGGTTTTCCACCCCCTCACTTTCAATCTGGGGGTGTCTTTGGGTCTAAAATGAGTCTCTTGCAGACAACATATCGATGGGTCTTGTTTTTTTATCCAATCTGATACCCTCTGTCTTTTGATTGGGGCATTTAGCCCATTTACATTCAGGGTAACTATTGAAAGATATGAATTTAGTGCCATTGTATTGCCTGTAAGTTGACTGTTACTGTATATTGTCTGTGTTGGTTTTAGGCTCTCTCTTTGCTTAGAGGACCCCTTTCAATAGTTCTTGTAGGGCTGGTTTCATGTTTGCAAATTGCTTTAGTTTTTGTTTGTCCTGGAAGCTTTTTATGTCTTCTTCTATTTTCAATGACAGTCTAGCTGGATATAGTATTCTTGGCTGCACAGTTTTCTCGTTTAGTGCTCTGAATATATCATGCCAGTCCTTTCTGGCCTGCCAGGTCTCTGTGGATAGGTCTGTTGCCAATCTAATGTTTCTACCATTGTAGGTTACAGACCTCTTGTCCCGAGCTGCTTTCAGGATTTTCTCTTTGTCTCTGAGACTCGTAAGTTTTACTATTAGATGTTGGGGTGTTGACTTATTTTTATTGATTTTGACAGGGGTTCTCTGTGCCTCCTGGATTTTGATGCCTGTTTCCTTCCCCAAATTAGGGAAGTTCTCTGCTATAATTTGCTCCAATATACCTTCTGCCCCTCTCTCTCTTTCTTCTTTTTCTGGCATCCCAATTATTCTAATATTGTTTCATCTTGTGGTATCACTTAGCTCTCAAATTCTGCCCTCGTGATCCAGTAGTTGTTTATCTCTCTTTTTCTCAGCTTCTTTATTCTCCATCATTTGGTCTTCTACATCACAAATTCTCTCTTCTGCCTCATTTATCCTAGCAGTTAGAGCCTCCATTTTTGATTGCACCTCATTAATAGCCTTTTTGATTTCAACTCGGTTAGCTTTTAGTTCTTTTATTTCTCCAGAAAGTGTTTCTCTAGTATCTTCCATGCTTTTTCCAAGCCCAGCTAGTATCTTTATAATCGTCATTCTGAACTCTAGTTCTGACATTTTACTAATGTCCGTATAGATTAGGTCCCTGGCAGTCGGTATTGCCTCTTGTTCTTTTTTTTTTTTTTTTTGAGGTAAGTTTTTCCATCTTGTCATTTTGTCCAGAGGAGAATAGATGAATGAGAGACCAAAATGCTAACAGGGTAACAACGACCCCAGAAAAATATACACTAAACAAATCAGAAAAGACCCAAAACCCGGGGAAAAGAAAGGGAAAGAAAAGAAAAAGAAAAAAAGGATATGATCAAATATGATCAGGCTGGTGAATAGATCAGTGCCACACACTAGATTTTGGGTGTATTTTGGTCTTTTAGAGGAAAGTGCCTCCCAAAATTTTAAAGAAAGAAGAACTTATATATTTGCAAAAATAAAGGTAAATACAAAAGGGATGGAATATGACTGTAAAGATGAAAATTATAAAAGATTTTATAAAAGGAATTGATAAGATAAGAAGCTGGTTGAAAAAAGAAAGAAGAGAAATTTAAAAAAAAAAAAGGAGAGAATGTGATCAGGCAGGAGACTAGAACAAAGCCATACACTAGAGATTTAGGGCATATTTTGGTCTGTTAGAAGAAACTGTATCCCAAAATTTTAAAGTGAGAACAACTTATATAAATAAGGGTAACTACTATGAAGGGATAGAATATGACTCTAAAAATGAAAAATAAAAAGTATTTTTAAAAAAGGGATTGAGGGCGCCTGGGTGGCTCAGTTGGTTAAGCGACTGCCTTCGGCTCAGGTCATGATCCTGGAGTCCCGGGATCGAGTCCTACATCGGGCTCCCTGCTCAGCGAGGAGCCTGCTTCTCCCTCTGACCCTCCCCCACTCATGTACGCTCTCTCTCTCATTCTCGCTCTCTCAAATAAATAAATAAATCTTTTTAAAAAAAAGGGGATTGATAAGATGTTGGTTGAAAAAGGGAAAAAGAAAAACTCAAAAAAACAAGGAAAAGAAAATTTAAAAAAATAAATAACTTTGAAAGACTAAAGAATCCTGGGGAAAAAACCATGAATTCTATGTGCAGTATTCCCCTACCGCTGGAGTTCTCATTGATCGGTAAACTTGGTCTTGGCTGGCTGTTCTTGCTGATCTTCTGGGGGAGGGGCCTGTTGCCATGGTTCCCAAATGTCTTTGCCGGAGGCGATATTGCCCTGCCCTTGCCCGGTCCGGGCTAAGTAATCTGCTTGGTTTGCTCTCCAGAGCTTTTGTTCCCTGCAAGCTGTCCGTACAGCTTTGGAGGACGAGAGTGAAAATGGCAGCCTCCCAATCTCCACCCCGGAGGAGCCAAGGACTCAGGGCCCTGCTCCTCAGTGCGCCCCGAGAGAAAAGCAGTCAATCACTCCCGTCTCCCTGGTCTCCGGCTGCACTCCGTGCTCACCCGGGCTGTGACCGAGCGTTTCTATCTCTGGCACCCTGACCCTATGTGGAGTCTCCAAACCCAGCAGAGTCCTACAGTGAGCTCCTGTGCCGCTCCTCCCAGGGGAGGAAGGGGAGTCTCCCCGGATCTGCCGCTTGTTGGGTCCCTGCTGGAGGAGCAGTGGCCTGACTGTGCCACGGATCATGGTTTATGGAAACCCTGAGCTGAGAGCCCACGCCTAGACTCCGTCTCTGCAGCCAGCTTCCCCACTCTGATACCTGGGAACTCTGCCACACTCAGGCACCCCCGGTCTTTCTGTGACCCCGAGGGTGCTGAGACCACACTGTCCCAGCGAGGGTCCCACCCCCCCACTTAGCCACTGGAGCAATGTCCCTCAGTGGAGCCGACTTCTAAAAGTTCCGATTTTGTGCTCCGCGGCTCTATCACTTGCCAGTAGCGCCTGACGGAGGCCCCCTCCCCCACCATCTATCCTCCCGAATATCGCCTCGGATTCACTTCTCCGCACATCCTACCTTCCAGAAAGTGGTCACTTTTCTGTTCAGAGAGTTGCTGCTCTTCTTTTCTTTGATCTCCTGTTGAGTTTGTAGGTGTTCAGAATGGTTTGATCCCTATCTAGCTGAATTCCTGGGACCAGGCGAAATTTAGGTCTCCTACTCTGCCGCCATCTTGCTCCTCCTCCACTCATTTTGATTTTTTAAACATATTAACATATGATTCACCTTAATTACTGAGTGTTTCTGGCACCCCCTCTTTCATTTTGTGCCCAAGGTGAATGCCCCACTCATCTCACCCTTGTCGCAACCCTGGCACTGCTCCACCAACAAATAAACATGCCATATAATGTCAGGCAGTGCTTATATTAGCCTGTGTTTTTATTCTGATGTGGCTTTTTGTTTGTTTTTTAAGTAAACGCTACCCCCAACATGGGGATCAAACTCATGACGCCAAGATCAAGAGTCGCATGCTGTACCTAATAAGCCAACCAGTCACTCCCTTCCCCACTGGACTTTGTTCCCCAGCCCCACCCCTAAACCCAGGTCTTACTGACTCCAAGGAAACTACCCCTTTCATAGCTAGCCAATTCCTAGAGATACTAAATAACCTGCCTTCCTGTGAATCTCTCATATGCATACCAACCAATCCAAGCCCATATCCCAACCACCTAACTCAGGTCACCACCCCCTTCCCTAAT
Organism: Mirounga angustirostris; assembly: GCF_029215605.1. Lineage (NCBI taxonomy): Eukaryota > Metazoa > Chordata > Mammalia > Carnivora > Phocidae > Mirounga > Mirounga angustirostris. Next base: position 65,460,024 of record NW_026991710.1, read on the forward strand.
CACCCCACAGCCAGGTACCAGACAACTAGGGACAGCCCCAATATCGAGAGCCCACCAAAGTTATTGAAACTGGCCAATCCTAAACCTGCCTATCCTGCCTTTCCTCTTCCTTGCCATGGAAACCATAGCAATGTCTCTCGCCCATGTTTCCTCCTCTCACCCTGCCTCCTGACTGACCCTGGGGCTTCCCCATGTGGCCCTGCAGGGCATGGTGTGACCCCTCTCCTTGGGAACTGTGAGTAACAAACTGTCTTGTCAATGGCAATCATCTCCTGATCTGTTGGCCTCATCACCCCTGAATAATAGTAAAACCTGCATTATAAACCAGGACTCTGGGAAGGTGATATGGAGAGAAGGAGGATGCTGCTTTAGGTAGGTGGTCTGGAAGGCATCTCTGAAGAGATGTCTTTTGAGCAGAAATCTGAAGGCAGGGAGGAAGAGAAAGGAAAATATCCTGACTAGATAATTTGCTCATTTCTGAATCACCTCTCCCTCCAACACCAACGCCAGCCCATTATTCCTTCTCAAATAGCTCTCAATATTCAGAGGCAGAGTCCACTGCCTTGAACAAATCATGCAACCTACACAGAGGGCAGAACTCAATTTAAAAGCAAACATGGGGGGCGCCTGGGTGGCTCAGTTGGTTAAGCGACTGCCTTCGGCTCAGGTCATGATCCTAGAGTCCCAGGATCGAGTCCCGCATCGGGCTCCCTGCTCAGCAGGGAGTCTGCTTCTCCCTCTGACCCTCCCCCCTCTCATGTGCTCTCTCTCTCAAATAAATAAATAAAATCTTTAAAAAAAAAAAAAAAGCATAGCAGCTTCTTTAAAAAAAATAAAAATAAAAATAAATAAAAGCAAACATGGGAAGATTGTGACACTCTTCATGTGTTTTTGGCCAACGATTGCACAAAAATTGAAGCAAGGCAGTCGAATCCCACGGATTCTCCCCCGATGCACCCCCTGGTCTAAAAGACGCCCCACCGATGGCAGAATCTTGGCACTATCACCATACACATCTCTTAGTCACTACAGGAACAGGGCTGGCTGGGTTATCAAACAGCAATGCCCAGAGTTCTTGGATTCACAGTCCTAAGGAAGAAGACCTATACCCAATCAGCAAGCCCTTTAAAATGCAGACCCTGTTCCAAGGCTTTGCCTCACAAAGGCTGCTGCAGACTCAGCCTCCGGTGTAACTACTAGGTCAAGGAAGACCATCTCCGAGTCACAGAGCTCAAGGGGAAAGTCCAAAGCCCGCACTTGACAGGTGAAAGGAAACAGAGCCCTAAAGGACTAAGGTGTAAAGCATTCCACACCAAGGAGAAATTTGCCACTTTTTTCTCTTCTGGCAGAGCTTTACATCTTTAAGGCCAAAACACTGCACCTAGCACAATGGCGAAAGTAAATAAGGTAACCTCCATGGTTACTCAAAAAAGTAATGATCCACTTCCATACACTTAGGGTATAAAAAGAGAACTGTCATCCTGAGCAAGCCTGGGGCAGGAGCTGAGCCAGAAATGGAAATAAGTATGTGGCAAAAGGCAAAATCTGAATGAATATAGAGAGATAGAAATAAGATGGACAGCAGCTGAGTTTAAGGCCTTGGAGAGGTCCTTCACAGTTAAATGTCTATGATTTACTTTAAAATCTTCAGTACAGATGATGGAACACAATGTGTTCGTTGGCTTAAGCTTTACTCAAGGGGCAGTCAGGTGTCCTAATCAGGAACCCCCAGTCTTTGGGCGAAAGCCCACATACCACAGGGACTCTGCTACTCGCACTCAGGTATTCATATCTTGGTCCTCACCTGTGCGTTTGCTAATGAGTATAGAGTTCAGAAATAGAGCTCTGCTGGTGAAATTAGCATCTTAATCAGTACCACGGATGAAGGAACATGCTCTCACTGGTGAAGAGTAGTATTCAAGAAAATGTGGGATGGTGAAAATATCTGCCACATTTCCCACCCTTGCATGAACAGCATAAAAAATGGATTGAGGCCTGTAAACCATAAGCTTCAGGGTGAGGCATCCTACCAAGATGCTCCTGTGCCCTTCTCCTACATCCACAGAAATGCAAGCAGAAAGGGAGAAGGCTGCTAAGGAGAGAAAGACAAATGAACACTTCAGGACAGAGATGAGGTGAGGCTTTCCTTTTGAAGCAGAAGTTCTTACCTAGGCAAACATCCATTTAAAAAAAAAAAAAAGATCTATTTATTTTAGAGGGAGGGGAGGGGAGGGGCAGAGAGAGAGGGAGAGAATCTTAAGCATACTCCCCGCTGAGCGTAGAATCAGACCCAGGGCTCGATTTCACGACCCTGAGATCATGACCAGAGCCGAAACCAAGAGTGGGAGGCTCAACCTACCGAGCCACCCAGGTGCCCCACGAACATCAATTTTTAAGGTCTTGGATGCATTTCTTTCAAACATATACTGTATTGGGCGCCTGGGAGGCTCAGTCAGTTAAGCATCTGCCTTCGGTTCAGGTCATGATCCTAGGTCCTGGGATCGAGCGCCGCATTGGACTCCCTGCTCAGCGGGGAGCCTGCTTCTCTCTCTCCAACTCCCCGCTGTCTCTCTCTCTGTCAAATGAATAAATAAAATCTTAAAAAAAAAAAATATATATATATATATATATATATAGTATAGAGTGACTATTGGTTACCTTAAAGCCTACATGGTCCTTAAAAAAAAAAATTTAAAGGAGACCAAATGCTTATCCACCCCCACCCCTTACCCCACACAGAAATACATTACTCAGCCACAAACATGAGATCCCCCAGTTTCTTCTCTGCATTTCACTGGATAGTTTACTTTATCTGTTTCACTGTTCAATTTCATATGTTAGCACATTGTAGCAACCTGTTGATAAATACCTGCCCTGCAGTGCTTCTAGATTAAATTTTTTCAACATACCTCTTGAGATTTTTAACCATTTCCATTTAAATAATTTTCAGGTTTTGGCAAAGCCTCATTTTTAAGCACCTCCAACATACGGGGGTTAGTCTGACACCTCAAATATCTTAGTGAATTATTTTAGTATTAAATTATATGTCCACTTTTCATACAGTATGTCCATTTTCCATAAACTCCCCAGCTAAACGCTTTTCCAACTCTATACTAAACAACGAGGAAGAAGTCATCACAAATCAATGGACAGTAACACTGGCGACTGCTGAGGTCCTGCAACATTAAATACCAAAGATGAAGCAGCCAATTGTGTAGACCCAACTGAGGTTTCTTTGCATAATCCATTAATGAAATGAGACTGCTGAATTAGAAGAAGTTGGGCAAACCTGACCCAGATTCTTAAAGTAAGGGTAGTTGCCCTAGATGTCTGTCAAGATTGTGCATCGGAGTGTATTCTTAATCAGTGAGCAATCAAAACAAATATTTCACTCTGCTTCATAAATCTATGCGTGTGATTGCATCTGACACATCTAGGAGAAGATAATCCCTTACAGTTCACTTCCTCTTGTTTCTAAATGTTAAGTTGCGTTGACTTAAACAGGCCTCTCCAGTCGGCCCTGTGTTAGAGAGATATGTGGAGGGAGGGTGAAGCAAGAATTCCTTTTTTTTTTTTTTAGATTTTATTTATTTATTTGACAGAGACACAGTGAGAGAGGGAACACAAGCAGGAGGAGCGGGAGAGGGAGAAGCAGGCTTCCCGCTGAGCAAGGAGCCCAACGCGGGGCTTAATCCCAGGACCCTGGGATCATGACCTGAGCAGAAGGCAGACACTTAATCAACTGAGCCACCCAGGCGCCCCTGAAGCAAGAATTCCTAACTGGTCTTTGGAACCAGGACTGAGACTGCCAGAGTTGGCTGGGTTCTCCCAAATTAGCACAGGAAGAAATTAACATGGGATATTTTTCTTTTTTTTTTTTTTAAGATTTTATTTATTTATTTGACAGAGAGAGACATAGCGAGAGCAGGAACACAAGCAGGGGGAGTGGGAGAGGGAGAAGCAGGCTTCCCGCAGAGCGGGGAGCCTGATGCGGGACTCGATCCCAGGACCCTGGAATCATGACCTGAGCCGAAGGCAGACGCTTAACGACTGAGCCACCCAGGCGCCCCAACATGGGATATTTTTCAACAGATAAAAACAGTATCGGTATGTATATATCAATGTTGTTTATGTCAACATTGTTGGCAGTAGCCAAATAAGAGGAGGAGCAAATGGGAATCTTCTCAATCCCCATCAATAGGGGGATGATTGAGTAAATTATTGTCCATTCATTCATGGACTATTCTGCAATGAGAGAAGTGATATAGCACAGAATTTAGGAGCACAGAGTGTAGAATCAGACCGCCTGAGTTTCTCATTCTACCAGGTCTAATCTGCGTGACTCTCACAAATTACTCCATTTATCTAGGCCTCCATTTTCTCAAATGGAAAATGCTAATGATAACAGCACCTACCTCAAAGGGTTGACAAAGGGATTAAATAAAGTATCTGCAAGAGTGATTTGGACATGTAAGCACTCAATAAAAGAAGCTAATAATAAAAGAATTCCTTGTCTAGTTAGAGCTCATAACTGAATGGAATGGATGTTCTTGGCAGAGTAATGTTCATGGTAAGATAATGTTAAGAAGTGACCTTATGGGGAGCCTGGGTGGCTCAGATGGTTAAGCGTCTGCCTTCGGCTCAGGTCATGATCCCAGGGTCCTGGGATTGAGTCCCGCATTGGGCTCCCTGCATCTTGGGAACCTGCTTCTCCCTCTGTCTTTCTCTCTCTCCCTCTCTCTCTGTGTGTGTCTCTCATGAATAAATAAATAAAATCTTTAAATAAAAAAAAAGTGACCTTATGTATCTATATATATTTGCCTAGCACAGGAAAAGGTATAGAAGGATACACCCATTAGAAGGAGAGAAAAAGAGAATAAACTTTTTCTTTATATACTTCGTGTTGATTTATTCTAATAAGGATGAATTACTGATGTCATTTGTTATATCCAGTGAAGTAAGAAAATATGTGTGTTAATGCCCAAGAATGTGTTTAGATACTTAAAGTCAGCAGATATTTGGCTTTGGGTCCACACATGGAAACCAACACTGGGGTGGGGGGAAAAGCACAGCAGTGTAACAGGCCAGGCCTGACTCAGTATCTCCTTCTTCACTCTTCATCCACATAGCTGACCTGGGAACCGCTGCAGGATACTGACTGTTGGTCATTAATGGTCGGTGCCCACAGATGTTATAGGAATGGACAGCTCCATCCCAGAGGGCACTGATTTTGCACATGTCGGTGGAGATAGACTAGGTTAATACCCCAGAGGCTTCAGCTATGAAGGTTTCTTTCTCTTTCACATTCCATCTCCAGATGGCATGTCCTGCCACAGCTCCGTGCTAGGCTTCACCGGAACCCAAGCTGATGGCCTTGAGCCTTCAGCAGCTGCAACATTGCTGAGCTCATAGCAGAAGAAAGAGAGAGGGGCACTTGGGTGGCTCAGTTGGTGAAGCGTCTGCCTTTGGCTCAGGTCATGATCCCAGGGTCCTGGGATCGAGCCCCACATCGGGCTCCCTGCTCAGCCAGGAGCCTGCTTCTCCCTCTCCCTCTCCCTCTGCCTCCTTCTCTCTCTGCCTGCCTCTCCCCCTGCTTGCACGTGCACGTGTTTTCTCTGTAAAATAAATAAAATCTTTAAAAAAAAAAAAGAAGAAGAAGAGGAGAGAGAGAATGGAGAGCTACCCGTTGCCTCTTCAAGCTTTGCCTGGAAATGACTCATTTCTTCTGCTCACATTTCATTTGCCAAAGAAAATCTATCACTTGGGTGTGCATGAATTCAACAGCATGAAGATACGGAATCTTCCATCAGGGAGAGCACTAATGTGAATGAAAAGTACTCTAATCACCTCTTGTGTGTCTCCATTATTCTGGGTTATTCACAGAATGTCCTTCTTCTCTTCTTTAAAAGAGATTTACAGTCCCTTATCTGAAACCCTTGGGACTAGACGCATTTCAGAATTCAGAATTTTTCAGATTTTATGCAACCGTTATTAGGAATACACCAAAAGGGGTCTGGGGAGCACCTTATATTACTATTCCTGAAGCAAACACATCAATATCCACATTAACTGGGATAAATAAGCCTAAACTTCTATCAATTTAGATCTGGGTATTTTCACCAAATAAGTTTGCATAACTTAATTTTTAAAAAATAGGATTTTCAGAGTTTTTTGGAATTCAGAATTTCAGGTAATGGATTGTGGACAAATACAGTCAAGAATTATCTATGGAGTAAATGTGTTTTAATGTCTCTTCCTCCAGAAAAGAAGCAAAACTAACAAATAATGAGAAATTTAAAAGGAAACCAAATATTTTGGCAATGTCATGAAGCTTCCATTCCACTCTGTCAGAGACAGTACAATTTATGGCACTATTTAAACCCAACTACCCAGGTCAAGAGCAACTAAAGAATGAAAATCAAACCCCCTGAACATGTTTCAAATGTCTCTTTATCGAAGCTTTGGCTTATGTTTATATCAAAGATATTAGTTTATTTGAATGAACTCCAGGTAGGTAAAATTCCAATATTTATTCAGGAATTTGGACCTCATTAGCAACTGTACGCTGGGGAAATCATCCTGAATAAATATTAGGAGAAGAAACCAAAAATAAAACTGCACGAAAAGCAAGTATCTCACATCAACCCCAGCCTTCAGGCAATGCAGAGCACAGTAGATTAGTTGGCCTGTTCTTAGCTCCGGAAGAACTATTCCAGAAGGTGGTGTTGGAAAGGAGTAAGATTTATGGTCAAATAACCTAGGTTTGCTTCTCAACTCTGCCACTTACTTGCTGAGTGAGGTTTAGCCACATTCTGAACATCCATTTCTTCATTTTTTTCCCCTTAATTTTTTATTGAAGAGAGCATCCATTTCTTATGTAGAAGAGGTGGTTAGTGAATGCTCTTGCCTATCCAACTACATTGTAAGATTGCTGAGAGACTCAGAGGAGGAAACACTTGAAAACTTACAACTCTGTACCAGTACTAATCACTACCATGCTGTTGACCCCTTGGAGCGGTCCTCAGGTCAGATATTAGAATCCCCTTTCTGTCCATCTTTCCTCCTCACACACACACCATGGACCAACTTAAGAGTTCACTGGGCTCATTACATCTCGAAGTACATTCCGCTCTTTTAAAATCTATGCAAAAACATATGTTCTTATCCAGAGTTTGCCTTTGTTTTAAGAGTCTGTTTGTTTTTTCTAGTTCCTTCATTTAGGAAAAATAAATTTTCTAAGAGAATGGACGATGCAAATTTTTCATAGTGATATCAGCCCCAGGCGGTCATTTGACAAGCTGCAGTGATCTCCAAGAAGGCAAGCCAAGTCAGAGTTTAAAAAAAATAAATAAAAGGATGAATTAGCATCGTGCTGGTTCAACTCAGGCTTTAATTCAGATAGGACACTAATATGCCAATTTGAGGAATCACAGAGGTAAGCAGTTGATTTAGTTAAGGTAGTAGGATCATAAGTGATTTTTCTTCTTAACAAGAAAAAAACTTGTTTAACTATGTTGGTGATGGATTTTAACTAGACTTACTGTGGTGATCATATCACAATATATACAAATACTGAATCATTATGGTGTACACTTCAAGCTAATATAATGTTATATGTCAGTTACACCTCAATTTTTAAAACAGAATTTTTTGGCAGAATAGTTGGCTCATACGATATTTGAATTTAATAGGGAGGAGAAGAAAAACATTTGTTTCAGAGTCAGGGACTAATTACAGTGGTCTCTCTTAGATTTTAGCCCCTGATTTGGAAAGGGTTTTGCCCTTCTATGTACTGTGTACAGTTCATATAACAGGAGAGAAATCCCATTAGGTCAGTATTTAGGAATAGCAAAGCAATTTTTAGCTGTTACTCCTAAGAGCTGAGAAGAATATAGGAAGGATCTCTTGATAACAGAGAGAACTACAGGAATTATTGTGAACATGAGAAGGAGAACTGCAGTATTTATGTTCTTCTATTCAAATAATTTTCCTTCTGGGTTCCCAATCCCGTAACACATATTTACTTCTTAAAATGTCAAACTCTAGGGGTGCCTAGGTGGCTCAGTCAGTTAAGCGTCTGCCTTTGGCTCGGGTCATGATTCCAGGGGTGTGGAATCGAGCCCCACATCGCGCTCCCTGCTCAGCAGGGATTCTGCTTCTCCCTTTGTCCCGTTCCCCCACTTGTGCTCACTCTGTCTCTCAAATAAATAAATACATACATACATACATACATACATACATACATACATAAAATCTTTTAAAAAATGTTGAACTCTAGGGTTGCCTGCGTGGCTCAGTTGGTTAAGCAACGGTCTTCAGATCAAGCCCACGTGGGGTTCCACACCCAGTGCGGAGTCTGCTTCTACCTCTCCCTCTGCTCCTCTCCCTGCTCATGCTTGCTCTCCCCTACTCTTAAATAAATAAATAGATAGATAGATAGATAGATAGATAGATAGATAGATAAAATATTTTTTAAAAAAATAAATAAAAATAAAATAAAATGTCAAAGTCTATATACAGCATCATTCATTTGGCCAGCATTTATTGAGTACTAGCTACACAGGAAATATAGGAGTGAGCAGATCAACATAGTACCTGCCCACACAGAGCTTAGGTCCGGCCTGGGTAAATTCTAGATTCTGGTGGAAAAGAATCCAGAGAGCCAGGAGGAGTTGTTACCCTTGGCCTACTTTGCCAGGTGGGGATCTGACAGCTACTATTGATGAGAGAGGCAAGCACAGGAGATGAGGCTATAAGAATCAGTCTTACGGGGCGCCTGGGTGGCTCAGTTGGTTAAGCGACTGCCTTCAGCTCAGGTTGTGATCCCAGAGTCCTGGGATCGAGTCCCGCATCAGGCTCCCTGCTCTGCGGGGAGCCTGCTTCTCCCTCTCCCACTCCCCCTGCTTGTGTTCCCTCTCTCGCTGTGTCTCTCTCTGTCAAATAAATAAAATCTTTAAAAAAAAAAAAAAAAGAATCAGTCTTACAAGGGGTGTGTCCCAGAGAGGTCAGCTAAGGCTGGGAGCCACTGGCGGGTGTCATAGCTCTAGCCACACAAGGTCTACAGTCTGGAAGGTCAGAGATGAAAGCAAGAAGCCAGGAACCAAGGGGTAAGACTATCAGAAACTCTAAGTTGAAGACCTTTGCTCTCTTTCTTTCTTTCTCCTCTCCCCCCCAACCCCCCGCCCAGTATTTACCCAAAGAAAATGGAAACACTAATTTGGGAAGATATATGCATTGCTATGTTTAATGTGGCACTATTTATAATACCCAAGATATATGGAAGCAACCTAAGTGTCCATCAACAGACGAATGGATAAGGAAAATGTGGTGTGTATATATAATGGAATATGATGCAGCCAAAAAAATATGAGATCATGCCATCTGCAAAAACATGGATGGAACCAAAGAGTACTATGCTAAGTGAAATAAGTCAGACCGAGAAAGACAAATACTGTATGATTCCACCGGTAAGTGGAATGTTTAAAAAAAAATGAATAAACGAACAAAAAAGAAGCCAGGAACCAATGGGTAAGACTATCAGAAACTCTGAGTTAGAGGACTTTTGCTCTCTTGTTCTCTCCTCTCTCTCAGGTAAAGTGTGGGCAGCCCTGCTAGAGTCCACAGAAATGTGTGACAGGCATGACAATCCTGTGGTCTGTAGGGAGGTTCTAACCTAGACTGATACAGGGCAGAGCTGCTGGGCTCTCTGGGAGGTCAGAGCAGTGACATTTTCATGTCCTTAGAGGCACTGCAAATGTTCTACCTTGTCTCTCCAGACAGGAATGCTCAGAGCCAAAACAAGTGAGTCACAACCCCCTCAGTCTGATAATGGTGAATCTGGGGGGTGCAATAGAGAAGTAACAGCTTTTAGAATTAGTAGTGAATGTTCACATACTCCAGATGCTAGAGTAACCTGAAAAATTCTTGGAAAAAATCCAATATCCTTTTCTAAGATGTCATGTGAGAATACTGCTGACACTAATGCTTCTATTGAAAAAAACGGAGGGTCCATTTTCAATGACATTCTTTATTAGGAATTATATTGTTAGAGACAGAAATAATATAATGGATATAGCGATATATATAGTGATATAATGATATATATAGCGATATAATGATCCACAATATAGCGATATTCTAGGTTATCAGAGTGGGAGTGGATCAAGGCAGGAAAATGTTTAAAATTTCTGGGATCCCATCAAATGGGTTGAAAGCCATTAAGAAGGATCATGATCTGACTTTCTGTTCCATGCAGTAAGATACAGTAGAAATGCTGCCCATGCATCTGGCTCCAAAGCTTTCCTGCAGGCCTGCTTCACCGCAGTGCCAGATGGGCTGGCTGGCTGAAGGCTCAAGAGCTGTACAGAGCAGCAGATGAACTTGGCTGTGGCTTGGATGCAATTCACAGCCTCCCAAAGCAGACCACTTCCCTGTGCGGTTTGGATTATACCCTCAAAAAAAACCTCCCATGCATGAGTCAGGCAGCCAAATACAATTGTGGTTAATAACCTCTGGCAGGGGCCCCTCCAAGGTCACGGTCACTGTCCCAACCACTGCTTTGTCATCTCAAAGGGTTTCCCACCGCTACCCAGGAGCCCTTGCTCCCCCACATTGAGGTCAGCCCCCCAAAGTTCACCAGCTTTGCCATGTGTGTAACATGAGGACTGTGGCCTACAATTTTCTGACTCCAATTCCACAATTTCTGACAGCTAACCACATCTTCCATCCAACATGACTGGGAGCTTACATGATGTTTCATCCCTTAAGTCCATGCTGCTCGGAGACTAACATCACTTTCGTGACATAGCATGCCACATAAAATGGGGACTAATGGCTTTTAACCAAACTGCAGAACCCTGGCACCCCCTCTTTGGTATTCTGATCTTGTCGACCTGACGGGGAGCCCAGGAATCTAGACCAAAACAAGCACCTCAGCTTATTCTAATACAAGTCAAAGGCCCACATTGTGGGAAACAACTAGTAGAGAGGCTGAAATGATGTCCTGACCTGCAGACATATTTTCAACTAATCACTCCTTCAAGCAAAAACACCATAAATCCAGTAGCATGGAAATTCTGCTGTGGTCTTATTCTAGCACTGGTGGTTTTACCTGTGATATAAATACTCTGAAGCGTAGTATTCGTCTTTAGCCTCTCAAACTATTCATAAGAAGTCATAAATACTGTATGCAAATTCTGATCCACAAATGACCAAAGAAACACAGTACTTTATGCGTGATTGACAGCACTGAGGGAGATTAAGCTTTGTACCATATCACCGAACACCATATATTTTCTGATTTGGGTTCATAACCCAGCATTTTGAGCTTGCACTTTATTTTAGCAGCAATAATGTTACAAGATTTATGCACCAAGGCCATATGCCTTGCATAATGCAAGTACTTGATTTACAACTGATTTTAAAGCTGGTGATGCCCAACTTAATGAATGAACCACTTTACTTGTCATCTCTTTAATTTCAATCCTCCTTTTGAGGCCAAATTTATTTTGTAGTTCTACAGATTTTTCTCTACCTTTTTCTCTTTGTGTGCCACTACTTTTGAAAGGTCATTTGGGACATAAAATATATGTCTGCCAAAACTAAAGGGAAGAGGCGGAGGAAGAAGCAGAATGAGAAATAAAAAGGAAAGTGAATGAGAGAGAAGAATGGAAAAGAAAAAGGAAGAGGAAGATGTCTTCTGATCAGTCCCTTCCATGCAAAATCTGCTATCATTTTTGTGCATTCCTGCAATGCTCAATGACATCTTGTCTCATCGACCACCTTCACCTTTCCCTTCCCCTTGCCCAATGACATGAAGTCCACAGTCTTTCCCAGCTCCAGTTATCTAGCTTGTGTGAGCCCATGAGGCTCTCAGACAGCCAACAAAGACTCAAAACACACCTGGTGCCCAGGCCTCTGCCTCTTTCTTAGAGAGAAGACCACGAAGGTGATATGCCCGTTTTCCAGATGCCCCAGCTATTGTCACCGAGGTTCTGTCCAGCTACATGTGGTCCACACACTGCTTAGGTTGGGTCACCCAGCTGGTGTTCTGAATAGTAGGTCAACCTCTTTCCCAGTGAAACTGATCTGGTACTCAACCAAACTTTATGAGCATTGACTAAGTGCAGCTACTACGTGCAACGCTGGAATGCAGAGTTTAATAGGATTTGGAGTTCGCACCAGCATAGGAGGGACAGACATAAAAACAGACAGACAGCCTTGCTGTAAAAAACTGTGGAAGATTTCCTCAAGGAGAAGACAGCAATGTGCAGTCTCGAAGTATGAACAGGAGTTAGCCAATCGAAATAGTAGGAGCAACGATCATATTTCACGACAAGGAAGAGGCATGATCAAAGGTATGGCGGTGGGAAATATTTGGCGTGGGGATATACAATCAGTTCGGCATGACTGGAATATAATGTATGAAGCCTGGAGAGGTGCCCTATGAAGCCAAAAGCCAGAGGCCAGGATGGGGAGAGCTTGAATGTCCATGGAGGTGCTTGAACTTATTTTATGAGCAGTGAGGAACTGCCAATGGGTTTTTTCTAAGAAGGAAAGATAGGCCAGATTTGCATTTTAGGAAGACCTGCACTGATGCCCATGCAAATCCTGCATGTGAGGTGGGGTACAGCAGTGGCTGTGGAGCAAGATTAAGGGTATCAAGGCCAGCTAGGAGACTTCCATAATAATCCAACCCAGAACTGATGAGATTCCAAATATGGACAGGAGAAGCCAGCATAAAGAGGAAGGCATGGATTGGAACGATCCCATAAAAGGTTAAATCAATTGTGTGTGTCAGGTAAGGAGAATTCAAGGAGATTTCCAGATTCCAACTCATGTCACTCAGCAGATTTACTGGAACAGGGAAGAAGGGGGAGAAACTTGTTTGGGAATATCAGGAGTTATTTATGAATTCATCATGAATTCCAAATCTTTTTACACAAGCCATTCAATCTCCACAAATTTTGGAGACATTTAAATGCTAAGGGCTGTATCATAGGAAAATCTATGTTCCCTAAGGGTTTGTTCACGGAAGTTTTACCGCCTGGAATTCAATTAGTAGCTTCCTGACCCCGTTAGGGTGACTGTCCGCACACAGGTAAGGTGTGTTCTGCTTTAGACACTTAGTTCATCACCATGCTCATTTGATGCTTCCCAGTGATGTTTCCCCATGGCACCTGTCCACGTTCACCCATTCGGTGTTGCTTGGGTTGAAGGCCGGCTGCTGTGTGATTGCTGGTTTAAACAAGCACTGAGAACAGGGAGGACCAGAGGCCCTGCCATCTTGTCAAGAGAGATCCTGAGTGCTCTGTCTGTAGGATTTTATTTCATATATCAAAAGATCAAATCTAAGGGGGTGCCTGGGTGGTTCAGTTGGTTAAGCGACTGCCTTCGGCTCAGGTCATGATCCTGGAGTCCCGGGATCGAGTCCCGCATCGGGTTCCCTGCTCAGCGGGGAGTCTGCTTCTCCCTCTGACCCTCATGATCTCTCTATCTCATTCTCGCTCTCAAATAAATAAATAAATAAATCTTAAAAAAAAAAAAAAGATCAAATCTAAGAATTTGTCGACAGATATTAATTCTGGGTAATAGATACATGGCCATTTGTTATTTTATTTCTGGTTTTTTCTTTTTCTTTCAAATCCTCAGATTTAATTTCCATAAAATTAGTTCATAAGTGTCTTTCATCTCCTTATTCTCACCAGTCATCCCTCCCTTTTTCCCAAACACAAAACCTGAGGAATTTTCTTCTCCCATTAATAATGACTATGAATTTGATGGATGTGAAAGGAAGGGGGGAAAAATTAATAAATAAGATACATCTTTTCCAAATTTAAGTCTTACTGAAATGCTGCAAAATTACCAGAAATATGTGTGCTGGCAGGGCACCTGGCTGGCTCAGGTCATGATCCCAGGGTCCTGGGATGGAGGTCTGCATCAGGCTCCCTGCTCAGCAGGGAACCTCTTCTCCCTCTGCTGCGCCCCCTGCCTGTTCGCTCTCCCTCTCTCTCTCTGTCAAATAAATAAATAAAATCTTTTTTAAAAAAGGCATTAGATCTACATTTTGAGAGTATGGCTGCTTGTTAGAGATATGCTGCCAAGGGTTCCACTAATTGGGACCACAAACAGGAAGAAGAGAGAGAAAAAAGAGCATCCTGAACATCTTAGAACGTTGACTGTCAAATGAAATTGGCAATAATGATGTTGAGTTTGTTCTAAGTTCTCTGGAGTTGGTGTCAGTGCCCAGATATGCTTCAACTTAATTCAGAGGGAAGGTACTCTCTTTCTACTCCCTTTTATCAATATTTGTCTCTACACTGTCAACTCACTTCCCTATGGAGTCAGCATCACCAATAATAAAACAGACCTTCCTGTACATCTTTCCAAAAATAGCATTTAAAAATAGTGTAATTTTCACATATATGTACCGAGATGTTCATGAAAATTCACAACAGCCAAAAAGGATATTGTCTAAACTTTCAACAATAAAGGAATTTTTAATGAAGTACAGCATATCCATACGATGCCATGAATATTATTACTAAAAGTTATACAGCGAAAAAATATTTGTTAGTGTAGGACAATTATACAATCTTTTAAGCCAATGAGTGGGCTGTATGTAAAATAGTATCTATGTTATAATCCCTTGCACTACAAGGTTTATAGTGCTGTGTTTTTCTTCACTTTCCAAGTTTTCTGCTTTGAAGATATATTTGTTTTTGTCATTAAAAAGAGTATCACTTTTTTTAAATTTTATTATTTTTTTAAGATTTTATTTATTTATTTCAGAGAGAGAGAGAACAAGTGGGGGAAAGGGGCAGAGGGAGAGGGAGAAGCAGACTCCCCGCTGAGCAGGGAGCCCAATGAGGAGCTTGATCCCAGGTTCCTGGGATCATGGCCTGAGCCGAAAGCAGACACGTAACCATCTGAGCCACCCAGGCACCTTGGAGTACCACTCTTTTAAGTGGCTATATTCAGGAACGTAGAGAACACAGTTTGAGAATGGATTACAGCATGAAATGAAAGTGTTCCACCTCCTTCCTAGTGGCAGTTAAGCCTTTCATTAGAGGTAGGGGTGACAGTGGTACTCTCAGACAAATACCTCACTCTGGTACAGCTCTGAGACCATGCCTGGGTCCTGAGTGATTAAACGTGCCTAATCATTCCCAAGAAATACCTGGAAATGGAAAAAAGATGGGAGATGGGAAAAAATGGCTCACCTAAATTGCCAAACTGCATCACTCACCTGGGGAGTCTGCACCATATATAATGTATCCTGCAATATTACACTGTGGGAGAAACATTCCCATCTTCTCAAAGAGAATAAAACAAAGGTTGATGTCAATGTGAAAGGCGGACCTGTCTTGCAATGACTTGGTTTATTGAATGAAAATGTTACTAGGTTTAAAAGGTCTTCCACTTTAACAAAGCGAGCAGCCATCCAAGAAGAATGAAGTATGTGAGAAACCTACAAGATGGGAAAGGCTTCTCTGCATTCTGGGAGCCCATCCTGTCTTTTTTGGCAAAGATCAAGAAAATCTTTCTTGATAAGCAGCAAGAAGATGCAGTCACCCTAAAGCACAAAGGGAAGTCACCAAGAACCCAGGTGGGTGGAGAGGTCTGACTGAGAGTTCTGAGCTGAGCCACCAGCTTTTCTTGGCCTCCAGGCTAGTCACTCCTTCCATACCACCCTCCCACCCACCCCCACCCCCCGTCCCAGCAAGAGGGACCTCAGGTAAGAACTCTGGATTCTGTGGCAGGTGGGCCCCATCCAAGAATTAAGGAATGCGTTTAATGTCATGTTATAAAAGAAATGCCACCTCACACCCATAGGATGGTTACCATTTAAAAAAACAAACAAACAGGGGCACCTGGGTGGCTTAGTCGGTTAAGTGTCTGACTCCTGGTTTCAGTTCAGGTCATGGTCTCAAGGTTGTGGGATCGAGATCCTGCATCAGGCTGTGCTCAGTGCAGAATCTGCTTCTGATTCTCTCTCCCTCTCTCTCTCAATCACTCTCTCTCTTTATGGGGCGCCTGGGTGGCTCAGTCGTTAAGCGTCTGCCTTCAGCTCCGGTCGTGATCCCAGGGTCCTGGGATCGAGCCCCGCATCGGGCTCCCTGCTCCTCGGGAAGCCTGCTTCTCCCTCTCCCACTCCCCCTGCTTGTGTTCCCTCTATTACTGTGTCTCTCTCTGTCAAATAAATAAATAAAATCTTTAAAAAAAATCACTCTGTTTCAAATAAATAAATAAAATCTTAAATAAATAAATATTTTTAAAAATTAAAAAAATAACAAATATTGGTGAGGATATAGAGAAATTGAACCTTTGTGCATTGCTGGTGGGAATGTAAAATGATGCAGCCACTAGGAAAATAGTATGACAGTTCCTCAAAAAATTAAAAATAGAACTACATATGATCCAGCAATTCCACTTTTGGGTATGTACCCAAAGAATTGAAGCAGACTCACAAACAGATATTAGTACAGCTATGTTCATAGCAGCATTATTCACGATAGCCAAAAGTGGAAGCAACTTCAGTATCCACCAACAAACAAATGAATAAACATGATACGGTATATACATAATGGAATGTTATTCAGCCTTAAAAAGTAATGAAATTCAGACATAGGTTTAATGACACTATGCTAAGTGAAATAAGCCAATCACAAAAAGACAAATACAGCACCATTCCACTTACATTAGGTAACTAGAGTAGTCAAACTCATAGAGACAGAAAGTAGAAGAGAGGTTACCGGGGGCTGCAGAAGCAGGGAGTTATGGTTTAATGGGTACAGAGTTTCAGCTTACGAAGATGAAAAAAATTCTGGAGATTGGTTTCACAATAATGTAAATGTACTTAATGCCGCAGAATTGTATACTTAGAAATGGTTAGGATGGTAAATTTTATGTTATATATATTTGACTACAATTTTTTAGAAATGATTCTTTCATTTAAAAAAAAAAGAAAGAGGGGCGCCTGGGTGGCTCAGTTGGTTAAGCGACTGCCTTAGGCTCAGGTCATGATCCTGGAGTCCCGGGATCGTGTCCCACATCGGGCTCCCTGCTCGGCGGGGAGTCTGCTTCTCCCTCTGATCCTCCCCCTCTCATGCTCTCTGTCTCCCATTCTCTCTCTCAGATAAATAAATAAAATCTTTAAAAAAAAAAAAAAAAGATGATGAAGCTGGGCTGCTGACAGGCTCCCAGCCTTAAATAAATAAATAAATAAATAAATAAATAAATAAATAAATAAATAAATAAAAGAGAGTTCCTTGGTAGCTCAGTCAGTTAAGCGTCTGCCTTTGACTGAGGTCATGATCCCAGGGTCCTGGGATGGAACCCTGCATGGGGCTCCCTGCAGCAGGGAGTCTGCTTCTCCCTCTGCCCCTCCCCGCACTCATTCTCTCAATCTCTCTCTCTCTCACTCTCTCAAATACATAAATAAAATCTTAGAAAGCAAGGAAGCAAGAAAGAAAGAAAGAAAGAAGAGAAAAGAAAGAAGGAAGAGAAAAGGAAAGAAGAAAGAAAGAAAGAAAGAAAGAGAAAGAAAGAAAGAAAAAAGAAGGAAGGAAAGAAAGAAGAAAGGAAGGAAGAAGAAAGAAAGAAAAGAAGAAAAAGAAAGCAAGAAAGCAAGAAGAAAGAAAGAAAGAAAAGAAAGAAAAAGAAAAAGAAAGCAAGAAGAAAGCAAGAAGAAAGCAAGAAAGCAAGAAAGCAAGAAAGAAAGCAAGAAAGAAAGCAAGAAAGAAAGCAAGCAAGCAAGCAAGCAAGCAAGAAAGAAAGAAAGAAAGAAAGAAAGAAAGAAAGAAAGAAAGAAAGAAAGAAAGAAAGAAAGAAAGAAAGAAAAGAAAAGAAAGAAAGAAAAAGAAAAAGAAAAAGAAAAGAAATGCCAATGGATGCAGAGTGGAGTAAGTTTTGCCACATCCCCTAACCTGTTCCCTGGAGTCTGTGGGTCGGAGGCAGCACCGCCCTGAGCCCCCAGGGAGCCTGCGCAAATCAGCAGGAAGCTTGCCGGGTCCACAGCAGCTCCAGCGAGGCAGGGCAGCCTAGTGATGAAGATCACCGCTGGTCAAGCCAGACGGTCAGGGTTATCCCAGCTCCACCGCCCTGCTACGCTGCCCTGAGCAAGTTACTCAGCTACAGCTGAATTCTAATTGTAAAACCAGGTCGGACTGCTGTGAGGATTAAGTAAAGACAACACATGAAGTACCGATAATGTGTTCTTGCTTGTGCCATGAGACGGGGAGGGAGGAGGATATGTATTTATATTTTCTAACTTATGCATAAGAACCTCAGGGAGGATATATAATAAACGGAAAACTGTTATTTATTTCTTTGGTGGTAACCCAGTGGAGGGGAAAGGGGGAATTTTTACTAAGCATCTCTTTCAATTTTTGCATTGTGAACTACGCAGCTATATCACCTATTAAAAAATTAACTAAAGGGGCGCCTAGGCGACGCAGTTGGTTGAGCGTCGGACTCAGTTTCAGCTCAGGTGGTGATCTCAGCCCAACATCGGGCTCCCCGTTCAGGGTGGAGTCTGCTTGGGATTCTCTCTCCCTCTCCCTCTGCCCCTCTTGCTCATGTTCTCTCGCTCTCTAAAACAAATAAATAAATCTTTGGGAAAAAATTAACTAAAATATCAAAGACAAGGTATAATAGAGTATGCATCATATAATGTATATTAATTATGATGATGATAATTATCATTAGAACCATTACCCTTACATCTAAGCCAAACAGCACTCCTAGGTTCATCTAACAAAAAGTCAAACCCGGGGCGCCTGGGTGGCTCAGTCGGTTAAGCGACTGCCTTCTGCTCAGGTCATGATCCTGGAGTCCCGGGATCGAGTCCCGCATCGGGCTCCCTGCTCGGCGGGGAGTCTGCTTCTCCCTCTGATCCTCCCCCTCTCATGCTCTCTGTCTCCCATTCTCTCTCTCAGATAAATAAATAAAATCTTTAAAAAAAAAAAAAAAGATGATGAAGCTGGGCTGCTGACAGGCTCCCAGCCTTAAATAAATAAATAAATAAATAAATAAAAAAAAGAGAGTTCCTTGGTAGCTCAGTCAGTTAAGCGTCTGCCTTTGGCTGAGGTCATGATCCCAGGGTCCTGGGATGGAACCCTGCATGGGGCTCCCTGCAGCAGGGAGTCTGCTTCTCCCTCTGCCCCTCCCCGCACTCATTCTCTCAATCTCTCTCTCTCTCACTCTCTCAAATACATAAATAAAATCTTAGAAAGCAAGGAAGCAAGAAAGAAAGAAAGAAAGAAGAGAAAAGAAAGAAGGAAGAGAAAAGGAAAGAAGAAAGAAAGAAAGAAAGAAAGAAAGAAAGAAAGAAAGAAAGAAAGAAAGAGAAAGAAAGAAAAAAGAAGGAAGGAAAGAAGAAAGGAAGGAAGAAGAAAGAAAGAAAAGAAGAAAAAGAAAGCAAGAAAGCAAGAAGAAAGAAAGAAAGAAAAGAAAGAAAAAGAAAGCAAGAAGAAAGCAAGAAGAAAGCAAGAAAGAAAGAAAGCAAGCAAGCAAGAAAGCAAGAAAGAAAGAAAGAAAAGAAAGAAAGAAAAAGAAAAAGAAAAGAAATGCCAATGGATGCAGAGTGGAGTAAGTTTTGCCACATCCCCTAACCTGTTCCCTGGAGTCTGTGGGTCGGAGGCAGCACCGCCCTGAGCCCCCAGGGAGCCTGCGCAAATCAGCAGGAAGCTTGCCGGGTCCACAGCAGCTCCAGCGAGGCAGGGCAGCCTAGTGATGAAGATCACCGCTGGTCAAGCCAGACGGTCAGGGTTATCCCAGCTCCACCGCCCTGCTACGCTGCCCTGAGCAAGTTACTCAGCTACAGCTGAATTCTAATTGTAAAACCAGGTCGGACTGCTGTGAGGATTAAGTAAAGACAACACATGAAGTACCGATAATGTGTTCTTGCTTGTGCCATGAGACGGGGAGGGAGGAGGATATGTATTTATATTTTCTAACTTATGCATAAGAACCTCAGGGAGGATATATAATAAACGGAAAACTGTTATTTATTTCTTTGGTGGTAACCCAGTGGAGGGGAAAGGGGGAATTTTTACTAAGCATCTCTTTCAATTTTTGCATTGTGAACTACGCAGCTATATCACCTATTAAAAAATTAACTAAAGGGGCGCCTAGGCGACGCAGTTGGTTGAGCGTCGGACTCAGTTTCAGCTCAGGTGGTGATCTCAGCCCAACATCGGGCTCCCCGTTCAGGGTGGAGTCTGCTTGGGATTCTCTCTCCCTCTCCCTCTGCCCCTCTTGCTCATGTTCTCTCGCTCTCTAAAACAAATAAATAAATCTTTGGGAAAAAATTAACTAAAATATCAAAGACAAGGTATAATAGAGTATGCATCATATAATGTATATTAATTATGATGATGATAATTATCATTAGAACCATTACCCTTACATCTAAGCCAAACAGCACTCCTAGGTTCATCTAACAAAAAGTCAAACCCGGGGCGCCTGGGTGGCTCAGTCGGTTAAGCGACTGCCTTCTGCTCAGGTCATGATCCTGGAGTCCCGGGATCGAGTCCCGCATCGGGCTCCCTGCTCGGCAGGGAGTCTGCTTCTCCCTCTGACCCTCCTCCCTCTCGTGCTCTCTCTATCTCATTCTCTCTGTCTCAAATAAATAAATAAAATCTTTAAAAAAAAAAAAAAAGTCAAACCCGTAGGAGAAACCCTGAAATCCTTCCAGAATCTTTTAGATTCAGACTCTCCGCGGCTGGTCCAGAACCCCCAAGACAAGCTTCCAGATCTGAAATTTTATAATGCTGAGGCATGATCCTGTTATTCTCACAGCTGAAATCTAAGGAAGACAATACTCGTGCCAACCACTATAATAAAAACGCACAAGCAGGACAAGTGGACAAGGGGAAAGACAGGGACAGGGAAAGAAGGGGGAAGTAAAGGGAGTGAGCTGTGGTGAAAGGAAAGAGCAGGACCATTTTTGCTCACCTAACTCTGCCCGTCACCCTTCCCCCCATTGCTCCTGGCTAAACACCCGTCCAATCCAGTTTTGGCAGCCAACAACCTAGACCCCTACAGACTTAGATTAAACAGCCCCCACCGAATAAGCAAAATCATGACACCAGACCCCGGAGGCAGGATATCCCCCAGCAATGGGTCTCCTGCTTCCCCAGCTGCCTGGCTTCTCAAGGGTAAAAGAGCAGCCTCCCCTAAACAGTGGGGGCATACTGGATTGTCCTCTGGGGTGGGCCAGCTCGGTCACACCCCACCAGCTCATCATGGAAGAACCTGACCGCCTGATTAAAGGCGTTCCTTCCACGCCCTTGCTCTCAAGATCTTGCCAGCATCCATTATCGGGTCTCAGTGTCGCCTCCAGCACAAAAAGACGCAAGAGTTACTAAACAGCGTCACAGTCATAACCCAGAGGGCACTATGAGGCAGACAGCTGCTTGCGGCATATCTTCGTGTACAACACAGACTGCCTTGTTGGGCAATAAGTTATTTGAGCGAATCTGCATTTTTATATCTTACTCTGTGCAGAAACAATTGGTTCCACTTGGGTGCACAAGAATATAGAGAAAAGAAGAAACACATCATGATGTGAGTACCGGGAGCATTCAGATCATCAAGGTTTGATCAACAGACACACTGTAGTAGGTGCAACCTTCTTCCCTCGCTGCCAAGTTGTTGCTCATGGTGTTTTTAGTCCAGAGACCATGCTAACCTATTATTAATTCACAAAGATTTACTTAATTATGGAGGATCAAGCCTTTCAAAAAATAATTAATTACAAAAGCTACTTAATATTCAGAGGTGTCATGCAAGCAGATAACTGGCATTCTCTGTTGGTGGTTTAATTAGACAAGAAGATGCAAAAAGCTGTCACTTGAGGGTGGGTGGCTGCAGGGGAGGAAAGCCCTGGTAAGCACTACCAGTTGACCATCTGTACCATCTGTACCAGACACAAAAGCACGACTCTTCAGCTGGTCTCCCTTAGAGAAAGCCCCCCATTTTTACCATCTCATCCATTGGCAATTTCTTTCCGCAGTGCGGATAGCTGGAAGGCAGACGATATTCATGAACTGTACTTTCAAATTTGATGTTTCATAGATGTGGAAGCTTGGGAAAAACAATTAACCACACTTGGTGCCTCAGTTTCTCCATCTGAAAAATACAATTCATAAATGTCATCCATCCATCTGCCTCCCAGATCAACAGCTGTTCAACATTTTCTTTACAAATGGCCAGGAACATGCCAAGTAACAAAACTGGCCCCATGTTACACATTTTGATATAAACATGCTGGCAAGAAACAGAAAATCTTCTTAATTTTACTGAACAATTGATTCCTGATTATTTCAGAGTTGGTCTGTCAAGTTGTGATTTTTCTCTGCCACTGCCCCTCCTCGTGTTTTTTAAAAATCATCCTTGACCATCTGCTCGCCAGATAATTCTCTTTTCTTTAGTATCTTCATTAGACGGTGAGTAATAAAAATACCAACAACCACTACTACAGTTCGTTGTATATTCACACTTAGTCTTACCATCTCAGTGAGATAGGTGTTATGGTAATTATTATTTCTATTTCATGGATGAAGTTTAGAGTTTAGGGTGACGCCACCAGGGCCCCAAAATTAAGTAGCCAAATTAGGATTAAAACTCAGGTCAATTTGATTCCAAGTCACATAAGATTGCTTTTGCCATTCTGTCATAGAGGACAAGAAAGATACATAAACACACACACAGAATGGTCAGAATTTCTACTGTTCGGAAATCATTATACAATATGGGAACAACAGAAATCACTTGATAAAATAAAATGCATTCGAAATGCAATGTGTTATCTTGAACTGGCTCCCAGAACGGAAAAAGAACATTTGTGGAAAAGCTGGTGAAATCTGAATAAAATCTGAGTTGGGTTAAAAAGAAAATCATTTCTAAGAAATTCTTGCCATCTGTGGCCAAAGCTGTAAATTCTATCACCATTACTAAGGTCAAAAGTTGATCATTGTTTACAAGTAATTTAAACCATTTTTTAGTATCTGTTTTGAGATTTATTTCATATAATATCTAACCCATAAACCTTTCCTCAAGGGTCTTTTTGGAAAAAAAAATTAGTTTTTTATAGTCATGATTTTCCTTACCCATGTTGCACAGACAATTGAAGGTCAATTACGTAACATAAAACCAAATGGTACATCAAAAGAGCTTTCATATTTGGGAAAGGAAATAAAAATATTAATACTGACCTTTAATTTATCAAAGCATAGGATCTCTAAATTTCTTTCTTTAAACAAGTTTGTCACAAAAAATAATAAATAAATAAACAAGTTTGTTGAATATATTAATAGTTATTTCATATTATTGAATCAATGTTTTAAGTAAAATTAGATTTTGTTAATAATTTTTAGTATGTCAGTTAATTTCCAGGAAAAACATACTTGTAACAATATAGGTTCAAAACTGCATAAAAGGACAAAAAAAAATGCACTTAACGAGAAACTAAAGAAACATTAAAATTTTATAATTTAATTAAAGAATTTTTGATAGATAAGTAAGCTTTTTTTCCTTCACTCTATTTTGGGCTTGCGTCCAGTTTTAGTGTAGCTATATAATGTAGAATTTTATGTGATTCCCAGTTTCACTGTATTCTTGAATAAGCATTTTGAATTTTGTTTTGATAATGGAGTTAAATCTAAATGAACTGTAAAACAAAAGCTGGAGAGAACTTATATTTAATGTTTCAGAAATAGAATGCACCCAAATATCAATTTTCTTCCTGACACAAACCCTGACAAAGTGCCATGCTAACAACACAAAAACTAGTAACTGGCCTCAGATTAATATATTTATATAATGTACCAGAAAAAAACTGGATCATCAAAATATTCTCTGCACCAGGCCTAAACATTCGTTCAAGTCCATGCATTCTATAGAAAGCTCTGTGCACCTGGTATAGGGCCCATCTCAAGCTCATTTCTATAAATGCTGGCTTGGATTTTTCCCTTTTCTTTATTTACAAACAATAACAAGACTAAAGGTATATAATCCTACTCATTTACAGGGCCGGTTAGAGGGCTAACCCTTGGAAATCAGACTCAGCTTCAAGTAATAATTAAGTTCCTTTTGAGCCTCAATCTCCAGAAGAGTTCAGGTTCTAGATGGAAGAAGTCCCCAAGTAGGAAGTCAACAAATACATCTGTGGTCCTCCCATCCACTGATTAGCCAAAGCTGACCACACCTCCGCAGGAAGTGCCCCATGTAGCAGGTGGAGTCCATCTCATTCTTAACAGACCCATACCCAGGGACTGCCTGAGAGCAGGCCTGGCTAATCTTACTATGGATCTGTGCTTAAAATCTGGTATCAGGAGACTTCTTTGGAAACCAAGAGACCTGCCCCTGTTTTTCAGGACAGTTCCCGGCATGCACTTGGGAGTTGATGTCACTACAGTGATGATTTTACGGAGCTACTTTCAATTCCTTGCATTGTCAAGTTTATAGCCAATGGACTATAAAGAGTTAGGTGAAAAATCTAAAATTGTAATTCGTACCGGTGAACCTTCCTAAGACTTATGACTTCCAGACAACTAGTCTGATGGATTTGATCACTGAATTCCCTGATTTTGTAGTTTTAATAGCAACTGGACCCAGGATTCTACAGCCTCGGGGTCCATAGGTAGGGTGAAGAGGTAGGTGATGTGAAATTGAGTGTGTATGTGCATTTCTCTGGGTAGAGGACCCCTACTATTCATTCTCAAAGGAGTCCTTAACTCAGAAGAACTTAAATACCACTTACATGAGCCACTGTGTGGTTACAGAACCAAAGAACATCTAAATAGATAGGCACACTTCTGCCCTTATGGACTGAATTGTGTCCCCTCCAAAATTCATAGGTTAAAGAATCCCTGGTATCTGAGAATGTGACTCCACATTGAGAGGATCTTTACAAAGGTAATTAAGTTAAAATGAAGTCATTAGGGTGGGCCCTGATCCAATATGACTAGTGTCCTTATAAGAAGAGGAAATTTGGACAACGGGAGGAACATGTGAAGACACAAGGAGAAGATTGTCCTCAGAAGGAGCCCACTCTGCTGACACCTTGATCTCAGACTTGTAGCCTCCAGACTGTGAGAAAATAAATTTGTTGTTTGAACCCCCCAGTCTGTGTATTCATTATGGCAGCCTTAGCAAACATGTATGGATGCTTAGTATATTCATTTCAGATTGCAAATACTAATGGTCAGGGAAAACTGAAAAGACTATTTGCAAGTAGAAAGTCTCCAGCACTCTCATTTCTTTTTCATATAAAAGTGCAGGAGAGATAACACTAAACAGACCAAAGTTCCTAAATGCACTGAATGTTAGTATGATTCGGCACATTTATCCACAGCTAAGGAACTGGGAACAAGATCCTGAAACTTTCCTGATCATTATAAAAGGAGCTGGTGGAAAGGCTTTCTGTGCTGGGGGTAATATCAGAGCAATCTCCGAAGCTGGAAAGGCAAACCAGAAGATAGCTCAAGATTTCTTTAGAGAAGAATATATGCTGAACAATGCCATTGGGTCTTGCCGGAAACCATATGTGGCACTTATTCATGGAATTACAATGGGTGAGATAATGAAGCTGTATCTGTGGAGGACAAACGTGAAAAGCACTAACCGTAAAAGGACAAGAATGAAAATGATGAGAAGAAATTTGAGGTAATTAATGCAAAAGAAGGATACTGGGAACCCAACAAAGGAATGGTATTTCATGGAAAGTAAATCAAGCACTTGGAATAAAAATAATGGCCTTCTTTATCCTGTATTAAATATTTTTTATATTTGGACTCTTTCTGAACTTTCCTATTGACTTTCAATGATATGACTGCCTAATTCTACCTATTCCTAGTAAGGCAGTCAATTCACTATTTTGATTACTGTCGCTTCTGAAAACATTTGGCTAGCTTGTAGAACCATTCTTTAACCTCCTTAAATTAAAAAATTAAATATTATTAAATATTAAAATATTATTGAATATTTTAAAATTATTATTAAAAGATTAATTATTAAAAATTAAATATTATTCACCTGCTTAAATAATGCATTCCTCGAAAATATGAAGACTTCTTTGGAAACCAAGACTCCATGTAACCACCCCTAGTTGGTAACTTGAGGAAGAGGCCACAGCCACATCTGTGGAGTGCCACAAACCTTACTTTCCAAGCAGATCCTGTTTAATAAGTTAAACCCGATGTCTTAGGGTTCAACAATGAGATTGTGCAAGATTCAAGAGGTGGAAGAGAGGATGCAGACATTCTTCTTTCTCTGGCAGCACTGGCAGATGGCTATGTGAGTTTCCCAGATGTGTCTTTGCAAAAGCCTCTTAGTTTTCCTGTCATTTCAGCCACTCGGAGCTGAGAGAAGCTGTGAGGCCACCAGCCACACTGTCTGCAGGCTCCTGATTCTGGGTGGGAGCAGCTCTCCACTTCTCCGTGGCAGTGAACCTGAAGCGAATGGTAGGATCCACAATTTCCACTCCTCCAGCTTTTCCCATGGCTTCTTAAGCACCACAATCCCAGGATGAAATCTCTTCATGTTTTAGGGGCGCCTGGGGGGCGCAGTTGGCTAAGCATCTGACTCTTGGTTTCAGCTCAGGTCATGATCTCAGGGCGGTGATCTCATGGACATGAGATCAAGCCCCTCATGTGCTCTGGGCTCAGTGTAGAGTCTGCTTCAGATTCTCTCCCACCCCTCTGCCCCTCCCCTCAGGTGTGCGCACTCTCTCTCTCAAATAAATAAATAAATCTTTCAAAAAAAATCTCTTACTGTTTCAAATACCTATAGTGGCTTTGTTTTCCTGACTGAATCCTGCTGATACAGCCAGAAGGCCTGAGAGACTAGTGTCAATTGTCTGCATTACAGTCTTGAAATGAAAGGACATGGAGGATCCCTGAATTTTGCCTAAGGTGGTTTTAGAGATTCTTTCTTAGGAGGCTTCATCATAATTCTGTGATTCAGAAAGGCCTTGGGACAAAGAGGCTCATAGAAAATCACTCACAGAGGGCACCTGGGTGGCTCAATCGATTAAGCAGTCAACTCTCAATCTCAACTCAGGCCTTTATTTCAGGGTCCTGAGTTCAAGCCCCACATTGGGCTCCATGCCAGTGTAGAGCCTACTTTAAAAAAAATTCACTCAGGGTGCCTGGGTGGCTCAGTTGGTTGAGCGACTGCCTTCGGCTCAGGTCATGATCCTGGAGTCCCGGGATCGAGTCCCACATCAGGCTCCCTGCTCGGCGGGGAGTCTGCTTCGTCCTCTGACCCTATCCCCTCTCATGTGTTCTCTCTCTCTCAAATAAATAAATAAAATCTTTAAAAAAAAATTCACTCACAGAGAAGGAAAATGGGCACATAAACATGAACAGAATAGATTTTTCTTTAGACATTCCAAGCCTGGAAATAAAATGCGTGTTCAGTTAGAAAAGACCATTGCAGACACCAAGAACAACATCAAGTCAAAGTTAATACAAGCATTCCAGGTTAACTATCTATGCAGGGAAATGATCCTAAAAGACTAACTTCCTTCTGGTCTACTAAAATCTCATGCTTTCCCACTCTTTCACGCCTCTTTTCCAAAGGATGTGCACCTGCCCCAGTCAATCCAAAAACCCATTTCCTTGTATTCCTTTTCCAACTACTCATCCTAGTTTCTTAGCATTTATTTAAATGTTCTAAGTGTTACGGAGGCTGGACACACCAAAAACCCCATCCAACATTGTCAAGGAAACAATATATGCCATAATACATAAATTTTCTAATAAACTAGAATGGCAGTGTTTTCCCCCAGGTTTATTGAGATATAACTAGCACATAACATAGTGTAAGTTTAAGGCATACAACATGATGATTGATTCTTATATATTGTGAATGTG
The DNA here is from genome assembly GCF_029215605.1 of Mirounga angustirostris. Taxonomy (NCBI): domain Eukaryota; kingdom Metazoa; phylum Chordata; class Mammalia; order Carnivora; family Phocidae; genus Mirounga; species Mirounga angustirostris. The sequence goes on from NW_026991710.1 coordinate 65,487,905, forward strand.
AAGATTACCACAATAACAACACATCCATCATACCACATAATTCTCTCTGTATGTGTATGGGGGTGTGTGTTGAAAACATTTCAGATCTCCTCTCATATATCTATAACATATATATATACATATATATATACACACACACATAATCTCACATCTCACATCTTCTTTATCCATTCATCCATTGATAGACACTTAAATTATTTCCATATCTTGGAATAATGCTGCAAGGAACATAGGGATGCAGATATCTCCTGGAAATCCTGATTTCATTTCCTTTGGGTACATACCCAGAAGTGGGACTGCTGTATCATACAATAGTTCTATTTTTAATTTTTTGAGGAACCTCCACACGGTTTTCCACAATGACTGTACTAATTTACATTCCCACCAACAGAACACCAAGGTTCCCTTTCCTCTGCATATTCACCAGTTCTTATTCTTGTCTTTCTGATAATAGCCAGAATAGCAATATTTTAATTCCAAACATTTTTTTAAAGATTTTATTAATTTATTTGAGAGAAAGAGAGCACGCATGAGTTGTGGGGGGCAGCAGAAGGAGAGAAAGATGCAGACTCCCCACTGAGCAGGGAGCCTGATTCAGGGCTTGATCCCAGGACCCCGAGACATGACTTGAGCCAAAGGCAGAAGTCTAAACAACCGAGCCACCCAGGTGCCCCTAATTCCAAGCATTTTGATGAAAATCTAAAATGTACTAAACCCTCTCTTAATTCTTAAGAAAAAAAATCTGCGACAACATAGCACATAGTTAAAAAATATGTGGCTTATTCTCAGAACACCTAAATTAAACTCTGACCTTGGTTAAGTAAGTCAGCTTCTCTGAAATCCTACTTCCTCCCCTTGTAAAATAGAGACAATAATAATACAAGAGGCCAAACATACCCCATAGGGTGGTGGTTCTCAAAGTGTGGCTTGGACCAGCAACATGATCAACATATGGGGACTTGCTGTTGTTTTTTTAAAAAGATTTATTTATGGGGGGCCTGGATGATTCAGTTGGTTGAGCAACAGACTCTTGGTTCCGGCTCAGGTTGTGATCTCCCAGTTATGGGATCAAGCCCCACCTCAGGCTCCGCACTCAATGCAGAGTCTGTTTCAGATTCTTTCTCCTTCTCCCTCTGCCCCTCCCCGCTTGTGTGCACTCACACTCTCTCTCTCTCTCTCTCCCCATCTCTCTCAAATATTTGAGGGGGGGCAGAGGGAGAGGAAGATCACATCGCAGACTCTGTGCTGGGCGTGGAGCCTGACATGGAGCTCAATCTCACAACCCTGAGATTATGAGCTGAGCCAAAACCAAGAGTTGGCCACTCAACCAACTGTGCCACCAGGGGCACCAAAATATGGTAACTTGTTAGGCAGATTTGGGGACCCCATCCCAGACCTACTGAATCAGAAACTCTAGGGGTGGGGTCTAGCAATCTGTTTTAACAAACCCTCCAGGTGATTCTGATACATGCTGCCACAGGGGGTTTGCCTTGACTCAATAAGACCATGTAATATAAAGACAGGTGTTAAAAAAAAAAAAAAGCTGGGGTGCCTTGGTGGCTCAGTCACTTAAGCATCTGCCTTTGGTTCAAGTCATGATCTCAGGGTCCTGGGATTGAGCCCCACATCAGGCTCCCTTTTCAGCAGGGAGTCTCCTTGTCCCTCTCCCTCTGCCCCTCCCCTGCTCGTGCTCTCTCTCTCAAATAAATAAAATCTTTAAAAAAAAAAAAAAGCTATGCAAATATAAACTAGTAGCATTATGAACATCAAGTATGGTGCTATTTAATGCAATACTGCCCTCAAAAGTTACTGTGGCCCTTGTGGTTGCTTACTCCTAAACTAAATAGCCTCGGACCATTGTACCAAAGAACTAGGGAGAATTCAAAAGAAATTATTCTGCTTTCGAGAGTTCTGTCTCCTCCCTCAGCTGTCAGCTATCATTTCTCATGAGGTCAGTGAGTCCTGCTGCTATCATCTGCTGCCTTATACACACACAGTTGTTCTGAGCAACTGCCTGAGGGCAATTCTGTCTTTCCTACAGAATAAAGTCCTCACCAGTATGCAGCTTCAAGCCTCTCTCGTTGTCTTTTTCCAACTTATGTTCTGAATGGTTGAGGCTGCCATCGGTCTGACCTCTGGATAAGAGGGGATATTATGGCATAATAAACACATAGATGTATCTTTTACATAGAAATACTTGTACATCTATAGCACCAAAGCAGTGCCTGCTACCTAATGGGTGCACAATAGGAATTTATAGTTGAAGAAGGAAATGTGTGTGTGTGTGTGTGCATATCTCACACAGAAATGTGTATATAGACAATACCTAGTTTTACTCTGACAATTCTAACTCCCGTGGTTTACCAGAAGACCAAAAACTGTGGTCTAAGCAGCCCAAGTCCATAAACACTTCTGGGAAAACAAATGCCAAGGACAAGAGCTAATTAGAAGCCATTAGCATCCTCTTCACAGGGAAGGGGCAGCATTTATACTTGTGTGGTAAAACAAGAGAAAATACTCTGAAGCATTAAAAGCACTAAATAAATAAAGGTACTATTATTATTAATATGATTCTGTTCCTGCTGTGTACAGCAGTTTTACTTACAGAGTGCTGAGCCTGTTAGCTGCAGGCACAGAAACTCTTCGACCCAAGGATAGGGTCCCTTTAAGATGAGGGGCCAGTGCTCACTGGCTTGATTCCCAGGGATGTCTGGGCTGCCCTTTGAAAAAGGCAGCACTATACCTCACATTCTGTCAGCACAACCCGTCTCCCAAGAGAAATGCTGGCTATTTGCCTGTGACCTTGGCCTAACTCCTGCGCCACCATCTGCTCAGCTTCTACAGCTTTCAATCAAGGCTTTAGGACTACAAGACTGCCTCTTCTTGCTCTGTTGGCCACAGCACCAAATTTCATTCCCCATTCTCCAATAAAGGATCCCAACTTCACTCTTGCTCCCTACCTCAGTTTCCCCATGATGACCCTTCCCCAATGAACCAGCACTCCTTGGTAGCTGAGCACTCACCAGCCCATCTTCTTTGAATCGCTAAGTGGACCAGTCAGGCACATGTCCTCAGAGTGTGGCCGGGCCTAAGATACTCAGATATCCAGCCTGGGATAGGCTACCACTGGGCCTTGTACTGACTTTTAGCTCTGTTGCACAATGCTCAATTAATGTTGCCGTCTGCATGAAATTTCAAAATCTCAGAATACTGATTCTCAACTAAAATTAGGAATCTGCTCGGGGAAAGCAAGTCAATGCTGTCCTGAAATAGTGACGCAATCAGCAAAAATGTCCACAACATCAATCAAAAGGGTTCATAGAAGTAGTCAGTGAACCAAGTAAAGTGACCTTCAGGCCCCCTCCCACTCCTGCCCCACTCCATATTCTTGTTAGCTGCTGTTGATTGATGGCTTCCTAGAAAAGATGATCCATCACTGTTCAGATGAGCGAAACTTCTATGACAACTTGCAGGTTATTCCAGCATTTTGTAAAGATGAGACAAAATGTCAAGTCTAAAAAAACGCCAACTCATGGGAAAAGAGGAAAAGCTCCAAACAACATGGTATTGCCAAGCACCAATGAAATTAACATAGAGAGAAGATGGATGGATTTTTTTTAAAATGTATATGTTTATAAATTAAATGCAGGAGACACCTATGTTTCAAACACACAGAAGACCATAGTACAGTTTTCAATTCTATACTGGAAAATTGTTCATGACCAGGATAGCTACTGGGAAAATTAAGTGCCCCCCAATAAGTATTAGAGACCCCTGAAATTAAGCTCTTACTCATGCCAGACACTGTGCTCGCTGCTTTACATATGTTATCTCTTTCGATCTTTATTACTACAAGAGGTAAAAATCTCTATTTTGCCAGTAAGGACTTGCTCACAATCACAGAACTGAGGAATGATAGATCCAAATTCAAACCAAAGGCAGTCTAACTCCAAAGCCTATATTCTTTCTTTTTTTTTTTTTTTTTAAGATTTTATTTATTTATTTGACAGAGAGAGACATAGCGAGAGCAGGAACACAAGCAGGGGGAGTGGGAGAGGGAGAAGCAGGCTTCCCGCCGAGCAGGGAGCCTGATGTGGGGCTCCATACCAGGACCCTGGGATCATGACCTGAGCTGAAGGCAGACGCTTAACGACTGAGCCACCCAGGCGCCCCAGACCTCCCAAATTTTTAGAAAGGTGGAATCAGGTTTAAATGATCATGGCAACAAAAATGAAAGGATGAGTCTCAAAACATAAATGTGGGGGCTCCTGGATGGCTCAGTCACTGGGCATCTGCCTTCGGCTCGGGTCATGATCCCAGGGGTCTTGAGATCGAGCCCTACATCGGGCTCCCTGCTCAGCAAGAAGCCTGCTTCTCCCTCTCCCATTCCCCCTGCTTGTGTTCCCTCTCTCGCTGTGTCTCTCTGTTAAATAAATCAATAAAATCTTAAAAAAAAAAATCAAAACATAAATGTGCCCTGGGAGTTATGTGTGAGATGGAAGGACAACCTTCCTCTTCACACTGTATGGTGGCCAAAATGTTTATAGACTATAAAATATTCCTGAAAGACACAGAAGTGGGCTTGAACAAATGGAAAGACATGCCATATTTTTGGATAGAAAAACTCAGCACCATGAAAATGTCAGTTGTCCCTAAGTGATTTTGTGAATTTAACAAAACAACGACAACAAAACAGTAGGGTAGGGGGATAGCCCTACCAGGTATTAAAACACATTATAAAGCCTTCAGTGTAGGCACATGAATTGATAGATAGACCAATAGAAAAAGAAATGAAAAATCCAAAAATATGCCAAGCTGAATATGGAATTCAGATCACAATCTCAAATCAGGATGGAAGAAATGGACTATCTAACGGACAGCCGGTCAGCTATATGGAAAAATAGAAAACTGAAACTATTCCTTATACGGTACACCAGAATAAACTCCAAATGGATCTAAATGTTAAACACAGACATATGTAAGTATTAAGAGAAAACATAGGTCATTCTTTTATAACCTGAAAATGGAGAAAACTTTTCTTTGACTTAAAATCTAGAAGCAATAAATAAAAAAAGATAAATTTGACCACATAAAAATAGAAAATTTTGCATGCAAAAAACATAAGCAAAATCAAAAGAGGGAGGCAGGCAGATTTGCAACATATAACACTCATAAAGCATTACTATTTTCCATATATACAGAGGTCTGAATGATTCTAAAGGATGGAAATACCCATAGAAAAATGGGCAAACGATAACATTTGCAGAAAAAGAAAAGCAAATGTCTCAAACATATGAGCAAAATCCCAAATATGTAACATGCTCTATGGTGAGGCTATGGAAGAACATGCACTCCTATGCCTTGTTGTAGGAAATGAAAAATAGTAGAATCCCCAAGGAAGGGAATGTGAGCAATATCTAGATAGATTACATGCACACATTTACCCATTGACTTAGCAATCCCACTTCTAGGAATACTATCAAAAATAGACTAGCAAAAACATGAAATGATGTAGGCATAACGCCATTCCCTGTAGCACATTTTGTAATAGTGAAAGACTGGAAACAACCTAAATGCCCAACCATAGGATGCTGCTTGAATAAACTATGGTATATTCACAAAATGGAGTATAATGTTGTCATAAAATGGAACACTACATCAAAAACTAATGACGTAATGTACAGTGATTAACATAACATAATAAAATTTAAAAAAAGAAATGAGAAAGCTCTCAATATTGTTAAAAAGCACTGGTTCTCAGCTATGGATTTTGTTCCCCCCCATCCACCCCAAAGGGATATTTGACAATGTCTGGAGACATTTTCGACTGTCTAATGGCAGACAAGAGGTGCTACTGGGGTCAGGTGAGTAGAGGCTAGGGATGCTAAACATCCTATAATACACAGAACTGTCCCCCAAAACAAAGAATCATCTGATCCATAGTGCTGCTATTGATAAACCCTGCTGTAGAATATTCTTCAAGATACATTGTTACGTGAAAAAAGCAAATGAAGAACATATATTCCTGAGACCACTCCCACTTTTGGAATCTGACAAGATTGAATGAAAGCCTGCGAACCTGAGTGGCCTCTCCCTGGGAGACAATTTCATACCATATGATGATGGACTGGACAATTATTAATGACTAAATAGATTCTAGTAATGTGCCAGTATCTTTTGACTTTTATGAGCATTTTACTATAAGAGATATGTGTCCAAAGACCAGGGGGTGGAGCATAATGTTGTAAAATAATGAGAAATATATAATTGGTCTTCATCCCCAGTTCCTGGCACAGAGCATCTAAAACCCTTATAATTTTCTCAGTGATAAAGAGTGAGAGAAGCATCTTTTGTTATTCATTATAGACCCTTTTAACCATACCTGATTTTATGCTAATGGTCACTCCTGGAGGTTGGGGGCTGATTGGCAGAGGAACCAAGCATGTAATTAAGAGGATTGGAACCTTCAGTCCCAACCACAGACCTACAAGGGAAGGGGGGCAAGGGGTTGAGCTCAATCACGAATGGCCAATCATTTAATCAATGTAATGGAACCTCCATTAAAAACCCTAAACAACAGGGTTTGGAGAGCTCTCAGGCAGGTGGTGCACCCAGAGAGTATGGAAGCTCTGTGCCCCTTCCCAATACCTTGCCCTATGTATCTCCTCCATTAGGCTGTTCCTGAGTGTACCTTTTTTGTTTTTAATGTTATTTATGTATTTATTTATTATTTATTTATTTGACAGAGAGAGATAGCAAGAGCAGGAACACAAGCAGGGGGAGTGGGAGAGGGAGAAGCAACCTTCCCACTGAGCAGGGAGCCCGATGTGGGGCTCGATCCCAGGACCCTGGGATCATGACCTGAGCCGAAGGCAGACGCTTAACGACTGAGCCACCCAGGGCCCCCTGAGTGTACCTTTTATAAATCTAGTAAGTAAAGTGATTCCCTGAGTTCTGTGCATTGCTCTAGCAAGTTACTGAACCCAAGGAGGGGGCCACAGGAATCCCCAATTTATAGTCAGTGGGTCAAAAGTACAGCTGACAACATGGGACTTGCAACTGGCATTAGAAATAGGGGGCAGTCTTGTGAGACTGAACCCTTAACCTGTAGGTGGAGAATTGCTTGGTGGAAAACCCACACATTTGGTGTCAGAAGTGTTGTGAGTAGAGGGATAGTGTTTCTTCATTTATAGGGTAATCAAATCATTGATAAGGAAACATTCTTCTTTATACTAGAATCCCAACTAATAAATGTAAAGAGAATGATAAAATTATAAAATCCCCATTTTGTAATCCCTAATAAAACAATGGATCTAGGTAATGATCATCAATGGCCATTAAAATTCTTGGGTGAAAGTAAATGAGAAATTTTAACATGGATAAATCAGGTAGACAACACATGGACCCACTAATCAAAAAGAGAAATAACCAATTATTGTATGCTTTGTGATGTGATGCAATAACAAATATACAATATCAACTGTGAAATATTTTTGTCAGAGAGTTAAACATGAATGCTAGATCAGTGGCTCTCAACTGAGGCAATTTTTTTTAAATTTTTTATTGTTATGTTAATCACCAGACATTACATCATTAGTTTTTGATGTAGTGTCCCATGATTCATTGTTTGCGTATAACACCCAGTGCTCCATGCAGAACGTGCCCTCTTTAATACCCATCACCAGGCTAACCCATCCTCCCGCCCCCCTCCCCTCTAGAACCCTCAGTTTGTTTCTCAGAGTCCATCGTCTCTCATGGTTCATCTCCCCCTCTGATTTCCCCCCCTTCATTCTTCCCCTCCTGCTATCTTCTTCTTTTTTTTTTTTTTCTTAATATATATTGCATTATTTGTTTCAGAGGTACAGGCCTGTGATTCAACAGTCTTACAAAATTCACAGTGCTCACCATAGCACATACCCTCCCCAGCGTCTATCACCCAGCCACCCCATCCCTCCCACCCCCCACTCCAGCAACCCTCAGTTTGTTTCCTGAGATTAAGAATTCCTCATATCAACTGAGGCAATTTTATACCTAGAGGACATGAGGCAATGTTTGGAGACATTTCTGGCTGTCACACAGGGGTCTGGTGCTATTGGCATCTAGTAGGTAGAGGTAAAGAATGCTAAGATACCCTACAGTGCATACGACAGTCCACTATTGCAAATAACTATCCAGTCCAAATTGTCAATGTATTGACATTGGAAAACCCTATTCTGGGTCTACCGCAAGAAATATAGGACCCAAGGCACATATCAACCAAATGTAATCTGTGGGCCTTGTTTGAATCCTGAACCAAACAAACCCATGATTGACATTTATGATTCAGAGAAATCTGAACGCTGAGTGAATACTGAGGAACTGTTCGCATTTTAGGTATATTAGTATTATGCTTATGCTAACAGGAAAATTCTTATCTGTAGTTAGAAATACACGCTGAAGTATTTACAGATGAAATGACATGATACCTGAGACTTACTTTAAAATCAGGCAGCTGGGTGGAGAGCAGGGGAGAAAAGTGAAGAAGAGATAAAACAGTTTGGTCATAGATTAATAATCACTGAATCTGGGTGATGGGTAGAGCTTCCACTTTTGTGTATGTTTGAAAATAGATAATAAAAATACATGGAGATGGATGTGGGGCTTGATCTCATGACCCTGACTGAGATCATGACCTGAGCCAAAATCAAGAGTCCAACGCTCATCCGACGAAGCCACCCGGTGCCCCCTTAGATTACTTTTAGAAACAGTTACCTGAGAAGTATGATGTGGCTGTTCCCAGAAGCAATGAACTGACGAAGTATAATCCTCCAGGGCTTAATTTCCTATACTCTGCTGAAGGCTTCTCAAATCTTTCCACTGAAGCACCCTCTAAGGTGCATGTATGGCACCTATCCTTCAATATTCTCTAGGATAGACAGCATGTGTCAGTTACAGTTGCACTCTTGGGGCAGGATGCTGCCCTAATCAGAAATCCACAGCCTGGAGATGATGAGCTAAATTTTATTAGAAAAGTCATGCCCCAGAGGTAATGACTAAAAGGTCTTCAGGCACTGTTTTCTCTCTTCACTGACAGAGGCTTCCTAATCAGCATCATGTTAGGAGTGGGTCTTCATGGGTGGAATTAGTGGCTTGTTAATTGATAAAAATGAGGCTTTCATTTGGGAAATCAGTGGCAGTGGAGAAATATGAATTGGCTATAATATTTTATAGACACTCTCCGTGACTGCAAAAAAGGAAAAGGAGGGAAGACTCTAGGGAGCCCTGGAACCTTTGTCCTTAGGAGTGGAGCCCTGGGTGAGACCCCTAGATGATATTTGCAGAATTGGTTTAGGATGATGTTGTGCCTGCCTATAGAAAGGTCTATGTGAGTGGCAGAATTTGCTCTGAGACTTGCTTTCCTAATAACCTGATACAAGGTTACGAGATAGTAACTAACCCTCTTTACCTCTATCCATTAATATCTCCCAAGATACACCAAAAAGAACCTAATAGTTGTGCACACCAAACTGGGTTGGGTCAGTTCTCAGCAAGAGAAAAAAGTAAATGCATTATCCAGGGTGCATGAGTGCTGGCCCACCATAAAGACAAGTTATCTTGAAATCAACAGTTTCATCGTTAAAATTCATGTAAATTTGGCATATTACTCCATGGAGTAGACTGTTAAGTTGGCAACCCTCAATGAATCATGCCTTTGGCCTTCAAGCCCTTTTCTCCTTGACTCTGAGCTGGGCCATGTGACTTATTTTGTTCAATGGGACATTAGCAACTATGATGCAAGCAGAAATTTGATAAGTGATTCCACAGTGAGGTTTGTCCTCTTGGTGCCCTGAGCCACCACATAAAAAGGTCTCACTACCCTAATGGAGAGACTGTGTGGAAAGAAAGAGAGCTGCCTGGCTAGCCTGCCCCAACTCTTGCAGCCCTTGCAGCTGAGGCACCAGACATGTGAGGAAAGAAGTCACCGTAAATACCCCAGCTTCGGGGCACCTGTGTGGCTCACTCAGTTAAGTGTCCCACTCTTGGTTTCCACTCAGGTCATGATCTCAGGGTCCTGAGATCAAGCACCACATTGGGCTCCTTGCTCAGCGGGGAGTCTGCTTGAGATTCTATCTCTCCCTTTGCCCCTCCCCCTGCTTGCTTGCACTCTCTCTCTCTCTCTCTCTCTCTCTCTCAAATTATTAAATAAATAAATAAATAAATAAATAAATAAATAAATAAATAAATAAATAAATAAATATTCCAGCTCCAGCAGTCACATGTGGAGCAGCAGAACCACTCCAGTGAACCCAACCTAAATTGCAGAGCTTTAAGAAATAATAGGTTGACCTTTGAGGAACTGTACCAAATTTATCTTGTGGTGTCATACATCACCTGGAACAATGTTAAACGTTTTCTCCATACTGTAGCATCATAGACCCACTACTCTGATACTGTGGGGAACTTCGGAAGCTGAGGACAAGTTAAGAAAAAAAAGAGACAGTGAGTACATGGTGCAAACTCTCTCCCCAGCCAGGCTCCTCATGATGTAGGAGCCATCAGAGCTGTAAGGAAGACTGCCAGAGTCCAGAGGGAAGGGAGAGGAGTTAGGCCAAACCGGAGAAATTTCCCCACATGTTCTAGAGATCTTCTTTAATACTTTCTGGACAATTGGATTTCTTCTATCTTATTTTTATGTCCTGGTGACTTAAGTGTCTTGGAAGTAGGGTTGGAAGGCCAAGAGAGAGCATTTGGAAAAGTGGTCAAGAAGAGGGCAATTCAATATGCTGGTATGAGGCATGATGTAAAAGAAATAACCGTCCTGATAAGGCACTGTGTCTGCATTAAAGCATGCATACACCCAAAGTACAGCTCTGCTTGACAACCCAAGCATTACTCCAAGCGTCCTGGATACAGAACCTACCACTGCACCAGTAATTCTACACCCACCAGTTCATGAGTCTAGGCCTACTGTAATAAAGCCCACCTTGTTCAAGACCAATCAAGGATTGTCTTAGTAATTAGAGACACCGAACCTATATGTTGTATGTGCCGGAGTATCAAGATTGACATGGTCTGAAAAAGATAAATGGTCAGCTATTCCACAGCCTACCCACTAGCAGGTGTTTCTGGAGGGGGGGGAAAGGACTCCAGTAAGATATTTTATACTTAATGAAATCCACTTAAAAGCAAACATTCTGTAATTCTGTTGGAGAATTTGTGAATGGTTCATTGACACTTACATTTGCCACAGGGAAAAATCAGCCACAATTTGCATTAAGTTATTTCTTTCTCCTTTGGGTTTTTGAAAGTAGATTTTATATGGTATGATCCAAATCAGTAGTTTTCTAGATAAACAGGCTGTCTAGGCTAGGCTCTCTTACCTTTTTGTATGTTAACTTTCTACTAACCTGAGGGACAATAGGATAAGACATGTATTTTTGGCTTTAAAGTTCAGGAATATAGGACTAGAAATATAGATGGAATCTGACCCATAAAATGATAAGCACCTCCAGGGATGATCACCAATGTTCTGAGAAGGACTATTTACATAGTATGTCAGATAACAGAATGTGACCTCCCTAACCTCCACAAATGGTGGGTCAGGCAAAGGCGTCTACACGGGTGTGCACACGCACATAGCAAAGCCAACAAATAAACCTTGCATTTATATCAATCTGTACCTCTCCAGACTACTCTATTCTAACTAGGAAAACTGGGGCAACCGAACAGACTTCTAACATTATTTCAGTACTTTGCTTTTCTTTCAGGAAATTCTTGTTACCACTTACTTTCAAAGTATTGTATACCTATTAAAGAATAGATTTCTTAAGAGCAGCAGACAACAAATGGTGGTTAAAACCATTAAAATGTAATAAAACAAAGGAATAATATCAACAGTCCTCATATTGCTGAAATTGTACACCAATAAAAATATATCATACTAAAAGCATACGTACCAGCAAATAGGAATAGAAACATAGGTACAGACTAACATTTTATTAGCAAACTAAATCTTTGCTGTTGGTAAATGATGATCTTTACAGGAAAAATAATGCAAAGAATAGAATCTGATAACTATGCATATCTACAAAAGGAATTTAAACAACTGTGGAAGTCAAGAAATAACATATTCTCTCTCACCTTGAGATATTTGAAGGTTGTGTACAGTCTAACTAATGGATAGACAGTAGAGTGCTAACACGTACAAATTAGAACATACAAAAATACAGTAGTGTCCTGTTCTTTTCCAATATTGTGCCTCTGGAAGATAAATTACTGTAACCATATTCAAAAAAAAAAAAAGAGAGAGAGAGAGAGAGAGTGACCTATTTGAGACTACACATCAAGCTCTGTGTATTCCCAGAGGATCTGCACTGACAGGAAAACAGCATGACTTCCCACAATGAAGGTGTCACATGAATAAAGATTTACACATAAGTAAACAAATGAAATTAAAAGGCAAATAGGACAGAGTTACAGTCTACTCCTAGATTGGCCCTCATCAATTTTCTGCTTATCTTAGAAACCCCTCCTGCTCTCTAATTATATGTCTGAAGAGTCTTAGGTACAGTTATTTTCAGTGATTCTCTAAAACAAAAAAGTAAGCCATTATGTGTACTTTTTCTGTGAACAAGGGTCATAATGGGTTTAAATGTTTAACTGAATTAGTTTTGATCTTCCTCTGATGAGCTTAGAAACCAAATGAATAAATAAACAAGCTGTAAACATATGCAAGACGTGAGAAATACGCTGAGGGGGAGTAAGGATGTGTGAAGAGAAAGATAAACTGAGTTGGGTTCATACATTGTTAAAAAAAAGAAAAGCCACAAAAGTCCATGAATCACATTCACTTTAACAGACATGACAGGAAGGTGGGAATATGAGCAAGTGGGCTGTTCTCAAATACGTACTATTATTTTCCAGAATCATTAAAATTAGATTGAATTGTTATGGATTTTTCATGAGGCAGCATTAGACCCGCTGCTAGAGGTGCCATCTAATAAAATCAGTGATTTGCAACCCAGGAATACTTCACGCCAAAGGAGGCATCTGCTAATTCATCACACCAGCAAGCTCATTGTTTTACTTGAGAGAAAACTTTTATGAAATAACCAAGGGAGCTCAGAGATAAAAATGTACATTTTGTTGTACCTAATTTTTTAACATAATGTAAAAGCTGTTTCTCTATTTTTTAGTGTTTGCACAACCACATGGTTTGTCCATTGGCTTGTACTTCTGGGGAAGGAAAAGCCAAAGTCTTAGGCAACACCAACGTGGCTTTTGGTAGACCCACAAGTGACCTTAAGACGTGGCAGATTTGCTCACTCGGAAATAAGTCAATCAGAGAAAGACAAGTATCATAGGATCTCACTGATATGAGGAATTCTTAATCTCAGGAAACAAACTGAGGGTTGCTGGAGTGGTGGGGGGTGGGAGGGATGGGGTGGCTGGGTGATAGTCATGGGGGAGGGTATGTGCTATGGTGAGCGCTGTGAATTGTGTAAGACTGTTGAATCACAGACCTGTACCTCTGAAACAAATAATACATTATATGTTAAAAAAAAAAAAAAGAAAAAGATAGTAGGAAGGGAAAAATGAAGGGAGGGAAATCGGAGGGGGAGACGAACCATGAGAGACTATGGACTCTGAGAAACAGACTGAGGGTTCTAAGGGGGGAGGGGGTGGGAGGATGGGTTAGCCTGGTGATGGGTATTAAAGAGGGCATGTACTGCATGGAGCACTGGGTGTTATATGCAAACAATGAATCATGGGACACTACATCAAAAACTAATGATGTAATGTATAGGGATTAACATAACATAATAAAAAAAAAAGAATAGTAATCACATGTATCGTGTGTTGGAAAGGGCAGGGGTGGGTGGGAGTGAGCATTCAATGGAGAAGAGTAAAAGGGCAGAGCAGATAAGTGAGAGCTAAACACTGGTTTGTTAAATTGAGAAATACCAGGAAGCTGGAAGGGATAAAACTGGGATTCAGAGAGAGCCCAATGATGGGCTACAAAGATGAGCCAAATATTTTAAGATAACTATTCTAGGGGTACCTGGGTGGCTCAGTCAGTTAAGCATCTGCCTTCAGCTCAGGTCCTGATCCCAGGGTCCTGGGATCAAGTCCCGCACTGGGCTCCCTGCTGAGCAGGGAGCCTGTTTCTCCCTCTGCCTCTGCCTCTGCTCCCCCTTGCTTGTGCTCTCTCTCTGTCACACAAATAAATAAAATCTTTAAAAATATATATAACTATTCCAAACTTAGGTTTAGAGTGGCAGGAAAAAAGTTCAGGGCAGGTATGATGTAATTTAACAGTTGTACATGTTTAAAAAATGCTCTGGAATAGTTGCTGATTACACACTCAGTGAGTCATCTGTGCCATTTGGCAGATCTAAGTCTGTATTGACTGAAGTATGGAGTCCAAAGCAAAAGCATCTTTCTTGATTATGAGACCTGAACCCTTCTGTCAGCCAGAGATAGGCTTTGGATTTGGGGTTCCACATGTCCAGATCCAGTTAGCAAGGAGGCTGTCTGTGGAAGCTGGGGTTGGAGTAAGCTCTAATCTGTTGTTCTCATTTTCTCTTCCACCCCCTGTTGATCTTTCTCTGATCTAGCAGTTCATGCTGTCACAGTTATTCATTTAGTTACCAAAAATATGCATTACAACAACAACAGTGTTTGTCAAAGTATCATCGTCCCTTTGTAATTCTTAATCTTGACTCAGCATAGGCAAAGGAGTATACATAAAGACTGTGGGGATCTACACAGCCCCTTGGAGATCAGAGTGTCAAGAGAGAGTGAGAGCAGTACAGAGTTCAGACAGGCACTAATTGGTGTTGTTAAATGTTCAATGAACAACTCAGAAACCATGTTTCCAGTGCCACTCAGTGAGCAAAACAGAGAAAAGTCCCTGTCTTCATGAAGTTTCCGTTACAGTGGGAAACAGACAAAAAAAGACAAACAAGGAAAATACAGAGTCCAGTAGAGAGTAACAAGTTCTCAGCGGATGTTATCAGTGCCCTTCTCAGATTCCCTTGAACTCTGTTCCCACCTGCCCTGACGCCAGTGCTCCTACTGGGAGCCTCGGCAAAGCTGGGGGTTTTCTCTGGCAGCTGGAGGACACCTGCCCAAGCGCAGAGACAGGAACCGCTGGGAAGTTAGAGTCCCAACCACCACCACCACCCCACAGCAGCTCCCAACCACCCACTGATGCGAACTGGTGGATAAACATGCTGACTTGCTGATGCCTCAGACATCCTCCAAGGTGCGTCGGTGCAGTCTCCCAGAGGCCCCAGCAGGACTGGGTCCCAGCTGCCCACAGCAGTGACCTGTTCACTGCTGCACCCTGTCTGGCTTCCTACCCTTCCCATTTTCACTCTCCCACACCCCACTGGACTTCATCCCCCCATTTCAACCACTTGTGCTCAAATCCTTCTCTATGATCCTGCTTCTGGGCAAGACAAGTGTTGAGGAAACATGATGCAGGGAAAGAGGAAATGAAATATGGAGTAGAGTGAAATATTAGATGGAGTGATCGGGAAAGGCTTCGCTGAGGTCATTTCGAAGAAAGATTTGGATGGAAGGAGGAATGAGGTCATTGTAGTTCCAAACCAGGGTCACGGCCATGCCTACCCCACCATGTTACATCCAGAGCCATGGTGAAACATCTATTCAACTTGGTGGGGATGGGGAGGAGGTTCCCCCTCTCTGGTGTTTGAAAATAAAGTGTTCATCCCTAATAATTTGGCGAGGTTTGGATTTTCACTGCTAGAAGCAAAACATTGATTTTCCTTCACAGCATTTTGATATAAATGTATGTGAAGCCCTTAGGGCATCTTGCCCTTTTATTCTTATTATAAGATGTCTCGTCAACTGTCTTAGCTCAAGGCCACAAAACTGACTCGATACTGAGACGTCCTCTCTCAGAGGAATTCTCAACAAAATTTCATGAGTACAGATATGAACGTGGTGGGGATTCATGTCACTTTCACTTAGAGCCTCCAAAGAATAAAATGTCATTCTTTGTAGTCACCTTAAGCTCACTGTGTGACACTGGCCCTATATGCATAGTGACCTGCAATATATGCATCAAATAAATTCTCAATTTATTGAGAGTATATATATATTCTCAATATATAGAGAGAAAGGCAATTTCACAGAATCATGGGCTTCTAAAATTAGAAGCTACCTCAATAGGTAAATCTCTTAGGACAGTGATCTCTGCTCCATCATTCCTGACTGGGGGGGTCACCAACTCCTGCTCAAACGCTTTCTCCTGGTCTTGATTTGACAGTTCTATTTACACAGAAGTGCAAAACCTACCTATCTGATTGCAGACACATGATATTATACACCATGCACATCACAGATGCCTCACTGTAAAAGTTTGTCTGTATTATGTAGTGGCCCCCACAACAGATATTGTACCCTCGAAATACAAGCCAGCTATTCTTACTGGGCTTAGTTAGAGATCATATAGGGTACCAGCTTTATTTTCACACCTGACCAAGGCTTTCCATTGCCAAATTGCTTCTATCACAGTAGCTTCCACTTTTAGCTGATAAGGATTCAACTGGCCTTCTCAAAACTGATGTGTGCCTGGACCAAAATTAGTCTAAAAACTAAAGCTGCATGGGAAATTAAAGAAGCCAGGCATAAGGATGCATCTCCCACAGACAAATCTTTTCATTAGATTTTTTGTTGGAGATGATGGACTACCAGAGAGAAGAACATTTTGAAATGTTCTCCACAGCCTGGAGTGACCGTGGCAGGCACTTCTGGGCCCAAGATGAGGGTACTGGATCAGGCTGCATCCAGAAGATCCATCCCAGCAGGGGTAGCCTTTGGAGGAGGGCTCTAGACTTACAAACCAAAGAATTTGGAGAGCAGGACCACAAAATGTGAAATTTAAAAATAGCTCTGGACCAGAGGAGAGCATCTCTATGACCTCCATAAGATCAAATTGGCCGGGCGCCTGGGTGGCTCAGTTGGTTAAGAGACTGCCTTCGGCTCAGGTCATGATCCTGGAGTCCCTGGATTGAGTCCCGCATCGGGCTCCCTGCTCGGCAGGGAGCCTGCTTCTGCCTCTGACCCTCCCCTCTCTCATGTGCTCTCTCTCTCTCATTCTCTCTGTCTCAAATAAATAAATAAAAATCTTTAAAAAAAAAAAAAAGATCAAATTGGCCAAGGGATCCCTGAAACAGACCCTGTGGGTGGTCGTCTGGATGAGGAACCACCAGGGCTTGAAGTGGACCTCCTTTCTCTATCAGTAGGAATAATCTTGGCTGCCAGAAACAGCTCACTTAAATTTCATGAACAATTAAGGACATTTTTATCTCACAGCTCTCCAAGCAGTGACCAGAGATGACTGGATCAGGGTCTTTGTCCATTTCTCTTTGATTCTCTTTATTCTCTTTCCATGTCTCTGCTTCAACGTTGGCTGCAGTAATTCCAAGACTAACATCATAAACACGTCCAGAGGAAAAGATATCTGGTGCCCTCTCTTAAAGTCAAAGAAAATATTCTACCCAAGGTCCCCAGCAAGCATCTGTTATTGCGCCACATGTCTATTCCAGAATCAATCACTATGACAGTAGGGACAGAATTACTCTTACACTAATCAAGAACCCCCTGGAACTGGAAATGGGCTCAGCTGCCCCTGGAGTCCATAAGTAGTGTTGGCCAAGGTGGATTCCTAGACTAAAAGGAAGTTACTTTGGGGAAAGGGCAGAAAAATAGATACTGGGAGAAAACTGACAATATCCCCTGCATTCATGTGGCAGCTTTGTGCTCTCATGTCTTTCCCTTTTCTTGATCAAAATTCCTAGGGTCCAAGAAACATAACAATAACCACAGCAACAGTCCAGAGAAGTCTCGGATTCTGGTGTTTTAGCCAAGGCTGTGGGCTTGCAGTTTATATAGAACTGAAAATCACTGACCCATTCCATTTCCTCCAGTAATGTGTCCAACTGTCAGTTCTATATGCTGACAGAGGCTTTTAAAAGCTCTGTGCTCAATTCTTTGGAATTGGGAGTACTGAGTGATAGCAATAATGAAGTCATATCTTTACAACACCTATCTTCATTCTTCATTGTCATTAAGCTGGAAAATTCAACTATTCAGTATGATGATCATTTCCAGCCTTTGATAAGATTTTTCCATTTTCTCTCTTTTTTAATGCTTTTAAATTGTAATAAAGCTTTAAAGACTGAGCTACCAATAGTTTCATTTGTCTATCTTTCAACCATAATGAATACAGATGGGCAGAGAGGAAAAGAAATCCTGGATTTGGTCTAATCCTATAATCTTTCTCATTTGCTTCTGAAAGGTTGAATAATTCCAGATGAATACCTTGTTAATGCCAGTGTTTTCTCATACCAATGATTTATTTTCTCATCGACACTAAAGAAATATTCAATATAATGTGCATATATAAACTACAAAATGATAATAACCTACATATGAAAAGCCATAAGTAACCAGTGTAATCAGAAGTAATGTGTAAGTCTGCATGCATACACACACATCATTAATACAGAAATACTTCCTAGAAAAGAAACCACAGATATTACTAAATGGGAAAAAAACACTGAGTGCATTTCTGCCCCATAAAAGAAGAAATCATGTTGTTTTTCTTTCTAACCATATTTGTCCAAATATCATAGCTGATATATCCATATTGTGATAAGCTGTGACATTAAAATTCTTCTATTGGAGTCCACTTAGAAAATTTCATTTTACTTCCCTGCCATTTACCCAGTCATTTGTCAGTCTAGTTATGTATGTGGGAAAAAAAATGACTTCTGGGTTGCTCATACATCTCCAGAGAATTGATGCTGTCTACACATAACTGTTTCCCCAGTCAAAAAAAAAAAAAAAAAAAAAAATCAAACACCAAGTGTGCTAGGTACAGCAAATCAGGAAAAATAAAATCAGCTCAATTTCCCTTGGGTTGGTAGTACACTGTGGTACAATGCATGGCTAGGATAATACAACTAATAAGTGATGATAATATGGTAATAGGATATAATGATGATAAGTAATTATCTTATAATCCACAGTGAGCTCTGTCTACTGAATGAGAGAAATTGCACAAAAATGACCAACCTTTATAATGAGGGAGCAAAAACAAGCTCTGGAAGGAACATTTCTGAGTGAGGAGTGGTAAGGGTGTGGGTAGCCTGTTTATTTCCTCTTCCTTCCCATCTATCTCTTGCTGAAAGAGTCTCTTACTCCAATTCTACCTTGTTGTCAACACTCTGACTTTCAGAGCAATGCTCTTTCCTCCTTAATATTCTGACTCGAATATATATAAAACTAAAATCCACGTTGTTCATCCCCGGATCAAAGAAGTTTGAGCTAATTTCCAAATGAGATGAAAAAATACAAGATTTAAATTTACAAAGCATGGTGTCCTGATCCCAGCTTACTCAGTTCATAAGCCCTGTTTCATTTAACATCCTATCTCAGATGTGTTAAAAAGGACTAGGGAAAAGTATTTTGGGTTACTTTGCCTATGATTGGCACAAATTTGAAAGGGAACTGGGGATATAAAAAGGTGATATATAGTTCAATCATGAAAATTCATTATTTTATAAACAGGCATATCTTTTTAATCAAACTCAAGCCAATTTAAAGTAATAATCTCATCTTAATTTAAAGCATTCACTTGCACTTCCTACAGAAATTCTTGAGTAGCAAGAATACAGTCCCTTGAGTATTAAAGGCCTATTTAAAAAGGGTTTTACTTTCACTGATGCAGATTGGATGATTTAGACAAAACTTATTGTTAAGAATGGCTTGAAAAGATGAACAAATACTTTCTAAATGTTTGAAGGCACAGATAATAGGGCAGTAAAGAATTACATAGCCATGGTCCAGAAGAATAAGGAAACCCAAGAAGAAAGCCTGGATTTGAAGTCACTTTTCTACCAGACAAATGTGTCAGTGTTCCACTAGAAGCAGCTGAGAGGCTGAGAAACTGATCAGAGCTTTTAACAAACTCATAGGGCCAAGAGGACAAAAACTAGAATTCAGAGCCAACTGGGAAGTGAGTGGTGATTGATAAATCCGCCCCTCCCACCCCATCCCTCCAGACATGGAGTTGAGAACCTTGAGGACCTACCCACTCTGAGTAAGGGTAAACTGAAAACAGACCGCCCCCGACAGAGGCTGAAGCTCAACTTCCTTTCATTTTTTTTTTTTCATGCACTAGTCTGCTTTATTATTTTTTTTTATTCTTATGTTAATCCCCATACATTACATCATTAGTTTTAGATGAAGTGTTCCATGATTCGTTGTTTGTGCATAACACCCAGTGCTCCATGCAGAACATGCCCTCCTCAATACCCACCACCAGGCTAACCCATCCTCCCACCCCCCTCCCCTCCAGAACCCTGTTTGTTTTTCAGAGTCCATCGTCTCTCATGGTTCGTCTACCCCTCCGATTTCCCCCCGCTTCATTCTTCCCCTCCCGCTATTTTAAATGCTGATTGAATTAAGAAGATCTGGGATCTCCAGTGTACCTAGCCTCCATAAAAGCAAATATAATTCTCCCTGAGAGGAAGGTAGTATCCAGAACTACAAATTAGCTGTAGTTTTTCATAACCTTCGGCACTTAATCAAAATAGCTAAGGGACATGAGATGACAAGACAATATGACTAAAAACAAAAGTAAATAGCAATCAAATACAGACCTACTAGAGAGGGTCTCCAGACTCTCCATAGAGTTAACCGACACACACTTTAATATAACTATATGTAGTATGTTCAAGGCTATAAAAAACAAGATTCTTAATTTGGGAAGAGAACCAGAATTTATGACAGAGAACCAAAGGAGAATTATAAAATTTTTAAATAAAATAATTAAAATTAAAGATTTTATGTGTTATATGTGGAATTTAAGAAACAAAGCAAATGAACAAAGAAAAAAAGGAGATAAATGAAAAAACAGACTCTTAAATATAAAGAACTAACTGGTAATTACCAGAAAAGAGGTTGAGGGTGGGTTTGGGGGGGAGTGGGTGAAATAGGTGAAGGGGATTAAGAGTACACTTATTGTGATGAGCACTGAGTGATGTATAGAATTGTTGAATCACTATATTGTACACCTGAAACACTGTATATAACATTATACATTAATTTTACTGAAATTAAACAAATAAATATAAAAGACAAACTTTTTTTTTCAGAAGCAATTTTATGAAAACTTTGTTTTATGATTTTCTACAGGCTTGTGAAGATATTTTGGGCTGCAAACTTTGTAAGCAAGAAAAAGAATAAAAGAGAGATAGAGAGAGAGAGGGATGAGTCAGAAGAATATTGGAACTGACTGCCAGTGAGCAAAAATATTTCAGGTAGGAGCTATTAATTTGATGAATTATTTTAAACATAGGAAAAATAACATTATTATGGAAGCTGAATGAGACCATTCCTTAAAATATCTTTATTAGTTATTTCCCTCATGATCACAAAATCTTTGACAATCACACACCTGGTACACTGGAAGATGTTTAAGGCAGGATCATAGGGGCCTCATTATCAGATTCTTTAATACAACTATTTTGCCCCAAAAAGCAAACTTAAGAAAAAAGATTTTATGTATTAAACAGCATCCAAGACATAGTCAAAAAGAGAATTAATGAATTGGAAGATAAGTCAAAAATTGTCCAAACTATAAATCCACACTTATATGGTCAATTAATCCAGGGCAAAAGAGGCAAGAATATACAATGGGGAAAAGACAGTCTCTTCAGTAAATGGTGTTGGGGAAACTGGACAGTTACATGCAAAAGAAAGAAACTGGCCACTTTCTTACACCATACACAAAAATAAACTCAAAATAGATTAAAGACCTAAATGTGAGACCTGAAACCAGAAAATTCTTAGAAAACAACATAGGCAGTAATTGCTTTGATATTAGCCATAGAAACATTTTCCTGGATATGTCTCCTAGGTAAGGAAACAAAGCAAAAAAAAACTATTGGGACTACATCAGAAAAAAAAGCTTCTGCACAGCTGAGGAAATCATCAACAAAACGAAAAAGCAACCTACTGAATGGCAAAAGATATTTGCAAATGATATGTCCAATAAGGGGCTAATATCCAAAATATGTGAAGAACAACTAAACACTCAAAAAAAATAAAATTTAAAAATGGGCAGAGACCTGAACAGACATTTCTCCAAAGAAGACATACAAATGGCTAACAGACACATGAAAAGATGCTCAACATCACTAGTCCTCAGGGAAATGCAAATTAAAACCACAATGAGATATCACCTTACACCTGTCAGAATGGCCAGAATCAAAAAGACAAGAAACAAGTGTTGGTGAGGATGTGGAGAAAAAAGAACCCTCATGCACTGTTGGTGGGAATGTAAATTGGTGCAGCCACTGTGGAAAACAGTATGGAGGTTTCTCAAAGAATTAAAAATAGAAATACCATATGATCCAATAATTCCACTACTGGGTACTTACCCAAAGAAAATGAAAACATTAATTTGGAAAATATATATGTACCCCTAGGTTTATTGCACCATTATTTACAACAGCCAAGATAGGGAAGCAACCCAAGTGTCCACTGATAGCTGAATGGATAAAGAAGGTGTGGTATAAAACAGAATATTACTCAGCCATAAGAAAGGATAAGATTTTGCCATTTGCAACAATATGGATAGACCTAGAAGGTATTAAGCTAAGTGAAATAAGTCAGACTGAGAAAGACAAATACCATATGATTTCACTTATATGTGGAATCTAAAAAAAAAAAAACAAATGAATAAACACATAAAAAGCAGAATCAGACCTATAAATACAGAGAACAAAATGGTGGTTGGCAGAGGGAAGGAGGGGAAGATGATGAGCAAAATAGGTGAAGGGGAGTGGGAGATACAGGCTTGCAGTTATGGAATGAATAAGTCATGGAGATGAAAGGTACAGCATAGGGTTTACCTCAAGAATTCAGGGTAAGCTTAAATTTAAAAAGCAATAATATAATTCACTATATTAACAGCATAAAAGAGAAAAATCATGTCATCTTCTTAATCAGCAAAAGCATTGATAAAATTCAACACCAATGGGGCACCTGGGTGGCTCAGTTGGTTAAGCGACTGCCGTCGGCTCAGGTCATGATCCTGGAGTCCCAGGATCGAGTCCCACATCAGGCTCCCTGCTCAGCAGGGAGTCTGCTTCTCCTTCTGACCCTCCCCCCCTCATGCTCTCTCTCTTTCATTCTCTCTCAAATACATAAATAAAATCTTAAAAAAAAAATTCAACACCAATTCATGATTAAATTTTTTTAACTCTTAGCAAGCTAGGATTATAAAAAAAATTCCTTAACTTTATAAATGTATATAAAGTAAAACAGCAAATATCAAACTTAATAGTAAAATTCTAAAAGATTTTCTTCTGAGATTAGGAGAGAGAAGAAATGCTAAATCTTACCAATTCTGTTCAATATTTCACTGAAGATTCTAACTTACATATTGTGTATATAGAAAATTCAAGAGTCTACCCCATTCTCATAGGATATTATTTCCATGCTGGTGCATTAACTGCACCTTCAAAAGACCATTTCATCCCACTGTGTGACAGGCAGCTTCTGGCTAATGCAATATTTAAATGACCAATAGATCCAAGGGTCATGTGGTCACTGCCTTACCTCCTGTTCTGTAGAGTAGGTTCCTTAGAACTCAGATAGTGGTGCTGGCTAAACACCTGAATGTATGAAAGACAAATCTCATGCCTTTGCAAATATATATCAATTTTGGTCAAGATGGAAGATGCCCAATGTAGTCAATTCTTCACCAAATGGCTGGTTGCCTTCCTCAGGGGATGGTGCTGTATTGGAGACTCAATGTTATCACTGCTGATGGAAGAGTGAACATTCATCAGCGACAGTAATTAAGTCTGCCTTGTTAAGTGGGAGTCCACGCAGTTGGGCTCACATATAATCTCCATCCCTGCTACACTGGCTACTCAGTTCATGATCCCAATTGTACCAGCACTGGGATAGTCAATGGCAGAAATTGGCAGATATCAACTGATTCTATGGGGCTGTTGAGTGTCTCATCATTGAGGATGCTTTCTGACAGCACTTTACACCCAGTCCCATAGGTCCATTTATATGCCTCTTCTCCAGAGAGTCTTGTCTTGTCTTCCATTATTTATTCTCTAGGCCCCTGACCAATCATCCAAGCCATTCTCCATTGCCTGTGAGTCTGTAGGCTTACCTCAGGTCACTTTTTTTTCCCACACAAATTGAATAATCAGAGACACTGACCAAAGCTCTGCCAATTAGGATGATTTCTTCTCGCTGCTATCTTTCTGGGTCATCCCACGTGGGTCTATGGTTTAGCTGCAGTCCGTTTTTGGCTTACACTCACATAATGAACTAAACCATCTATGGACCAAATTCAGCCTCTTTCCTTCCTCATCAGCTGGTCATAATGAACTCTCCATGAAGTACACACTGGGTCGGTCAGGACCAACTATAATCCATCATAAGATGGCAGTGGTACATCTGGAATCAGCCCATGAACCGGGCCAGAGGGCACAAATAAGCTACATGAGTAGGTAGCCCAAACATCCATGTCATCTACCACTGTTGCACCAGTACCTCTCACTCGGTTCATACCTCATGGTCATATGATGCACTATAGTCAGATGTTCCATCTACATCATGTGAGCATGCAGCCAGAGTTGCCCATCCTGGACCTAGATTCTGTCAGGTCCACCAAATCATGAGTTGGGTAGACTCATCAGTAATCCTTCAAGTGTCAGGCTCCTTGCACCACATCTAGAACCTTCTGAAGAGCTCTTTTCTGCCCTGGGCCACACTCAAAGCTGGAATCCTTCGGTGTGACTCAACAAATGGGTCAAAGCAGTATTCCTAGGTGAAGAATATTCTGCCTCCCCAACATAAGGAAGACCTAAGCTGCTGCACAGTGGTAGAAGGTAGAGATTGTAGTAACATGTCCTTTACTTTGGAGAGAATTCCCTGGCATGGCACAGACCATAAGACTTTTTTAAAACTTTACTGATGTGGCAGATGTCTGACTCTCCATGAAGTTTATCTCCCATCCTCTGGAGCGCATATGTCTTACTAAGGCTTTCAAAGTTCTTGCCACTTATTGTTCATCCAGCAAAACTAACTGATGTCACTGATACAGTGGATCAATATGATGTTCTACGAGTACCCAGATGGACTAGATCTCTTTGGATTATATTATGACTAAACATTGGGAGAATTAACATATTCCTGGGTCAAGACCATTCTGATGTCTATCCCATGTGCATGCAAATTACTACTAATTCTCCCTGAGAAAAACTAAAAGAACATTGGCCAGATCACTGGTCATCAAATATCAAGTATCTAAAGCTCTGTTAACCTGCTCTAGAAAAGATGCTGTATCTGGCACAGCCGTTGCAACTAGAGATACAACTTGGTTAATTTGTGATGGTTTGCCTATTGTCATCCATCGGGATCCATCTGGTTGTTGTAGAGAACAAACTGGTGAATTAAACAGAAATATGATGGGAGCCATCGCCCTTTTATCCTTTAGGGTTTTTAATGGTGGCATTAATTTTTTCCCTCATGCCCAAGATGTGAAACTGCTTTTGATTTACCATCTTGACCAAGGGGAAGGGGACAGTCTCAAAAGCTTGCACTAGGCATTCCCCACTAATATAGCTCTTACTCTACTACAAAGGACCCCGCATCATGGTTCTGCAAAATTTAGTGGAACCCATACTGTGTCTCTGGCAAAAGTGTTCCCAACCCTGAATCAGTCCTTGGAATAATACCCCTAACTGTGGCAGACCCTAAGGCTGTGGGGATAAGATGCACAAATCCCACAAACTAGTCACTGGAACTGATGGCAAAAAAAAAAAAAGACCAATCCATCATTTAGGGTCATTGTGCTATATCAGCTGTTGATTTCATGTGTATATAATACCCTGGAGGGCAGCACCCAAACTCTACAAACTCTTGTTCCTAAGCTAGCTCCTTAGCTGATAGCTCTGACAAGATACCACAGTGAGATTAAAACCACGTTGAGATAGTACGACACATACCACTACACATATATTTGGTCTTTGTGCCCTGTTATAGCACAGAGCTTCTAAAACCCTTAGAATTTCTAAGTAATGAAAGTAATAAAGGTGTCTTCTGTTATGTTAATGAGGTGACTTTTAGACCTGAGGATGGGGGTTGGTTGTCAGGAGAACCAACCAGGTAATTAGAGGATTGGAACTTTCAGCCCCACCCCTGTGATGGAGGGAAGCAGGGAGAGAGTCTGGAGACTGAATCAATCGCCAATAGCCAATGATTTAATCAATCATACCTATGCAATGAAGCCTCCGTGAGAACCCAAAAGGACAGGATTCAGAAATCTTCCGGGCTGGTGAACATGTGGAGATGCGGGGAGAGAAGCATACGTGGGGAGGACATGGACACTCTGTGTCCTTTCCCCACACCTTGCCCTGTGCATCTCTCCCATCTGGCTATTCCCAAGTTCTAGCCTTTTATGATAAATCAGTAATCTAGTAAGTAAAATGTTTCTCCGAATTCTGGGAGCTCCTACAGTAAATTAATCAAGCCCCTGGAGGGAGGTGTTGAAACCCCCAGTCTATAGCCAGTGGGTGAGAAGCACAGGTAACAACCTGGGCTTGTGATTGGCATCTGAAGCCAGGGAGAGGCAGTCTTGGAAGACTGAACCTGCAGATTCTGACACTATCTCCAAGTAAACAGTGTCAGAATTAAGTTGAATCATAGGACACCCAGCTAGAGTGCAAGAATTGCTTGGTGGAAACTATCCCCATCTCATGTTGAAATTGGGTCCAGGAACCCAAAATACAAGTGTTGGAGAAAATGTAGAGCAACTGGAATTCTCATACACTGCTGGTGGGAATGCAACATGGTATAACCACTTTGGAAAACAGTTTGTCACTTTCTTCAAGTTAAACATACACCTAAAATAATAACCCAGCCACTCTACTCCAGGTATTTACTAAAGAGAAATGAAAGCATATGTTCATACCAACACTTGTACACAATGTTTCTAGCAGAAAGGGGAGCTACTGATATGGAGGAGATAAAAGAGGGGCTTTGGAGGTACTGGTGATGTTCTATTTTTTGACATGGGTATGTTTATTTTGTGATAATTTGGGGGCCCAAATACTTATGATTTGTTCACTTTTCTGTTTTTTATATAAAATGATTTCTAAAAATTTTTCAAGCTTACAAAAGAAAATATCCCTTAAAATATCACTAACTCAAAATATTTATTGCTCCTTCCAGTATGTAATATAAAAATATCATCACCATGGAACTCAAGGTGACATTTAAATTGAGGACTAACAATTGGGGAGAGAGTCATTTATGTGAAGGAAGAAATAAAAAATTTAAGGTTTATGGTCTTGCCTAAAAATATGAAGAGTAAAACCTTGCTTTTCTCTATTAAATGGCAAAGTGTATCAGTTTCATTACTATGAGGTATTTCCAAAAGGAGCAGCAAAATAAACGTGGTTTGAAACAACAACAAAAAATGTGTGTGTATGTCCAAATCTGAAATTGACCTAAAATTTGAGGTAATTTAAAGAAAGTGACAAAAGTAAGAGGGACAATAAATATCTTGCACATAGTTTTAAAAGTTAGTTGCAGAAGAAATAGTTCTTAGTAGAAATTTAAAACAAGTGATATGAAGGGGGGGAGTCTTATTTATTGGTATTTATACACTCCAATGTCCAAGAAAGGATTTAAAGTGACTTACAGGGAAAGATAAAGATACATAAGAAATAGTTCATGAAATAGGAATGAGAAGAGGAAAGCAGTGTTGTAAAAAATAAGAGAGAGGGGGAATAAATATGCCAACCATAAGACTGCCAAAAATATGTTTCCAATTCAGATTTTTCCCCTAACCCCCAGACTTACATACATCTTCTTGCCTATTGGATTTAAACTATGATATTTGTACTTTAAAGTGCCTCAGTATACACAGTGTTACCTACATATATTTGCATTAGTAAATTTAAGTAATACCTTCGGTATTATCAGTTCACCCAATCAGGAATCCATATCCTAGGGGTGGTCAGCTCATGCGCTAATCAAGAAGCCCAGCTCCAGGTGCAACTATTACATGTGTTTCCATTAATCTTTATCTTCTATCAACACCAGAGGTTTACTAATTAGCATCATGAATGTTTAAAAAATGAGTTTCACTGGTAAAGAGAATAGCCCAGAGGATGGTAGAAATAAGCTCTCTATGGAGAAATTAGTGGTATTTCATTGATATTTGTTGAATAAAATACATTCAAGACACTCTCCTCCCTCACAAGGATAGAGTGTAGGAAGATAGCAGAACCTATAGTGTGAATCTTTATGGATAATTCTTGAGATTTTATACCTAAACAGTCCTCTCTCCAGCCACAGCTGAACCTTTCATGAAGATGTCATTGTGACGGCTAATAGGACAGAGGACAATGACTCTATCAACCTTAGAAAACAGTGTATGTTAATTATTTTGTGCCTGCTTGCTAATAAATGCTCACCTTAAATATAAAAGTCTGTGTGTATGGCAGAAATTGCTCTAAAACTTGCCATCAACGTTACCTGATATCAGTCTCTAGAATAGCTGACCATCACCCATCTTAGATTTGGGGGTCCTTGCTATTATCAACCAAAAAGAACCTAATAGTATGCAAAACCAAACTGGCTTAGGTCAGTTCACAATTTACAGTTGCGGTCCTCTCAAATGTGGAATTCCATAACTAAACTCAAGTGGCCCTGCTTCCAGAATGCTATTCCTTCTGTTTTCCTAAATTATTAGGACTACCATTTATCTTGTCATCCAAGCCAAAAGCTGGTGTCATCCTAATTCCATCCCTGCCTCACCCAGTGTAATTTCCTACATGCCAATACCTCTCTAGGTTGTTGGGGGTTTTAACTATATTAAGTAATTTAATCTTCACCGTAGGGTATGAGGAAAAAACTGAAACACCAAGCTTAAGTAGTAACTTAAGGTCACACAGCTACTAAGAGGAGGATCCAAGATTCAAACCGAGGCAGCCTGGTAGAATCTTCACGCTTACCCACAACTCCTATCAGTTTTATCTTCTTAAATATGTTAATCTATATCCTTATCTCCAAGCCCACAACCATCCCTTATGCCAGGCATCATTTCTTACCTAAATAACTGTGAGAGCCTCTGATCTCAGACCTCTCCGATCCACTAACACTATCTGTATAAAATGCAAATTATATCATAGTGTTCACCTACTTCAACCCTTCAGAGGTTTTGTCATCACCACAGTGTGATGGCTGAACTCCTTGGGAAAATTCTAGGGCCCTTATGATCTGGTTTGCCCACCTTACCCACTGAGATGGGCCCCACTCCACATAGCACTCTAAGCCCAAGCTTTGCAGCCTATCTAAAGGCCCAGAAACTCTCCTAGTCCTTGATGCTTCTGCTCTTGCCGTCTCTACTGAGAATGCCTTTCTTCTCCCTGTCTGCCTGAAAAAATTCTGTTCATCCTTCAAGACGCAAACCTTCTGTGATAGCTTACCTATGCTCCCACAGAATTAGTCAGACCTTCTACTGCATTCCAATAGAACTCCTACACTTGGTTTTATTATAGCATGTGTACTAACATGTCTGTTTCTTCTATTAACGTTCATGGAGGGCAGGTGTCACATCTTACTCATCTTGGCGTCTCTAGTAGCCATGTAAATAAATCTGTATTTAATAAAATAAATGGGTGACTAACACAAGCACTGTATTCAGGTGAAAGAGTTGGCTTTAGGCCTCCAGGCAGCCATGGTGAAATAAAAGGGAGGGGGAGAAGGAGGAGGAAGAGGGAGATGCAAGGAAGGAAGGCAGGAGGAAGAGAGGGCAGGAACAGAGAAGAGATACACAGTATTATATTACTTCCAATTAAAGGTTACTATAAAAAAACAGAGCTATAAATTCTGCTTCTGCATTTCCTATCTGCTTTTGAACTGCAGCGGAAGTAAAGGAGTGAGAGTTAGAAAGATTGAAATTGTCATCAGAATATGTTATGTTTTCCAAAGTGGCTGTACCAACTTGCATTCCCACCAACAGTGTAAGAGGATTCCCCTTTCTCCACAACCTCTACAACATTTGTTGTTTCTTTCCCTGTCCATTTTTGCCATTCTAACTGGTATAAGGTGGCATCTCAGTGTGGTTTTGATTTGAATTTCCCTGATGGCTAATGATGATGAACATTTTTTCATGTGTCTGTTAGCCATTTGTATGTCTTCTTCAGAGAAGTGTGGAGGTTCCTCAAAAAATTAAAAATAGAGCTACC
Source organism: Mirounga angustirostris (assembly GCF_029215605.1). Classification (NCBI taxonomy): domain Eukaryota; kingdom Metazoa; phylum Chordata; class Mammalia; order Carnivora; family Phocidae; genus Mirounga; species Mirounga angustirostris. The sequence continues at coordinate 65,518,213 of NW_026991710.1, forward strand.
CTATGACCCAGCAATTGCACTACTGGGTATTTACCCCAAAGACACAGATGTAGTGAAAAGAAGGGCCATATGCACCCCAATGTTCATAGCAGCAATGTCCGCAATAGCCAAACTGTGGAAAGAGCCGAGATGCCCTTCAACAGATGAATGGATAAAGAAGATATGGTCCATATATACAATGGACTATTACTCAGCCATCAGAAAGGATGAATGCCCAACTTTTACATCAACATGGATGGGACTGGAGGAGATTATGCTAAGTGAAATAAGTCAAGCAGAGAAAGTCAATTATCATATGGTTTCACTTATTTGTGGAACATAAGGAATAGCATGGAGGACATTAGGAGAAGGAAGTGAAAAATGAAGGGGGGGAATTGGAGGGAGAGATGAACCATGAGAGACTATGGACTCTGAGAAACAAACAGGGTTTTAGAGGGGAGGGGGGTGGGTAATGGGTTAGCCCGGTGATGGGTATTAAGGAGGGCATGTGCTGCATGGAGCATTGGGTGTTATATGAAAACAATGGATCGTGGATCACCACATCAAAAACTAATGATGTATTGTACTGTGACTAACATAACATAATAAAATAATTTAAAAAAAAAAGAATGTGTTATGTTGGCATCTGAGATTTCACAGAAAAGTCTGGATGGTGACAGGGACTACCAATGAGTCCAGGACTGAGAGGGTTGTTGAAATTTCTTCCAGTCTCTGTGCCACTTCCAAGTAATACCTCCATGAGCAAAAACAAACAGAGCCCCTGGCTTCATGGAGTTTTCTTGCTAACTGAAGGAGGGAGAAGGTATGTATCAGTCAAGATCTAATTGGGAAAACAAAAACCACCTCTGCCCAACCTCCACTTTATTCCCTTCCACAGATGATGATCTCATGAAGAGTCCCTAATTAACCTGCTAATCTCAGAGGCTGCTTCTAGGGAGCTCAACCTGTGGCACTAATTCTAGAATGTTCGGAATAGACGGAGGACCAAGAAGTCTCCCTGAGACCCAATGTATTCACTGCCTATGGACTTTGCTCAGGGTTCCAGATACTCATAATAATAGCCAACATTTGCTAAGTACTTACATGTGCAAGTAATTTAGACATGTTAACTCATTTCATCTTTACAACTTCATTTTACAGATGAGGAAACTGAGGGACAGAAAGATTAAGAAACTTGATTAAGATCATACAGCTGGTATGCTAGTGGTGCCAGGTGACAAACCCAGACAGTCTTTGATGTAGGCAGCCCTTCACTGCGATTCCTCTCGTGCATATGGGTTTGGTAAATGGTTGTTTTCCTGTGTTGGTGAATGTCTTGCCCCAGGTAGACACCCACATTCTCTTGGTGGAACCAGATTTTTGGAAGAAAACTGTCAGTGCTTTCTATGAGTAGATTTCTCTTTCTTACTGTGTTCTGTTTATACAAAGACCAACATTACTTTGCATTAATCAAAGACACCACCTAGAAAGGATGAGACAGACCTAGAACTAAACATCTGTTGGAATAACTCCTAGAGAGGGAAGTACCCAAGGAGATCATCAAGAGGCAAATCTGTAGGTACATTAAAATTATTAACCTTTTCTTACTTTGAGTTTTAAAATTTTTTCACCTTTACCAAGGTATAATTGACACATAGGAATTGTATACGTTTAAGGTATACAACTTGATGGTTTGATATCAAAACATTGTATACATTGTGAAATGATCACCACAATCAAGCTAATTAACATATCCATCACTTCACAGTTACCTCATTCCTTCTTTCTTTTTCTTTTTTTTTAGTGAGAACTAAAATGGTGAGAACACTTAAGAATCTACCTTCTTAACAAAGTACAGTATGTTAATGGCAGTTACCATGCTGTTCTAATGAGACAACACCTCACACCTGTTAGAATGGCTTTATCAAAAGAACAAGAGATAACAAGTGTTGGTGAGGATCTGGAGAAAAGGGAACTCTTGCACACTGTTGGTGGGAAGGTAAATTGGTGCAACTACTATGGAAAACAATATGGAGGTTCCTTAAAAAAATAAAAATAGAACTATGAATGATTACATTAGAATATATTCTGGGAATATGGCCCAACAATCCCAGTTCTGGATATATATCTGAAGGAAATGAAATCACTATCTCAAAAGGATATCCATACTCCATTGCTCATTGCATGCAGCAGCAGTCACAATAGCCAAGATATGAAAAAAACCTGAATATCCACCAATGGATGAATGAACAAAGAAAATGTGGTATATATAATAATGAAATGTTATTCGGCCTTTAAAAAAGAAGAAAACCCTGCCATTTGCAACAACATGGATGAACCTAGAAGGTATCATGCTAAGTGAAATAAGGCAGATACAGAAGGACAAATATTGCATGATCTCATTTATATGTTGAATCTAAAATAGTCAACCTCACAGAAGCAGAGAGTGGAATGGTGGTTGCCAGGAGAAGGGGAAATGGGAGATGTTGATCAAAGGTGACAAAGTTTCAATTATGCATGATGAATGAGTTCTGGAGACAATGTTTTCTTACCCTTTTTAATTGCAATAATAGGTAGAAGTGTATCATTTGTCAAACTTGTGGCCAGAAGACATGGTTATCCCATACAGTACATTCCAAAGGTCAAGCAATCATGGATGATTTGCAGTTACCATGACTTGTCTATTTCTTAAATTTCCATTTCTAGAAAAATATCAATTTGACAGAATTCAATAAAAAAGACTCTATTACGTAGGAAACAAAAATAGTAAACCAAACTTACTAAAAAGGTCCAATTGGCATGGTCTTTCAGGTCCACTTTCCTTTTGTGGCTAGGTCAGGGTCCTAAACACATTCTTGATTGTGTTATTATTCATATAATTAAATGACAATAAAACAAGTTCTCCTTTATATGTGCTTTCTTTTTCAGCATCTATGGTGTGAAATAAACATGAAGCTGTCAGAGAGAATGAACTGAGGCAGGCTGAACTAATTTGCCACTGATGATAGTCATTATAAACAATCCGAATACTGTTCCACCTCACTGGGATTTGAATAATCTGTCAGAAAGCCCCTATATTCTAAAATCTGTATATGAAATCAGGGAATATGAGGAAGAAATGAGGCTACCATTAGTGAAGCCAACAGAAATATCCTCATTCCTGACACCAAATCAAAAGAGCCACTTTGGGATCAGTTTCTGGAAGCCCCTCTTCTTTCCCTCCTTCAATGCCATCTCCATGCAAATAATTATTGCAAGCCCATTTCTTCTTCAATATTAAGGAATATTGCGTAGTATCTCTAGAAAATTACCTCTTCAGGACCAGCTAGAGGCAAAAGTTTTTTTTTTTAAGATTTATTTATTTGAGAGGGAGAGAGAAAGAGAGAGAGAGCAGGAGGGAAGAGCAGAGGGAGAGGGAGAGAAAGCCCTAAGCAGACTCTGTTCTGAGGAGGTCAACATAGGGCTCGGATCCCAAGAACCCAAGATCACAACCTGCGCCAAAACCAAAAGTCTGATGCTCAACCGACTGTGCCCCCCAGGGGCTCCCAATTGTATTCCATTTCCCAGAATACATTCTAATGTAATCATCCTGAAGATGGAAAAACCTTTATGCATAAAAATGTTCAGCATGGTGTTATCGTTTATAAGAAAACATGGAAATAAACTAGATGTCCAGCAATATAGGAATGGCTAAGTAAAATATGATGCATCACACAGGGGAACTGTATGAGCTATCTTAAACAAAATTTGGCAAAAGTTTTAAGAAAATTTTAAAATCTGTTATCAAGTTACATGAAAAATGGCAGGTTATGAAATTGTACACCTATGTTCTCAGTTATGCCAAATCATGCAAAAATATGGTGAAGAGTCAAAGATAGGTCAATTCTGAAGAAGGTAGAAGAGGGGAATTTTACTCTTCTATATATCAAGGCTTAGTGTTGTTAAGCTCTAATTATTGTAACAGTATTATAGCAGAAATAAGCAGGTCAAAGGACACTTTATATATGGTATTATATATATACACACACACACATACATATATACACATGTATACACACACATATACACACATATACAGGCTTACCTCTTTTTATTGCACTTCAGATACTGCGTTTTTTACAAATTAAAGGTCTGTGGCAGTCCTGCCTCAAGCATGTCTAATTGACACCATTTTTCCAATGCCATTTGCTCACTTCTTGTCCCTGGGCCACATTTTGGTAATTCTCATAATACCTCAAACTTTTCCATTATTATATTTGTTATGGTGATCTGTGATCAGTGATCTTTGATGTTACTACTGTAACTGGGGACATAAGACAGAAAGCTTAATTGATAAATGTTATGTGTGCTCCGACTGCTCCACCAACTGCCCTTCCCCACCCACCCCCTTAGGCCTCCCTATTCCCTGAGACACAACAATATTGGTGTTAAGCCAATGAATAACCCTACAATGGCCTCTAAGTGTTCAAGTGAAAGGAAGAGTCACAAGTCTCTCAACTTTAAATCAAAAGCTAGAAATGATTAAGCTTAGTGAGGAAGGCATATCAAAAGCCAAGATAAGCCATAAGCTAGACCTCTTGAAACAGTTACTCAAATGGTAAATGCAAAGGACAAGTTATTGCAGGAAACTACAAGTGCTATTCCAATGAACACATGAATGACAGAAAGCAAAACCGCCTTATTGCTGATATGGAGAAAAATTGAGTGGCCTGAATAGATGATCAAATCAACTACAATATTCCCTTAAGCCAAAGGATAATCCAAAGCAAGGCCTATTGAAAAATGATTGGGGTGCCTGGATGGCTCAGTCGGTTGAGCATCCAACTTTTGGTTTCTGCTCGGGTCATTATCTCATGGGTTGTGGGGTTGAGCCCCACCTAGGGCTCCTGCTCAGTGGGAAATCTGCTCAAGAGATTCTCTCCCTCTACCCCTTCCCCACACACACACACATGCTTTGTTCTTTCTCAAGATATCTTTGGCTATTAAAGGTCTTTGGTGGTTCCATACATGATTCAAGTGGGGCTGCTGAGTGGGCTCCCTGGCGGGGCAGGCCTGCTGGCTGTATACTGTGGTCGGGGGGCAGGGGACACTAGCTGATTCTGCAATCACCTCTAATCTGTGTTCTCTAACAGTGCAGGCCTCTGGTTGGATTCCACAGTCGAGCAGGGCTGTGGGCATGCTCCACAATCTCTTGTTGGGAGGGCCTCAGGCTGTGGCCACTGGCTGGACTCTGAGTTCAGGAGGGGCTACAAACCCCCAGGGATCCCTGTGAGGTAAGACAGGGTAAGCCCAATGAATGTCCCAGGATGCATCTTGTAATGTTGGAGAATGGGAAGTCCACCTTGGGTTCTCTTTTTCCTACAGGAGAAACCATAGGCCCTGGGGCACCCTCTTGGTGTGGTGCTGTGCTGGCCTGGGGCAGGGGCAATGCTGTCAAGTGTAGCTGCTCCTCTTAAACGTCTAATGTGGTCTGTCTCAGTCTCTCTTGCCCAGGGGAGTACTTCAGGCTCACTCCCACATTCTAGGATTTTCACAGTGGTGTCTCATCTATGGGCAGGTGCTACTTGGTCTTCTTGTGAGGGGGGCTACAGTCAGGAACATCCATGTGAACAGAAGCTCATACATCCTCATAATAATATCAAATTTAAGATATTTCAACATCAATTATCTTGAATCATATAAATCAACATGAGAAACCTAAACTGAACGAATAGAAAAAAGACAAAGGCTATTAAGCAAGGAATTTATAGAAGAAAAAAATGTAATGGCTGATAAGCCTATGAGAAGATGTTTAAGCTCACGAATAACCAAGGACAAAGCAAATTAAAACCAGAGTAAGATACCATTTCATATTTGAAAGTCTGGCAAAAGCTTAAAACGTCTAACAATATTGGCAGACATGTCAAGAGAAAGAAACTCTCAAGCATAGCTAATATGTTCTGGGAGAGAACTCCAGAAGAACAGCCCAACTAGGGCTCCATTTTGCTTTTCAGAAAACCAGATTTCTGGAGACAACACCTCCCTTTGTAGTATAATAAGCTCTTGTTAGTGGTAAGAATTTCAAATCAAAGAGAAAGGGAAGTTAGTACAATTGCACCCTGGGGAGAAGGTAAGAGAGATTCTAGCCCTCTCTTAAATCTTACCAATGATCAGCCAACTGTCAACACAACCCCTAAGCAAACCAGACCTTCCTCTTTCTTTTCCTTTAATGAGACTAATTCTTCTCTCCCAGCCCCTCTGAACTGACTCCCACAGTTCAACATTCAACTGAGTGAATGGAAACATAAATCACTTGCCTCCCTTATTGTTTTTCTTTCTTTTTATTTATTGAAGTATAGTTGATACACAGTGTTACATTACTCACCTCCCTTCTGCCATACAGAAACTAGAATAAAACTTTGAGCCCTTATCAAGGCAATTATATGAATATGTATCTTTGGGTAATTAAGGAGACAGCCATCAAGAGCCAACTGGTCCAGCGCTAGACCCTCTACTTGTTCCCAGCAAATCCTAATGGGAACAATTTAAAAGGGAGAATGAAGGAAAAGAACCAACACTCCTTGGCATAAGTGTAGTGGACTGACTCAATGGGTAGCACCACACCTTCCAAATTATGAGGCAGTTAGGGATATTTTTCCTTCTGATGGGTCTAGACTGCACTGTCTCTTGGACAGTGTGTGTGTGTGTGTGTGTGTGTGTGTGTGTGTGTAAATTTGGGAGAAGAAATAGGAGCAACTCAACTCTGGTGGTGAGATCTTAAAGAGGACACAAAAGGGAGAGCCCTGTCCAATCTGGAACACAGTGTGAGACTCAGGGTACCACAGTCCCCATCCCCATCTGACCTCCATCTAGATAGTTCTATTGCGTTCAGATCTATGATGACATCTCCCATGATGGGGTGCCATCACTTTGGGCCCCACCACTCAGACTTGTTGAAACAGACTCCCAGAGGAAGGAGGGAAGAGGAACAGTTCCTAGAAAGACATGGGGCTTCCCAAACAAGGCCTGGAGATATTTGGGGAGGGGGGGCGGAGTTAGAAGAAGGAACTATAAGAATCAGGAATAATTCTGAGGACAAGAGCATACCCATAAAAGAATTCCATCAGTTTCCTTGCCTCTTCCAGCTTCTGGTGGCTGTCAACATCCCTTCGCTTAGAGCCACATCCCTCCAGTCTCTGCCTCCACCTTCACACCCCCTTCTCCTATTTAGGCATAATCTCCTTCGGCTTCTCTCTTAGAAGGACACTGGTGACTAGATTTAAGGCCCACCTGGATAATCCAGATAATCTCCTTTTGTCAAAATCCCTAATCCAGTCACATCTGCAAAGACTTTTTCTTTATAAGGTAACATTCACAGGTTCCAGGGGTTAGGACCTAATATTTTTGTATGACTATTTTTCAGCTTACTACAGGCACTCTCCTGTGAAGGATTTCATTTCTTGCATTTCTTCCTCTCAGATCTTCCAAAAGGTAATATTTACCACACAGATTTAAATTTGCAACTCCTACCTTTTCATTTCACTTAATTGTCCCCCAACCTTCCAGCAAAGAAAGTCATGTACACTAATACAACCCTCTGTGAGGTGCAGGCAAGATAGAGAAGAAGAAGGGAATAGGGCAGGAAATGGGAAGGATGCCTCATCTCTATCCAAACTCTCGGCTTGTCCCTATGCAGAGAAGCAGCAGTCTCTCAATGACGTGTGTCTCAGAGTCCCAGGAAGTGACCAGCAGCCACAGGGCGAGTGGGGGCTCATGGCGCAGCTGAAAGCAATGGAGAAAAGCCTGAGATGCTAAATCGTTTTCCAAGTTGATATTCCAACCCTGGTAGTGGCTGCAATTAAAAGCTGCCCATTTCCCACCCCATGTCTGTACACCCTGAGAGGGGAGTACAGATAAATTTTATGTTGCATAACTTTTCCTGGATGGCCTAACAAAGACTTTACCCCAGGACTTAAATGCTTTAATAATAATCTTGCTTTCACCCCTTTTCACCTTCTCCCAACTTCCAGTCCCACACTTCTCTCTCTCTCTCTCCCTCTCTCTCTCTCTCTCTCTCTCACACACACACACACACACCCAGCCCCTTGTCTTCTGGCAACAACAGTTAACTCAAACAAGGCTATCCAAAAATCATTATCCACTTCTGCTTTTCTTACCACCACCATTACAAGCATCACTCAATACCAAAAGAAAAAAAAAAAAAGACCTTGATTCCACACAATGCATGACCATGGAAAATGAAAGGCTGAGATATAGTGCATTGCATGCACTGCCAATGGTGATATTGTTAAAGTAAATTCATCATCCTGACATGTTCATAACACTCCGACACTGCTGTCTTATTACATCCCAGGCTGCCTAAGCTCGCAGCTCTGGGTGACACGCGGCACCGAGCAGAGCAACATCACTCCTTACGTCTTACCTCAATGCTCTGCCACATGCAGGTACGTGTTCCACACTGCCCGGGTGAGGAAAATGAAGTGCACGAGGACAAGGGCAAAGGGGTGTTGGTACCTGATTGAAACGGAAGCTCAATGGCTTTTCTCATCTGGGCGTTTCTGAGGAAATGCTCCTGAGCAAGGCCATCGACATCAGCTTTGCAAAAACTGATGAATAGACTGATCATTAAAACAAACAAACAAACAACAACAACAACAACAACAACAAAAACACGTCTATTTGAAGCAGAGGAGATTTCCCCAAATGATGCAATTATGAGTAGACAATAAGGACTCTCACCCTCTCAACACTGACGAGTTAAAAGTCCACACTGAGCCAGGGAAATCAAGTGTCAACAGAAGCTCATACATCCTCATCCCTGTACCTCTACCCCACACTTCTCCCAACCCTCACCAAAGACAACACAAAATAAAACAAACCCAGCAGTTTGTAAGTGATGACCATGCGATACTAGAGTGTACTTTGGAATGAGCAAAACCCATTGCCTTCGCATAGGTTACCAAAAACAGATCCTGTGACAACCACTGGTGTACAAGAAGTTTCCTTGGGAGTCACAGAAAGCTCTACCTCCAATGGGTGAGCAGGAATGAGAGAGGGAAGAGAAAGAAGCCAACAAAGGTGTTATGGCAAGCTAGCTACCACTGGGGGGTGACTGGAGTTTCAACCCATGGGGAAACTGGGAAACAGGATAAAATACACATGCTCAGGTCATCCTACTAGAGAAGCAAGCCCACCAGCCTTTGGCTGAGGACTGCTCCCTGGAACAGTGAGTTACTGGCATTTCTGGTCCAGCACTTCTGGTCAGCTTTGGACGGTGTCACTAACTCCAGCCTGCTAAATATGGGACAGCATTATCCCACGACATGTCCCCTGGGAACTGCAGATTAAGTTAGTGACGTGCATAATCGCTAATGTCAAACCCTCAAACCATGTCACAGAAGAAAAAAGTCTCTGCCAACAACAAAACCGAAGTACTATGCTAAGACTCAATATCCGAAAGACGGCTTCACTACGTCACAAGGTTATAGTTCTAGGTCGCTTGCTATGCACTTTGGGCATGAAAGGAAATGCTCATAGTGACTGTCCCCACTGGTTCTCATTTTGCATTAGAGCAAGTATACAGGGACACCTGGGTAGCTCAGTCAGTTAAGCGTCTGCCTTCTGCTCCGGTCATGGTCCCAGGGTCCTGGGATCGAGCCCCGCATTGGGCTTCCTGCTCAGTGGGAAGCCTGCTTCTCCCTCTGCTCCTCACCCTGCTTGTGCTCTCTCTCTCTGACAAGTAAATAAAATCTTTAAAAAAGGAGAGCAAGTGTACAGGTTTTCGCCCATGTCTCTCAAGCAGCTCCATCCTCAGCTAGCCAAGTTTGGGTTGGCTGCCTGGGAAATTTTGAAGGAGATGAGGTTTCTTTAGCTTTCTCAGCCTCCTCCCTCTGGTTCTTTCCTCCTCTCCTGGAGCCCCTTCCTCCCCCAGATCTGTCAAAACCAGCTGTCAGGAAAGATTCGGATATGAGTCATTTATACCAAAGTATAAGTGTAACTTTTATTCATTCAACAGATATTTAATAATCCACTTGTTTTAGACCTGAGACTGTACTGGATGCTATCTATAGAAATATAACTGACAGTCCCTGTCTATACAGCGTGACAAGTACCAGGATTAAGATACACAGAATGGTATGAGAGCCCTCAGGAGTGGCTGCTAGGAAGTATTTCTTAAATTAATGACTCAGAGCCTTTGTCCCTTGTTAAATGCATTTCAAGCATCAGTGAGTAGCCAGAAAGGAGTGGAGAATGGAAGGAAGCCTCTTGCCTCAAATTCCTAAATCCCATGTTGTTGCTATAGAGAATTCAGGCACTTGGGCAGTTTTCTATTCCAACCTGGAGATAGCGCTGGCCCATCGCCACGGCCTGCAGAACACACTGAAAACTGAGCAGCAAGCAGCAATGTGTGCATCTGTTCGGAAGTCCTGCTGTGCATAAAGGATGTTTTTTAATTTGCTTGCACATTCCAGGAAAAAAAAAAGAGATTTCCTATTTATAGATGAATTCAACATTTGGATAATAATGCTTTCTTGGCTTATTATTCAGTGTGGAGATTTCCTCTGTGTTTCTAGCTACACCTGTTTTGGTCCCTCGTCCCTATATCTCACTTTAATGAATCAGAGCCAGAGCCCTAAGCAAAGTCTGTCTCACATTTCTTCATCTGTAAAAGGAAGTTAATAATTCCTTACAGAGAAGCTGGGCGGATTAAACAAAGTAATGTAAAGCACTTAGAAACCAATGTCTGAGGTTGAGAAGGTAATCAGTAATGTAGGGAGTTTAGGAAAACAGATTTAGGAGTTCATTTCTCCCAACAAGATCCAAACTTAGCTGAGAGATTATAACTAAATCTTAAGCTGCACTTTGGGGCGCCTGGGTGGCTCAGTCGTTAAGCATCTGCCTTCAGCTCAGGTCATGATCCCAGGGTCCTGGGATCGAGCCCCGCGTCGGGCTCCCTGCTTGGCAGGAAGCCTGCTTCTCCCTCTCCCTCTGCCACTCCCCCTGCTTGTGTTCCCTCTCTCACTGTGTCTCTCTCTGTCAAATAAATAACTAAAACCTTTTAAAAAAAAATCTTAAGCTGCACTTGATAATAGTTATCAAATGCTTATTGATTTCATTTTTTTTAGATTTATTTATTTATTTATTTGTCAGAGAGAGAGAGAGAGCACAAGCAAGGGGAGTGGCAGGCAGAGGGAGAGGGAGAAGCAGGCTTCCCGCTGAGCAAGGAACCCGATGCGGGACTCGATCCCAGGACCCCAGGATCATGACCTGAGCTGAAGGCAGATGCTTAACCAACTGAGCAACCCAGGCATCCCTGCTTACTGATTTCAATAAGCAGGACATCATCAGAACCTGGGGGCTGCCACATTGGGTTATGCTCAAACACAACTAAGCAGAGGATCCCAGACCTTCAGCTTATACACACACACACACACACACACACACACAATACCCATCCAACAAATACATCTTAATTCAATAAAGTTTATATGTCCTAAACAATATGACTGCACTCCTTTTCTTTGGCATAACTTGCAATGTCAGAATTATCTCCCAAACCAGGAGTCAGTAAACTTTCAATAAAAGTCCAGACAGGAAACATTTTTAGGCTTTACAAGCCAAGAAACAACGTCCTCAATTCTTTTTCTTTTTAATTTTACATTTAAAAATGTAAAAACCACTCATAGCTCAAGGACTAGACCTGGGCATAGAGTCTGTAATTTGTCAACCCTTGGACTAAAAAGATGAAACTAAGAGTTTCAGCTGTTGTATGCTTTATAAATTTCAATATGAATGAGAATACAATTCCTACCTAACAGACATCCTCACCAAACAGACCAGCAGGTGTATTATATAATCACTCACCTACAAAAGAAATAGTCTGTGAATCCTAATGTGGGCCCAACCCCTCAAACATACCAATTTTGACCCATCTACTGAAAACGACCCATCTACTATTGCCTAAAATTCCTCCATTCAAACTTCATTTTTTTTAATTTTATTCTTATGTTAATCCCCATACATTACATCATTAGTTTTAGATGAAGTGTTCCATGATTCATTGTTTGTGCACAACACCCAGTGCTCCATGCAGAATGTGCCCTCCTCAATACCCACCACCAGGCTAACCCATCCTCCCACCCCTCTCCCCTCTAGAACCCTCAGTTTGTTTTTCAGAGTCTATCGTCTCTCATGGTTCGTCTACCCCTCCGATTTCCCCCGCTTCATTCTTCCCCTCCCGCTACCTTCTTCTTCTTCTTCTTTTTTTTTTTAACATATATTGCATTATTTGTTTCAGAGGTACAGATCTGAGATTCAACAGTCTTGCACAATTCACAGCGCTTACCAGAGCACACACCCTCCCCAGTGTCCATCACACAGTCACCCCATCCCTCCCACCCCACCCCCCACTCCAACAACACTCAGTTTGTTTCCTGCGATTAAGAATTCCTCATATCAGTGAGATCATATGATACATGTCTTTCTCTGTCAAACTTCATTTTTTTGCACTAAATAGATTCATTGTTTCAGAAACCACTTAGAGAGGTAGTACATTAAGTCGCTAAAACTTTAACAATAATTTATGTTCTCAAATGACTTTCTTCATGTGGGAATTTTGAATGATATATGAAAGAATACCAAAAGAAATGGAATAAACAAGTGGTCCTCAAAGAAATTTGGAATGTGTCCTAATTCCAGATCAGTTATTAAAAAAAGATTATAGGAGCACCTGGGTGGTTCAGTTAAGCATCCAATTCTTGATCTCAGCTCAGGTCTTGATTTCAGGGTCGTGAGTTCAAGCCCCACACTGGGCTCCAGGCTGGGCATGAAACCTACTTAAAAGTAAAAAATAATAAAATGGGCGGGGGGAATTGGAGGGAGAGATGAACCATGAGAGACTATGGACCTGAGAAACAAACAGGGTTTTAGAGGGGAGGGGGGAGGGGGGATTGGTTAGACGGGTGATGGGTATTAAGGAGGGCACATACTGCATGGAGCACTGGGTGTTATACGAAAACAATGGATCGTGGATCACTACATCAAAAACTAATGATGTATTGTATGGTGACTAACATAACATAATAAAATTTTTAAAAATAATAATAAAATAAATAAATAATAATTTAAAAAAAATATCAGAGATGGGGCAGTGTTATTCTGATGCATCTACGTTTTTCACCTAGTTTCCCTACTAGAAACAAAATAAGCTAGTGGTAGCACATACAGCCTCTGGAGACTGAGTCTGGTTCACACCAGCTGTATAACCTTGGGCAAGTCATTTAGTTCAATGAGCCTCAGTTTAATTATCTGAAAAAATGAGAATGATAATAGGATCTATCTCAGAGTGTTGATGTAAGAGTTAAATGAGATGAATATATGAAGAACACTTAGAATAGTTTTAGCACATAGAAGATTCACAGTAAGTGATAGCAATGACTGTTTTAACATTTCTCAAATTTTAGTGCAAAGAACAAATGTAGAATTTGTTAAAAATTCATACTCTCAGGGCACCTGGGTGGCTCAGTCAGTTAAGCGTCCAACTCTTGATTTCAGCTCAGGTCATGATCTCAGGGTTATGAGACTGAACCCCAAGTCGGGCTCTGTGCTGGGTATAGAGCGTGCTTAAGATTCTCTCTCTCCCTCTCCTTCTGTCCCTCTCCCCACTAAAAAAAATCCATACTCCCATCCCTAAAGATTTTGATTTAGAAGTTCTGGTGGGTGGGGTGGGGATCTGTATTTCAACAAGAATGTCAGATGATTCTAATGTCAGTGATGCAGACCATGTTTAAAAAAAATAACATCCTACAAAACTCATTAGTAGTGTGAGGAGTTGGAATAGTGGTTACATGAGAGGACATGGGAGAGGCTAATGATTAGGGGGAGCTCAAGGGGACTGAAGAGGTGCAGGTAATGGTCTATGTCTTAGCCCAGGTGTTGGTTACACAGGTATGTTCACCTTGTGATAATTTATCAAGATGCACACTTATGATTTATGTGCTTTTCTGTATGTAAGATTTTTCTTCAATAAAAAAATAAAAACCAAACAACAAACAACAAAATAAAACCAGTGTCCTGTATCAGTGGTTCTCATTCCTGACTGAACAATGAACTCAGTTTGAGAATTTTAACAAACATCAATGTCCAGACCTCAATTCTCAGAAATTCTGATTTAATTGATCTAGGGTGGGACCCAGCCATCAGTACATTTTAGAAGCTCCTCAGATGAGTCTATCCTTTACAGCCATGGTTGAGAACCCCTGCCCTTACCAATGTTCTCAAACCCCGGCATGCATCAGGCTCACCTGAGGGCTTATTAAAACACCAATGACTGCACCCTACTTCCAGAGTTTCTGATTCAGTGGAAGCCAGGATGAGGGCCTGAGAATTTGCATTTCTCAGGGTTTTTTTTTTGTTTTTTTTTTTAAGATTTTATTTATTTATTTGAGAGAGAGCACATGAGGGGGGTTAGGGTCAGAGGGAGAAGCAGACTCCCTGCTGAGCAGGGAGCCCGATGTGGGACTCGATCCAGGGACTCGTGGATCATGACCTGAGCCGAAGGCAGTCGCTTAACCAACTGAGCCACCCAGGCGCCCTGCATTTCTCAGTTTTTAAGAAATGCTGATTCTGCTGGTCCACACCAATGGTGATTTCTTTACAAAGTCAAACCTCTGGCATCAAACCCCTCTTGTCTTCATTTACCTAATATTCTTCAATCAATAAAAAGTTAATGTTCCTCAGATATTAAAAATCTATAACCCAGGAATTGGACTACTGTAGTTATGGAATACAGGCAGTTTTGACATTGTAACTTTTGGTCATATTAGAAAGTACATTCTTTCATTGAAATAGCCACATATTTTTTTTTAAGATTTTATTTATTTATTTGTGAAAGAGAGAGAGAATGAGCGTGCACAAGCAGGGGGAGCGGCAGGCAGAGGGAGAAGCAGGCTCCCTGCTGAGCAAGGAACCTAATGTGGGACTTGATCCCAGGACCCTGGGATCATGACCTGAGCCAAAGGCAGATGCTTAACCAACTGAGCCACCCAGGTTTCCCGAAATATCCACCTAGTCTTTAAACAAACATTTCCTGAGCCCCTACAATGTAGTAGACACAGAGCTGTGTGCAGATCTTGTTTTCAAGAAGTCCTCAAACTAGAACAGAACTCCTGAATCTCATACATAAAGGAACTAATATTCATGCTGATTTTTTATTGCAAGATTGCCTCCTGGATTAATACTTGGAATGGTTCTCTCTTTCTGTAAGTGGGCACCAGAAGAATATAGAGGTCCTTGAGAAAGGACTATGGTTCTCTCAAAAGAAGACTGTGCACATCTCAGTGTAAATCTAAGGGATGTTTTTCTTATATATTTTTTAAGAGCTCCCAATACATTAGCCCTTGATGCTCCAGTAAGAACTTTATTTTTTACCAGAGAAAGAGATTCCTTTGTGACAAATCTGATGACAACCTTAAAGATCACTTTACAGTTATAGCCTCAGATAATACAATGCAGAATTATCCTCAGTAGCATCACAAGCATAACCCTGGACCATCACTCAAAACTGATTTACTCCTAAGGACTTGGTTCTGCATATTTTCATTCCCCCATGCCCTTTCTTTGTTTATGTTACTTAAATTCTATTGGGAACAAAGGCCTTGACATTGGACTGCAGAGCCCATGTAAAATGTCTATGCTATCGTATTTGTCAGCTCTCAAGGCATGTAGAATAATTGAAGTCCATTTGTAAAGCTTTCTATAGCTCACTAGCAGGAACATCAACTGACAATCTCAACAAAAATATAAGGAACGAAAATTCTTACAAAACTTTATTCACCATGAATTTTTCTACATTTCTAAAGACTTTTCTGTAAAACAGAAAGCTTTGGTTTAGTGTCAGTTAATACTACGGCAATAAAACACATCACCTACTATCCCTGATGGCTACAGTCTTAGTTTCAGAGAAACATTTGCTCTACCTTATACCTGGCATCTCATTATCTCTTTTAACAGAATTAATGTTACATGAAATCCTATGTGATCTGCACCCACCTTTATGAAATAATTGGTATTTAGTTCAGCAGAATTAAATCCAACAATATGTAAAAAGAGTAAAATACCATGATCAAATAGCATCCCAGAAATGGCTTTTTGTTTGTCCCAGAAATGAGAAGTTTAACATTAGAAAACCAATCAATGTAATTCACTATATTAGCAAAAAAAATAAATGAATACAATATGACCATCTCATTTTTTGACAAAAATCAAAATCCATTCATGTTAAACTCTCAGCAAGCTGGGAATAGAATGGAACTTCTTCAGCTGATATAGAAAAACCTATAGTTAACACACTTACTGGCGAAAGACTGGATACTTTCCCTCCAAAATCAGAAACAAGAATTCCTAGGGCACCTAGGGGGCTCAGTTAGTTAAGCATCCAACTCTTGGTTTCAGCTCAGGTCATGATCTCAGGGTCATGGAATCAAGCCCTACGTCGGGCTCTGTGCTCAGCGCGGAGTCTGCTTCATGTTCTCTCTCCCTCTCCCTCCTGCTCACTCTCTCTCTCCCCCAAATAAATAAATAAATAAATAAATAAAATCTTTAAAAAGAAAAAAAAAGAAACAAGAATTCCTTCTCTCACCACTTATTAAATATTTTGCTAAAAGTCCTAGCCAATGCAATAAGGTAAAAATATTTTTAAAAAAGGAAATAAAAGCATGCAGATTGGGAAAAAAAGAAATGCAATTGCCATTATTAATAGACATAATATGCTCATATACATAGAAAATCCTGAGGAATCTAGATAAAAGCTACTAGAAATAATAAGTGAATTTAGGAAGATAGCAGGATACAATGGCAATACTGAAAAATCAATTGTATTTTTATATCCTAGAAATAATTAGAAATTAGCAATTTCTAATTGCTAGAAAAAAGCAATATCACTTATAACAGAATCAAAAATATTAAATACTTATGGACCATTATTTTAAAATGTGTGCAAGGCCTACACTGAAAACAATAAAACATTGCTGAGACAAAATACCTGAAACATATCATCTGCATGCATGGTCAGAAGACTCAATACTGATAAGATGTCAATTCTCACTAAATTGATCTATAGGTTCCTCATAATATCAATCAAAATCCCAGCAGATTTCACTGTATAAACTGACAGGCAGGCTCTAAAATGTATATGGAAATGTAAAGAACTCAGAATAGCCAAAAAATTTTTGAAAAAGAAGAACAAAGCATCCATGCTACCTGATTTAAAATTTTAATATAATGTTATAGTAATTGGAGTGGTGCTGGCAAAAAAACAGACATACAGATCAATGGAACAGAATAGAGAGTACCAAAAAATACCCATCCATATATGGCCAATCTATGTTCAATAACAAATGGTGCTTGGATACCCACATGGGAAAGAGTGAACCTTAATCTTTACTAGTCACAGAAATTAATTTGAAATGGATCATAAACCAAAACACAAAATATTCTAGAAGAAAATATTCAAAATGCATATATCTGACATAAAGGACTTACCTCCAAAATATATAAGAACTCTTATAACTCAATAAAAAGAAGATAAATAAACCAGCTGAAATGGGCAGAATATTTGAACAGAAATTTCACAAAAGGAGATGCATGGAATGCCAAAATCCATTTGTAAAGATGCTCCATGTCTTTAGTCACAAAGGAAATGCAATTAACACCACAATGAGATACCACTAATTCCCTACTCAAATGGCTGAAATTTTTAAAACTGACAATATTAAATATAAGTTAGGATGTGGAACATCTGGAATTCTCAGACATTGCTGTTAGAAATGTACAGCCACTTTGATAAACTGACAATTTCTTAGAAAGTTTAACATACACTGACCATGTGACTCAGGAATTCCTCTCCCAAAAACCTCTTGAAAAGGAAACATAGGTACACACTCATTTTTAAAAATTGTTACATGGATGTTTATAGCAGCTTTATCCATAATAGCCAAAAACTGAAAACAACCCAAATGGAACTTAAAAAAAAAAAAAAAACTGTTCCATGCAACAACATAGTTGAATCTCTAAAACACTACTCTGGAAAAAAGCAAAACAAAACAAAAAAACTAGTGTAAAAGAGTGCCTACTACATAAGTCCATTCTCATGAAACTCTACAGAAGACAAATTTAATCTATAATGATAGAAAGCAGATCAGTGGTTGCCTAGAACCGAAGTGGGCAGATGGGACTGATTTGGAAGGAGCTCATGGGGACCATTCGGGCAGATGGAAATGTATACATTTATCAAAACTTATGGAAGCATTGCATCTTATGTAAATTATATTTCAATAAAGCTCATTTTTAAATTAAAAAGTTAGCACTTTTTACGTCTCTGAACACATTTGACACTATTGGTATAAAGAGGCAATGAACATAAAGCATCAAATAAGAAGAGCCACCACCGGCTATTTACTGGGTGTCAGAATCTACGCTCAGCATTTTAAAAGTATTTTCTAGTAAAACCAATGTCTTAAGGTTTGTTTCTGTTCCCACTTTACAGATGAAGAAAATGAGGCTTAGGAAAGTCAACAGTTACTAAGTGGTGGGGTGGGCTTGGAAAGTCAAATCCATCTATCTCCAAAGTAACCCGTGCTCCCAGAATTCGCACCACGCTTTCTCACAAAGGAGAAGGACATTGCATCTCTGAGGAGCCCCAAGGGTCATTACAGTAAAATGCTCTAAACAAGATGCCAACCAAGAAGAAAATACATGGATTTGTCACCTGGGCAGAACAAGAATAGAATAATAAACAAACAAGAAGCTTTGCAGGGTCCACTAATGTCAACAGACCATCAAGTCTGAACTGACAGGCAGCAAATGTAATTATGGCAGCAGGAAAATTCCAGTTTAAAATATTACATTAATCTCAAAAGTACAAGGGTCCTTGTTATCATTCTTATTTGAGAAGAGAAATTAACTTACAAAGAAAGGCAGACATTTTCAAGGAATAAAAATATGTATCTATCTTCTCACACTTTTTCTTGTCTTATTTACCAGAATGCTTATGTTCCTAGCTTACACTGTTTTATAAGTAAAGGCTTTCAAATTTTTAGGAATGGAGAGTGTTATATTAAATAAATAGATCCAGCTCCAAAACATAAAGAAATGGAAAACAACCTAATTAATTCTAGAAAAGCAAATATAGCCCTAATGCCAAAATCTTACAGAAATAGCACAACATTTTTAAAGGAAAAGAGGAAAAGAAGGGGAGAGGGAAAGAAAGGAGACTTTTGAAAATGTTCAATTAAGAGTGTAAGTGAAATTACAAATAAAATGTTTGCAAATAGAATTCAACAAAATATCTTCTAAGGCAACCAAATAGAATTAAACAGGGAAAGTAAGAATGGCCCAATCCTGAGAAATTTATTAATATAATATAACAAAAAGCTAAACAAAAAAATCCATAAGATAATGCTCCATTTAATCATCTGCCCCAACTTGTCATCTATTTTTTATCTTCATATACGAATAATTGGAAGCTGTTCAAATTCTTTCAATAAGAAAAAAATACAAATTTATACAAAGGATCAAACATACATTTATAACATCATTACATCAACAAATAAAAATCACCAGATGCCAGAAAGGCATTTGATGAAATTAACCTCCATTCCTGATTTTGTAATAGCTTAAAAATAAGAAAGAAAAGAGGGGAAACTTTAACAGACCCAGGGTCAACTAACACCACTACTGACCTCATCTATACAAAGCACAGCACCTGGTACATGATAAGCACCCAATAAATAGAAGCTATTTTTTATATCAAACCATCAACCGGCTTCAGGCTTAAGAGAAATTCTACAGGCATAATATTAAAATTAAGCACAGGGGCTCCTGGGTGGCTCAGTCAGCTGAGTGCCCCACTCTTGGTTTCTGCTCATGATCTCATGAGTCCTGGAATCAAGCCCTGGGTCCCAGGCTCTGCACTCAGTGGGGAGTTGGCTTGGGAATTCTCTCCTGCCCCTCTCCCTGCTCTCTTTCTCTCTCTCAAATAAATAAAAGCTTTAAAAAAATAAAGCACAAAGCAAGGAAGCTTTCTATCACCTATATTTCATCTTATTTATTTTTTAAAAATAAAAATAATAAATGCAGGAAAGAAAAAGACAAAATTATCATTTTTTACAGATGAGTGACCACCTTGATATCCAAAGAGAAAATTCTAAAAACTAGTAGAACTAAGAAAAGAGTTTAGGAAAATGGCCAGATATAACATAAATATTTCTTTAAATCAACAACATTCCTAATACTAGTCCATTAGATAATATAATTTTAAAATACATTTTGTTTACTATAGAAATAACAAAAATTAAAAAGGGAAAATTTCCATGAGAAATATGCATAGTATGAAAAAACACAAACCTTTACTTATAGAATAAGATTTAAATAAGAATGGGAAAATTATTGTAAAAATATCAAAACTTCCAAAATTTATATTTGTATTTAAAATTCCAACAGGATTATGAAGACTTTAAATATTCTAAAATTCATCAGAAAGGGTAAGCAGGTAAGAATATCAAATAAAAAGGCATAAAAGAAATGTTATTAGTCAGTTACTGATCTTAATACATGTGAGCTCTCAATAAATATGTGCTGAATCAACTATAAAATTAAGGTAGGTAAAATCATGTAATACATAAGCAAATAAGTAAAAGGCACACGTGCCCAGATTCAAATAAAAAACTCAGAATTGGACCTTATCTAATTTTTGGTACCAATTTTTGGTACTTAAAAATTGAAAGTATGATATTGGAGTAATCATAAAACAGCAGAGAGGGGAAGAATTATTTAATAAATGTTGAGGAAATGTGATAAAAAATTGAAAAACAAGGGGCACCTGGGTGGCTCAGTCTGTTGAGCATCTGACTCCTGGTTTCAGCTTGGGTCATGATCTTGGGGTTGTGGGACTGAGCCCCATGTTGGACTCCATGTGCAGCATGGAGTCTGCTTGAGAGTCTCTTCTTCTCCCTCTGCCCCTCCTCTCTCTCTCTCTCAAGTAAAATGAATAAATAAAATCTTTTTTAAAAAAAATTTTAATAAAAAGAATTGAAAAACAAACCAGAGAACTTCCTTTCTTGCCATAACTAAAAAATGTCCAGATGGGTCAAAAAGTTAAGTAGTTAAAACTCATAGCAGAGAAAAGCTATAAACCCTCCGGAGGGAGAAAGAATTCCTAAGCTCAAAAGCAACAGAAGAAACTAAAGATCAATACCTTTATAACCCAAAACTTTGGAAATTTCTCCATGTTAATAAAAAAAAAATCAACATTAAAAGGCATACATCGTGGGGCACCTGGGTGGCTCAGTCGTTGAGCATCTGCCTTCGGCTCAGGTCATGATCTCAGGGTCCTGGGATCGAGCCTGCATCGGGCTCCCTGCTCAGTGGGGACCTGCTTCTCCCTCTTCCACTCCCCCTGCTTGTGTTCCCTTTCTCGTGGTCTCTCTCTGTCAAATAAATAAATAAAATCTTAAAAAAAAAAAAAAAGGCATACATTGAGAAAAAAATTAGGTTATATAGTAGATAAATTATCCTTCTCATTACAATTTACAGGGTTCATATATACAACAAGGGGAAACTCACAACTCTGATAGCCTAATAATATAAATAGACAATCCACAAAAGAAAATGCAACTAGTAAACAAATATGGGGAAACATTCCAATAGAAATTTAAGAAATGCAAAATAAAACCACAGGGAAGTGCTATTTTTCTCATGATATTAGCAAGTACTTTGTTGAATGATAATATTCTACTCTGGCACTGGTGTTGTGAACCTGGTATTTTTACACCAGGTTTCAACCTTTTGACCTTGTCGAAAATGTAAATTGGCACAACCATTTTGAAAGCAATTTGAAAATATTTTTTCATAGGCCTTAAGTTCATTCATAGCTTTTGATCCAATAATTCCATTTTGAAAAATTTATCTCCAAGAAATAAATATGGGGAAAGCTTTATGTGTGAAGATATTCACTGGAGTATTACTTATAATAGCTAAAATTGGAAGAAAACCCTTAAATATCCAATAATAATGAAAAACCTAAGTAAACTAAAATCCTGAGTAAATTATACCCACTAAATGGAATAATAAGTAGGTGTTTCAAGTGACAGATAAAACTATTAAACACGTTATCTCTGGAAAGTAAAACTATAAAGAATTTTTATTTTGCTCTTAATGCATTCCTTAAGGTTTGAATTTTTTATTTCTTTCATATTATAATGAGAAGAAAGATATGAAGATATTTCCATTTTGAAAAAACATAGTTGAAATGATGGTTACAAAAATTATAATAATAACATGGAAGCTTGCTCATTATCCTTGGGGAAAAAAAGATCTGGAATGAAATACCCATAAATGCTAATAGTGGATATGTTTATTGATGAGAATATGGGATGATTTTTTGCCTGTTTTCCAAATTATCTTTATTCAACAAACATTTATTGAGATCTTAAGTTAAAGGTCCTGAACTATGACAAAGATGTAAAAGGCACTGCCATGCTGTTCATTAATACACCTGACCTATTTTTATAATATGCAGGATAGACATTTTCTCCCCGCAAAAGAATTCTCAGGGAAAATAGTGTAATGCATCACAAAACAATCCATTAAGAGTTTATTATTATACAAACTTCTGTGGCATAAAACTATAACATCCATTTTTCAAACACATATAAGAAAGTACTATTAAGACTTAATAATTTGGTTTACAATAACAACTTCTAAACTTCCAAATCTATCAAATATGAGAAAAGAGAGGGGTGCCTCAGTGGCTCAGTTAAGTGTCTGAATCTCCATTTTGGCTCAGGTCATAATCTCAGGGTCATGAGATGGAGCCTGGTGGGTGTGGAGCCTGCTTAGGATTCTCTCTCCCTCTCCCTCTGCCCCTCCCACCTCTAAAAACAAACAAAAAAATATGAGAAAAGAGAGATAGAAATTTCTTTACTGTTTCCTCAGATCCCTGAGATTATTTAACACCTTGTTTCAAAAGCACAGAAATAAAGAGTGAAAAGTTTACAGAGGGAGGCAGAGCAAGATGGCAGAGGAGTAGGAGACCTGGATTTCGCCTGGTTCCAGGAATTCAGCTGGATAGGGATCAAGCCATTCTAAACACCTACAAACTCAACAGGAGATCGAAGAAAAGAAGAGCAGCAACTCTCTGAACAGAAAAGCGACCACTTTCTGGAAGGTAGGACGTGCGGAGAAGTGAATCCAAGGCGATATTCGGGAAGATAGACGGCGGGGGAGGGGGCCTCTGTCGGCTGCTTCTGGCAAGTGATAGAGCTGCAGAGCACAAAATCAGAACTTTTAGAAGTCGGCTCCGCTGAGGGACATCGTTCCAGTGGCTAAGTGGGGGGTGGGACCCTCGCGGGACAGTGTGGTCTCAGGACCCTCGGGGTCACAGGAAGACCAGGGGTGCCTGAGTGCGGCAGAGTTCCCAGGTATCAGAGCAGGGAAGCCAGCTGCAGAGACGGAGCCGAGGCGCGGGCTCTCAGCTCAGGGTTTCCATAAACCGTGATCCGCGGCACAGTCGGGCCACTGCTCTCCAGCAGGGACCCAACAAGTGGCAGATCCAGGGAGACTCCCCTTCCTCCCTGGGAGGAGCGGCACGGGAGCACACTGCAGGGATCTGCTGGGTTTGGAGACTCCACACCGGGTTGTGTGCCAGAGATAGAAACACTCGGTCACAGGCCGGGTGAGCACGGAGTGCGGCCAGAGACCAGGGAGATGGGAGTGACTAACTGCTTTTCTCTGGGGGCTCACTGAGCACTGGGGCCCTGAGTTCTCGACTCCTCCAGGGCGGAGATTGGGAGGCCGCCATTTTCACTCTCGTCCTCCAAAGCTGTATGGAGAGCTTGCAGGGAACAGAAGCTCCCGAGAGCAAACCCGAGCAGATTACTTAGCCCGGACCCAGCAAGGGCGGGGCAATTCCGCCTCCTGCAAAGACATCTGAGAACCACAGCAACAGGCTCCTCCCCCAGAAGATCAGCAAGAACAGCCAGCCAAGACCAAGTTTACCGATCAATGAGAACAGCAGAACTCCAGCGCTAGCGGAATACTGCACATAGAATTCATGGCTTTTTCCCCAGGATTCTTTAGTCTTTCAAAGTTAATTTTTTTTTAACTGTCTTTACTTTTTGTTTTTGAATTTGTCTTTTTCCATTTTTCAACCAACATCTTATCAATCCCTTTTTTAAAAAATATTTTTTATTTTTCATTTTTAGAGTCATATTCTATCCCTTCATAGTAGTTACCCTTATTTTTGGTATATATATATATATATATATATATACCTTGTTCTCTCTTTAAAATTTTGGGATACAGTTTCTTCTAACAGATCAAAATATACCCTAAATCTCTACTGTATGTCTTTGTTCTAGTCTCCTGCCTGATCATTCTCTCCCTTTTTTTTTTTAATCCTCTTCTTTCTTTTTTCAACCAACCTCTTATCTTATCAATTCCTTTTATAAAATCTTTTATAATTTTCATCTTTACAGTCATATTCCATCCCTTCATCGTATTAACCCTTATTTTTGTACATATATAAGTTTTTCTTTCTTTAAAATTTTAGGAGGTACTTTCTTCTAACAGACCAAAATACGCCCAAAATCTAGTGTGTGGCACTGATCTATGCACCAGCCTGATCATATTTGATCATATTCTGTTTTTTTGTTTTGTTTTGTTTTTGTTTGTTTTTATCTTTTTCTTTTTCTTTCCTTTTTTTCTTTTTCTTTTTTCTTTCTTTCCCTTTCTTTTCCACCAGTTTCAGGTCTTTTCTGATTTGTTTAGTGTATATTTTCTGGGTACGTTGTTACCCTGTTAGCATTTTGTTCTCTCATTCATCTATTCTCCTCTGGACAAAATGACAAGACGGAAAAAATCACCTCAACAAAAAGAACAAGAGGCAGTACTGACTGCCAGGGACCTAATCAATACAGACATTAGTATGACGTCAGAACTAGAGTTCAGAATGATGATTTTAAAGATACTAGCTGGGCTTGAAAAAAGCATGGAAGTTATCAGAGAAACCCTTTCTGGAGAAATAAAAGAACTAAAATCTAATCAAGTCAAAATCAAAAAGGCTATTAATGAGGGGCAATCAAAAATGGAGGCTCTAACTGCTAGGATAAATGAGGCAGAAGAGAGAATTAGTGATATAGAAGACCAAATGATGGAAAATAAAGAAGTTGAAAAAAAGAGAGCTAAACAACTACTGGATCACAAGGGCAGAATTCGAGAGATAAGCAACACCATAAGATGAAACAACATTAGAATAATTGGGATCCCAGAAGAAGAAGAAAGAGAGAGGGGGGCAGAAGGTGTATTGGAGCAAATTATAGCAGAGAACTTCCCTAATTTGGGGAAGGAAACAGGCATCAAAATCCAGGAGGCACAGAGAACCCCCCTCAAAATCAATAAAAATAAGTCAACACCCCAACATCTAATAGTAAAACTTACGAGTCTCAGAGACAAAGAGAAAATCCTGAAAGCAGCTCGGAAGAAGAGATATGTAATCTACAATGGTAGAAACATTAGATTGGCAACAGACCTATCCACAGAGACCTAGCAGGCCAGAAAGGACTGGCAGGATATATTCAGAGCACTAAATGAGAAAAATATGCAGCCAAGAATATTATATCAGCTAGGCTGTCATTGAAAATAAAAGGAGACTTAAAAAGCTTCCAGGACAAACAAAAACTAAAGCAATTTGCAAACACGAAACCAGCCCTACAAGAACTATTGAAAGGGGTCCTCTAAGCAAAGAGAGAGCCTAAAAGCAACATAGACCAGAAAGGAACACAGACAATATACAGTAACAGTCAACTTACAGGCAATACAATGGCACTAAATTCATATCTTTCAATAGTTACCCTGAATGTAAATGGGCCAAATGCCCCAATCAAAAGACACAGGGTATCAGACTGGATAAAAAAAAACAAGACCCATCGATATGCTGCCTGCAAGAGACTAATTTTAGACCCAAAGACACCCCCAGATTGAAAGTGAAGGGGTGGAAAACCATTTACCATGCTAATGGACACCAAAAGAAAGCTGGGGTGGCAATCCTTATATCAGACAAATTAGATTTTAAACCAAAGACTATAATAAGAGATGAGGAAGGACACTATATCCTACTTAAAGGGTCTATCCAACAAGAAGACCTAACAATTGTAAATATCTATGCCCCTAATATGGGAGCAGCCAATTATATAAGCCAATTAATAATAAAAGCAAAGAAACACATCAACAACAATACAATAATAGTGGAGGACTTTAACACCCCCTCACTGAAATGGACAGATCATCTAAGCACAAGTTCAACAAGGAAATAAAGACTTTAAATGACACACTGGACCAAATGGACTTCACAGATATGTTCAGAACATTCCATCCCGAAGCAACAGAATACACATTCTTCTCTAGTGCCCATGGAACATTCTCCAGAATAGATCACATCCTAGGTCACAAATCAGGTCTCACCTGGTACCAAAAGATTGGGATCATTCCCTGCATATTTTCAGACCACAATGCTTTGAAACTAGAACTCAATTGCAAGAGGAAAGTCAGAAAGAACTCAAATACATGGAGGCTAAAGAGCATCCTACTAAAGAATGAATGGGTCAACCAGGAAATCAAAGAATTTTTAAAAATTCATGGAAACAAATGAAAATGAAAACACAACTGTTCAAAATCTTTGGGATACAGCAAAGGCGGTCCTAAGAGGAGAGTATATAGCAATACAAGCCTTTCTCAAGAAACAAGAAAGGTCTCAAGTACACAACCTAACCCTACACCTAAAGGAGCTGGAGAAAGAACAGCAAATAAAGCCTAAACCCAGCAGGAAAAGAGAAATAATAAAGATCAGAGCAGAAATCAATGAAATAGAAACCAAAAGAACAGTAGAACAGATCAACAAAACGAGGAGCTGGTTCTTTGAGTGAATTAATAAGATTGATAAACCCCTGGCCAGACTTATCAAAAAGAAAAGAGAAATGACCTAAATAAATAAAATCATGAATGAAAGGGGAGAAATCACAACCAACACCAAAGAAATACAATCTATTATAAGAACATATTATGAGCAACAATATGCCAGCAAATTAGATAATCTGGAAGAAATGGATGCATTCCTAGAGAAGTATCAACTACTAAAACTGAACCAGGAAGCAATAGAAAACCTGAACAGACCTATAACCATTAAGGAAATTGAAGCAGTAATCAAAAATCTCCCAACAAACCAAAGCCCAGGGCCAGATGGCTTCCCAGGGGAATTCTACCAAACATTTACAGAAGAATTAATACCTATTCTTCTGAAACTGTTCCAAAAAAATAGAAATGGAAGGAAAACTTCCAAACTCATTTTATGAGGCCACCATTACCTTGATCCCCAAACCAAAGACCCCATCAAAAAGGAGAATTACAGACCAATATCCTTGATGAACATGGATGCAAAAATTCTCACCAAAATACTAGTCAATAGGCTTTTCCTATAGGAGCCGCCGGATTGAGAGGAGCGTGGCCCTCTCCTCTCCCCGCGATGGCGTGTGCTCGTCCATTAATATCTGTGTACTCCGAAAAGGGGGAATCATCTGGCAAAAATGTTACTTTGCCTGCTGTGTTCAAGGCTCCCATTCGACCTGATATCGTGAACTTTGTTCACACCAACTTGCGCAAAAACAACAGACAGCCATATGCTGTCAGTGAATTAGCAGGTCATCAAACCAGTGCTGAATCTTGGGGTACTGGCAGAGCTGTGGCTCGAATTCCCAGAGTTCGAGGCGGAGGGACGCACCGTTCTGGCCAGGGTGCTTTTGGAAATATGTGTCGTGGGGGCCGCATGTTTGCACCAACCAAAACCTGGCGCCGTTGGCATCGCAGAGTGAACACAACACAGAAGCGATATGTCATCTGCTCTGCCCTGGCTGCCTCAGCCTTACCCGCACTGGTCATGTCTAAAGGTCATCGTATTGAGGAAGTTCCTGAACTTCCTTTGGTGGTTGAAGATAAAGTTGAAGGCTACAAGAAGACCAAGGAGGCTGTTCTGCTTCTTAAGAAACTTAAAGCCTGGAATGATATCAAAAAGGTCTATGCCTCTCAGCGAATGAGAGCTGGCAAGGGCAAAATGAGAAACCGTCGTCATATCCAGCGCAGGGGACCCTGCATCATCTACAATGAAGACAATGGTATCATCAAGGCCTTCAGAAACATCCCTGGAATTACTTTACTTAATGTGAGCAAACTGAACATTTTGAAACTTGCTCCTGGTGGGCATGTGGGACGTTTCTGCATTTGGACTGAAAGTGCTTTCCGCAAGTTAGATGATCTGTATGGCACTTGGCGTAAGGCTGCCTCCCTCAAGAGTAACTACAACCTTCCCATGCATAAGATGCTTAATACAGATCTTAGCAGAATCTTGAAAAGTCCAGAGATCCAAAGAGCCCTCCGAGCACCACGCAAGAAGATTCATCGCAGAGTTCTGAAGAAGAATCCACTGAAGAACCTGAGAATCATGTTGAAGCTAAACCCATATGCAAAGACCATGCGCCGGAATACCATTCTTCACCAGGCCAAGAATCACAAACTCCGAATGGATAAGGCAGCAGCAGCCTTAGAAGCCAAATCAGATGAGAAGGGGGTTCCAAGCAAGCCTGTGGTAGGGAAGAAAGGAAAGAAGGCTATTGGTGTGAAGAAGCAGAAGAAACCTGTGGTGGGGAAAAAGGCTGCAGCTACCAAGAAACCAGCAGCTGACAAGAAGCCTGCAGAAAAGAAACCCACTGCGGAGAAGCCTACTGCCTAAAAACTTAGGTTTATTCTATAAAAGTCAAATCATTTTGGACAGCTAATTTTGAATAAAGACCCGATCACGGCCAGTGGGGGGGAAAAAAAAAAATACTAGTCAATAGGATCCAACAGTACAATAAAAAGATTATTCACCACGACCAAGTGGCTGGGCTGCAAGGTTGGTTCAACATCCACAAATCAATTAATGTGATACAATACATTAATAAAAGAAAGAACAAGAACCATATGATCCTCTCAACAGATGCAGAAAAAGCATTTGACAAAGTACAGCATCCTTTCTTGATCAAAATTCTTCAGAGTATAGGGATAGAGGGTACATACCTCAATATCATAAAAGCCATCTATGAAAAACCCACAGTGAATGGGCGCCTGGGTGGCTCAGTTGGTTAAGCAACTGCCTTCAGCTCAGGTCATGATCCTGGAGTCCGAGGATCGAGTCCCGCATCGGGCTCCCTGCTCGGCAGGGAGTCTGCTTCTCCCTCTGACCCTCCCCCCTCTTGTGCTCTCTCTCTCTCAAATAAATAAATAAAATCTTTAAAAAAAAAAAAGAAAAGAAAAGAAAAGAAAAACCCACAGTGAATATCATTCTCAATGGGGAAAAACTGAGAGCTCTCCCCCTAAGGTCAGGAACACGGCAGGGATGTCCACTATCACCACTGTTATTCAACACAGTACTAGAAGTCCTAGCCACAGCAATCAGACAACAAAAAGAAATAAAAGGCATCCAAATCCACAAAGAAGAAGTCAAACTCTCACTGTTTGCAGATGATATGATACTTTATGTGGAAAACCCAAAAGACTCCACCCCAAAACTGCTAGCACTCATACAGGAATTCAGTAAAGTGGCAGGATATAAAATCAATGCGCAGAAATCAGTGCATTTCTATACACCAACAACAAGACAGAAGAAAGAGAAATTAAGGAGTTGATCCCATTTATAATTGCACCCAAAACCGTAAGATACCTAGGAATAAATCTAACCAAAGAGGCAAAGAACCTGTACTCAGAAAACTATAAAATACTCATGAAAGAAATTGAGAAAGACACAAAGAAATGGAAAAATGTTCCATGCTCATGGATTGGAAGAACAAATATTGTGAAGATGTCAAAGCTACCTAGAGCAATCTACACATTCAATGCAATCCCCATCAAAATACCATCCACTTTTTTCAAAGAAATAGAACAAATAATCCTAAAATTTGTGTGGAACCAGAAAAGACCCCGAATAGCCAGAGGAATGTTGAAAAAGAAAAGCAAAGCTGCGGCATCACAATTCCGAACTTCAAGCTCTATTACAAAGCTGTCATCATCAAGACAGTATGGTACTGGCACAAAAACAGACACATAGATCAATGGAACAGAATACAGAGCCCAGAAATGGACCCTTAACTCTATGGTCAACTAATCTTCGAAAAAGCAGGAAAGAATGTCTAATGGAAAAAAAACAGTCTCTTCAACAAATGGTGTTGGGAAAATTGGACAGCCACATGCAGAAGAATGAAACTGGACCATTTCCTTACACCACACACAAAAATAGACTCAAAATGGTTGAAAGACCTAAATGTGAGACAGGAGTCCATCAAAATCCTAAAGGAGAACACAGGCAGCAACCTCTTCGACCTCAGCCACAGCAACTTCTTCCTAGAAACATCGCTGAAGGCAAGGGAAGCAAGGGCAAAAATGAACTATTGGGACCTCATCAAGGTAAAAAGCTTCTGCACAGCAAAAGAAACAGTCAACAAAACCAAAAGACAACTGACAGAATGGGAGAAGATATTTGCAAATGACATATCAGATAAAGGGCTAGTATCCAAAATCTATAAAGAACTTACCAAACTCAATACCCAAAGAACAAATGATCCAATCAAGAAATGGGCAGAAGACCTGAACAGACATTTTTCTAAAGAAGACATCCAAATGGCCAACAGACACATGAAAAAGTGCTCAACATCGCTTGGCATCAGGGAAATCCAAATCAAAACCTCAATGAGATACCACCCAGTCAGAATGGCTAAAATTAACAAGTCAGGAAACGACAGATGTTGGCGGGGACATGGAGAAAGGGGAATCCTCCTACACTGTTGGTGGGAATGCAAGCTTGTGCAGCCACTCTGGAAAACAGTATGGAGGTTCCTCAAAAAGTTGAAAATAGAGCTACCATACGATCCAGCAATTACACTACTGGGTATTTACCCCAAAGATACAAATGTACAGATCTGAAGGGGTACATACACCCCGATGTTTATAGCAGCAGTGTCCACAATAGCCAAACTGTGGAAAGAGCCAAGATGTCCATTTACAGATGAATGGATAAAGAAGATGTGGTATATATATATACAATGGAATAATATGTAGCCATCAAAAAGAATGAAATCTTGCCATTTGCAACGACATGGATAGAACTGGAGAGTGTTATGCTGTGCGAAATAAATCAATCACAGAAAGACATGTATCATATGACCTCACTGATATGAGGAATTCTTAATCTCAGGAAACAAACTGAGGGTTGCTGGAGTGGTGGGGGGTGGGAGGGTTGGGGCGGCTGGGTGATAGACATTGGGGAGGGTATGTGCTATAGTGAGTGCTGTGAATTGTGCAAGACTGTTGAATCACAGACCTGTACCTCTGAAACAAATAATACATTATATGTTTAAAAAAAGAAGAAGAAGAAGATAGCAGGAGGGGAAGAATGAAGGTGGGGAAATTGGAGGGGGAAATGAACCATGAGAAACAATGGACTCTGAAAAACAAACTGAGGGTTCTAGAGGGGAGGGGTGTGGGGGGATGGGTTAGCCTGATGATGGGTATTAAAGAGGGCATGTTCTGCATGGAGCACTGGGGGTTATATGCAAATAATGAATCATGGAATATTACATCAAAAACTAATGATGTAATGTATGGTGATTAACATAACATAATAAAAAAAAAAAAAAAAGAAAAGTTTACAGAGCTGAGTAGCTGCATTCAGTAAATATTTCTTGGTAAACCCAAAAGTGAGTTTGAACATATCCAGAAATTTCAGTAAAATATCTACCAGATTAGAAGATTTCACATAAAAAATGTGAAACATATAATTAATAACCTTATGTTGATTACATGTTAAAATGGTAGTATTTTAGAGACATTTAGTTAAATAAATATAGTATTAAATTGTTTTAATAACTATCACAGGTAATTTTCTACATGCCATTTCTCATAAACCTTATAGAGTTCAAAGACAAAAAAATATGGACCAGATTAATGTCTATCAAATTCAGAAGCATTTTCTTCTGTTATCTTTCAGAACACCTTTTATTTGTTAAATTAAATGCACTAATTCATAGAAATCACTTAAAATAGTGCCCAGCTTATAGAACTACTCCACAAACATTGAATGTTATTTTTAACAATTTAAGAAATAGTTTTGAGCAACTCCCATGTGCCTAGCATGATACTAACCACAATTAAAGCACAGTTAGGTCTCTGAAGGATAACAGCTCTGAAGAACAGGACATCCTGGGCCATCACTTCTCCTTAATCAAGAACAAAATGGGGGCAGAATCCCCACACTGCTGAAGAGAAAAAAGAAATAATGTCTTTCCTTTGGTCTCCTAAAAACAGTAGATTCTTGATGGGGTTACTTACCTGTCCACAGGTGGACCAAAAAAGGGTAGCCAGGGAACAGCTATGTGAAAGCCAAGGTGGAAACAGAAGGACATGAAGTCTCTGAGAATAATAGGAGGCGTTCATTGGATGAAAGATGAGGGGCAATGATGGCAGAGTTGATACTGTGTCTTCATGGCCCTTCCTCCCTTTAAATGCCCTCCTGGGAATGTCTCCTCCAGGTCACATGGTAATGGGCTGAGTGACATCACACAGCAGGGACATGGCATTCTCCAAAACCCAAAAGAAAAGGAGTATCAAGAAATCACTTAGAAACAGCTACTGGAATCAAACAAAGGCCAGCTTTGCTAATAAGAACTATATCAAATGTCACAGAAGAATAAATGCAAATCATAGTTAGAATCTATTTTTTGGGAGGTAGATCTAGAGTCGAGTCCAACATCTTAACCAATGATAAACAAAGAGCGCTATACTTCCTCAAAAAAAAAAAAAAAAAAACTTCCAATAAGGCAAACCCAAAAGTGCTTAATTGATAAATAAGAAAAGCAAACATTATAAGCACCACAGGAGGTAGATTTGTATTTTGACAAGCAACAAGAATCCAAAACTCTAAACAGTACTATTAAAAATATTTAAACAATTTGTGTCAGTTTCACGATTCCCTTGCTTTATTACCACATTGCAAGTTGATTAGAGGACTATTATAAATATTTTTCAGAGTAAACTTCTAGACGTTTAATTGCAGTTAAACATTATTTCTCCAATATGTAATCTAATTAAGGTGGGGAGGGCAATAAAGATGAGCAGGGATAAGACCATTTCGTGAGCAGCCTGGAAAGTGAAGTGGGCCCAAAGCACCCCAAAGGTGTTCCTAAGTCTCCTTCGGCTACAACAATGAACAGTGCCTTTCCCGAATCAGGGAAGGATCCCCTCTCTTTGATTCCTTAGACAGATTTCTGAAGCAACAGCCTTGGATTTATTTCTCTGGCAAACATTATAAATAAAACATTCATCATTACTAAACCTGCCTGGAAAAAAGAATGCTCTGCTAGAGACCAATCCACATTTTTCTGGGCCCAAATCAGAAGTTTTTTACACTTGAAGAAAATGCTTTGTTCTTTTTACTGAAATTTTTCTGACTCAGGTAAAACCCCCAAAGGATCTTCAAGGTTGGAAAATGCCTTGAATATCACAAACACCACAGCCAAAGACTTGAATAAAATGAACCTTGTCTCCAGCTGCCAAAGGAAAATGTCTTATATTATTTGGCCTGTGTGGGTGTGTGCCTTAGCTTCTTTCTGAGCAATGCAAAGATGCAAGTGTTCAACAACTTCCTAACTACAAATTATTTCAACATACAAGGCCCAACATCCTACCAATCCCCATCCAAACCCAGACACCACGGTCAGGCAAAGGATGACATCCACTACCAGGCAAAGGATATCCCTTAGGAGACACTCATAAATTACCTGTCCAGGTTTCCATTCATCCAGAAAGTGAAACTACTCTCTGATAATCATGGAGAAATGCCAGTGAACACCAGAGATTTGTGCCCAATTTACCTAACAATTTGGACCTTGGCACTAACTAGTTCTATCTATTATTGATAAAGAAGTTGCTCATTATACTGGGTGTTATACACAACTGATGAATTGTTGAATACTACATCTCAAACTAATGATGTGTTGGCTAATTGAATTTAAATAAAAAAAAGAAAGAAATTGCTCATTATTACAACCCCTCCAGGTGCCATTATTCTTTACACAGCAAAAGTCACTAGGCGGTGTCAGAAAGGGTTGACGTGTCTGAGATTTCACTGCACGTCTGCCCACTAATAGTATGTAGTGGTCATGCATTTCTTATTAGGTATGTAAAAAGTTGAGCATGCATAAAGAAGTCACACAGAGCAAGCTCATTGTTTAATCTGCTTCACCAGCCCTCGAAAGAGAAATGATGCCTTAAAAACTCATAGAGTGCCTTTCATGAGTTTTCTTCAGGACAACAGAATTCAAATTCCTTGCCCCGAAGCACAGAAAGTTTCACTGACTTCGGTTACTATTATTTTAACCTCTCCTGAACAGATTACTCAGAAAAGACAAAGGTTATAGTGATAGATTAAGCAGAAAAACATAACCACAAAGGAAGGTCTTCAACTTTCTAGTTCAGCAAATAATAATTATTATAATTTACATTAGCATAGTGGTTTAGAGCTCACTAAGAATTTTTTTAAATTGTTTTTATTTTATTATGTTATGTTAATCACCATACATTACATCATTAGTTTTTGATGTAGTGTTCCATGATTCACTGTTTGCATATAACACCCAGTGCTCCATTCAATATGTGCCCTCTTTAATACCCATCACCAGGCTAACCCATCCTCCCACCCTGCTCCCCTCTAGAACTTTTAAAAAGATTCTTCTAGGGATGCCTGGGTGGCTCAGTCAGTTAAGTGTCTGCCTTTGGATCAGGTCATGATCTCTGGGTCCTGGGATCGAGCCCCGCATGGGGCTCTGTGCTCAGCAGGGAGTCTGCTTTTCCCTCTACCTCTGTGCTCTCCTTCTCAACTAAATAAATAAAATCTCTTTTTTTAAGATTTTATTTATTTATTTGACAGAGAGAGACACAGCGAGAGAGGGAACACAAGCAGGGGGAGTGGCAGCGGGAGAAGCAGGCTTCCCGAGGAGCAGGGAGCCCAATGTGGGACTCGATCCCAGGATCCCGGGATCATGACCTGAGCCGAAGGCAGATGCTTAACCGACTGAGCCACCTAGGCGCCCCTAAATAAATAAAATCTTTAAAGAAAAGATTCTGCTGTGGTAGCACTGTGAATTGTGTAAGACTGTTGAATCACAGATCTGTACCTCTGAAACAAATAATATATTATATTAAAAAAAAAAAAAGAAGATAGTAGGAAGGGTAAAATGAAGGGGGGGAATCGGAGGGGGAGATGAACCATGAGAGACTATGGACTCTGAGAAACAAACTGAGGTTTTAGAGGGGAGGGGGGTGGGGGGATGGGTTAGCCTGGTGGTGGGTATTGAGGAGGGCACATTCTGCATGGAGCACTGGGTGTTACGCACAAACAATGAATCATGGAACACTACATCTAAAACTAATGATGTAATGTATGGTGATTAACATAACATAATAAAATTTAAAAAAGAAAAAGATTCTTCTCTATGTGATTCCCACAATAATCTACTTAATATTAGAGCATCCTATAACGTTAATGGACTGTTATGTTATGTAGCCAGGCAAAAAAGAACAATGTTGTAGAACTAATGGCATGGGATTATGTTCATAACAGATTGAGTACAAAACACTGGTTTCAAAATAGAACAGACTGTTTAAACTGTCCCGTTTCTGTAAAAAGGTATACAGATGCATACACACATATACATACAAATGTACATAAACATATATAGGAAACAGGCTGGAAAGATATCAACCAACTAGAGTCTCTGTGTTAGGATTACTATCACTTCCCTTTATCTTCTGATACATCTTCAATGAACATGTATTACATATATGATCAGTAAAAGATAATCATATATGATAATAGTTGTCCTCTGATTTTTCTAATAAGAATTTTCACTAAACTTCAATAATCACAGCTTCATACCAAGGAGAAACGGGACCTTAGTTTGAACTGCTTTGAAAAAAAGCATTTTTGAAAATATCAGAATTCGCTGAGTTTTATAACCATCTAGAGTTAAAAGGTCTGGTAGCTCAGAACAATTCAGCACAAAATATCCATTCAGTGACGTCTCAGCCCGATTCCTCCAGGAAGCAGAACCAGCGGTGGGAATTAAAGTGCTGATACTTTATTCGGAAGTTGCAAGTCCAAGACGGTTTAGGGGAATTGGACAGGGAGAAGCGGGGAAAGGAACCAAGCAATGCAACACAGCGCCACCTGCTGACCACCAATCGCCTTACAACAATCTGCAAAGACACAACGGGTCAGGCCGCCAGATGGTTCACTTGGCACGTGGGGCTTCTCTGTAACTGATTATAAGAAGAAACGACCCCGGAGCAGTCCAAGGAAGGGAGAAAGGAGGAGAGCTTATGTGCCCAGTTCCCTACTATTTCCGGTGCCCTTTCGATCAAGGTCCCTCAGGGCCCACCATCCAGCCCCCAGGACCCACTCAGGAGGCCAGATCCCATGGTCTGAGTATCCAAGCGCAGAAGTAAAAGACTAACTTCATGCAGGTGGGGCTCAGCATTTGGGGTGTGAAGACAGAGATATCCAGGACCTAACCTCAGACTCCAGGAAGCAAAGGAACCAGCAAAGGTGGCAGAGTCAGGAGGAAGGCAGCTCCTTCAGAAGGAGGTGACTCCAGGGACTCTGAGAGCAGTATAAAGACATGTCCAATATAAATGTCTTGCTATGTCTTGGAAATAGTTGGCCACTTTATTCCATCAAATTCCATGAACGGCATTAAAAACAAAAAAAAATCTTCCCATCTGTAAACCTACAACAGACGATGAGAGATCTTGTTTTACTCATCTGCTTCGCTAACATCTGGCTCAGTCCCATGCCTGTGAAATGGACTCAGATGACTCACTGTGCAGGTTATACTTAATTCTTGATGCACAAAATGTACTTCTACCTTTTACTTTCCCGCTCAGGAAAGCACAGTGGAACGCAAGTAAATGAAGCAGATGTTATTAAAGAAATTGTGTTAAATTCACTCTAGTTTTTTAAAGAAAGCCATTTATGAACATCAGTAGTTTTGAGTTTAAAAAAAAATCCCTTATAATTTATGTCACAAATGACCACCCCACCTTATATGTAGAAAAGCTGATTAAAAAGTACTATGAGATACCACTTCACACCCATAAGGATGGCTATTATAAAAAACAACAACAACAACAACAGAAAACAGAAAGTACTTGTGAGGATATGGAGGAAAAATCACCTTCAATTCCTCAGCTGTTTTTGGGAGCTGCATAAAGTAAGACATGATAGTCATCCTGTTCTCTGCACCCCTCCCCCTAAGATAAACACAGTACTGTTTATAATCAAAGAAACATGAAAATAATCTAAATGTCCATCAAGAGAAATAATGATTTAAATTTTTTTTTGTTAAAACCATTCCATGAAAAATTATGTGTCTGGTAAAAAGGAAGAAGTAGATCCATATATGCTAAAATGCAAAGATTCAAAATGTGTTAAGATAGATAAAAATACATAAAGCATGATGCCATTTTTGTTTGAAAACTACCTATATGTATATATGCTGTGTGTGTGTGTGTGTGTGTGTGTATGTGTCACAGTATCTTGGAGGACATACATCAAACTACTAAGCATGGATGTCTCTGTGGAATAGAGGTACACATGGGAGTATAGGAGAATAAGTCATTTGTAGATTCTTGGTCACAAGTGAGAGGAAAAAAATCTAAAAATAATTAGAAACATAACTAAACATACAGGGCAAAACAAAAACGTTATTATAAACCCAGAGCTCCAAGCTTCAGACGTGACTGGATTTAGGAACTCAAAGGATGTCATCAGGCTCTGCTGTCCTCTCCCGAGTGTGTCACTCCTTTTGTTCTTCAGATAAACGCTTTTTCCAGGGGAGCTGAAGAGGTCCCTGAACACCCAGACTGCCACCCTTCCAACGGAGCAATGCTAGAGGACAGAGGCTGTCTTCCCTTTTAGCTCCCATGAAAAGTCCGAGAGGGAACGGACTGTGCCAGCTTGAGACACATGCTGAACTGATTAGAGTTTGCATTTAGAGGCAAGTGACAGAAACCCCAATTAACATTAGTTCCAACATGTCAGAGTTTTAGGTTTGTCCCTCACACCACACTAAGTCCCCAAAGCAGACAGCCTGCTGGCCTCAAGTCACAGGCACTGATGTTCTGTCAGTCTTCCTCGTGGTCCAAAGGCAGCACCTGCTGCTCCAGCTGACACACCCCTGGGGACGGTGTGAGAAGAAAGCAGCAGGAG
This sequence comes from Mirounga angustirostris, assembly GCF_029215605.1. Classification (NCBI taxonomy): domain Eukaryota; kingdom Metazoa; phylum Chordata; class Mammalia; order Carnivora; family Phocidae; genus Mirounga; species Mirounga angustirostris. Next base: position 65,556,590 of record NW_026991710.1, read on the forward strand.
TGTGTGTATCAGGAAAAAGCAAAGCCCCCCCAAAACTCTCAGTAGACCTGTCTATTTCTTACTGGCAGAACAGTGTCCCATGCCCACCCCCACCGCAAAGGGATCTAGGAAACTTTAGCATTCCAAACTCCATGGCAAAGGACAGCAAAGGAAGCAGATGTTGAAAGATTGTCGAGTGAACCAACCTAGAGAATATCCTAGAAATCCCTTTTCCTAACTAATCAATCCTTAGAGCTCACCAGGCTCGGGTGCCAGTTTTCATCCTTACGTCAGGGGAGAGCAGTGCTCAGTGACCAACCCCAAGGACCACATGGACTAGAAGGGAGTGTTACCTCTAAAAACACTGATCTTGCCAAAGAAATGATACAGAAAAGCACCCCAGATAGAAAGCAGGAGAGTTACCACAGCTGGTCCCAATGATCCATAAAATACACACATATACACAAACACACATAAATACGAACACACACAAAAACACAAGCATGCATACACACACACACACACACACACAGATACCAGGCTGGGAAAAGTTGAAAAAAAATTTTAAGCCCACACTATTAACTGTGCGTATCTTGTGGGGAGGGGTGCAGAGAACAGGATGACTACCATGTCTTACTTTATGCAGCTCCCAAAAACAGCTGAGGAATTGAAGGTGATATTTCCTTTTTTTTTTTTTTTTTTGACTTTTTGGGGGTTTTTTTCAGTATCTTCCAACTAACAAAGAAATTTTATTAAATTATTAATAATATGGTAAACCATTTTACTGAAGGAGGAAATGGAATTAATCCAGGTTTTTCTCATTTTGGTCCTGGAAATTATCATCAAGAGGCAATATTTATTAGGAAGGGCATCAAAGAGAAAAAAAAAAACTGGGTAAAGAAAGAATCATGAATAATGAAAACTGATCTCTCCCATTTAATTTTCCCTACATCTATCTGGATGAAATTACACCTACTAAATATTGACTTTGCTTCTAAGGACCTGAAGGCATGTGCCATATTTTATTTGACATAGATCAGTACATTTAACCTTTGGGTAAAGATGGAGCCAGCGTATCTCATTCAGTGACACAGAAAAAAGTGATACATAAAGAGGTGAAGTGATGAATCTGGGCTCGATTGCCGTGCCGTAATTGCCTTATAGATCTGTCTGCCACCTATGAGGAGGCCCAACGGACTGGCTCTGTCTTGGCTGCCTTCCAGCCAGTGTGTCCTCCTGCCCAAAGAGGAAGGGTTCTTGGGGCACCTGGGTGGCTCAGTCGTTAAGCGTCTGCCTTCGGCTCAGGTCATGGTCCCAGGGTCCTGGGATCGAGCCCCCATCGGGCTCCCTGCTCGGCGGGAAGCCTGCTTCTCCCTCTCCCACTCCCGCTGCTTGTGTTCCCTCTCTCGCTGTATCTCTCTGTCAAATAAATAAAAAAAATCTTTAAAAAAAAAAAAAAGAGGAAGAGTTCTTCACCTAGGGCATTGTGAACTTGGATTAGGAAACAATTACCTTTTTCCCCCCCACAAACCTCTAACTTAGGTTTCCTTCCATTATAATACAGGGAGGGCACTAACCACTGCAGTATCCGCAGCATCCGTGAATTTGTCACCAACAGAAATCCCAGATATTTTCCTAGCTGCTGAGTCCTTGCCAATTCATTTGTACACATGACCACTTCAAAAGCAGTTATTAGACCTTTATGTTGTGATAACTGGATTTCAATAAAATGTGTTTTCCCTGTAATCCTATATATTTCATTTTATGCATTCAAACGCATTCTTCTGACGCCAAAAGGACCCACGGCACACACACACACAAAAAGAAAAAACGCACAACAGATTAAGCACATCTGCACAGAATATCTCAAGCATGGAAGCCTAGGTAGGAGCCTTCAAACACCTTCCTGAAACCCTCCCAGGATAAGAAAAAACATCCCTATTCCAAGTCTGCCCTGACACATGACCACAAATCATCAGACCCACTGTTTGGGTACATGGGTGCCTCTGTTACAACATAACCACAGGATGATCAAGTCTCAAATCCCCATTTGGCTCTTTTCTCCTCCCAGGGGTCTCTCAAGAGAATGCTTCAGTTTCACTGCTATCGAGGAGCAATGCATGTAGCCTGGTTCACACACAAAGCAGCTGCCATGCCTCCAACATAATCTCAGGCACTGTAGCAGTACAACAGCTCACAGTCAACATTCCAAGGCACAATCAATAAACTAGAAGCCATGGAAAAAGGTTCAAACCTATCAATGTCTCCTCTTTAACTCTCCCTGCCTAGGGAGAGAATTATGAGTATTTCTCCCACTACATCAATTAGCTGTCACTGGGTGTTTTCCTATGGGCACTGAAGTCAAGCAGAACTGGCTTTGAATTCCAGCTCTTCTACTATCTACTCTGAGTAACCAGATATCCTTCCTGAGTTTTGGATTTTTTAATTCATTCATTCATTCATGCACTCATTAATCAACAAATACTTTTTGATCATGTCCTACCAGTTGTCTTTACCACAGTTCTGAATAGATAATGCAGAAATGGAAGGAACTTAGGAAGACCCAATATTAGGATGTGCAAACATTCTCAAGACAAAAATCCACAAATGGTTCAGAAATAGTGGGCCCATCTTGTTATGTCTCAGAACTCAGTATCAGACAGATGGGGTTTCCCAGCATCACAGAACAAGTAGAGAGGAAGCGGAGTAGGATACCACAGATGTGCCTCAGAACCAGGTTAGGACAGTTGCCTGAAAAGATCTAGCCAGCAAAAGAATGTGGGCTGGGAACAATGGGAAGAACTTCAGTGGAGAAACAAAGATCCACAAAGAAAGTCCAAGAGAAGACTGGGGGAAGCTACTCATCACTGGGTAGAAAATAGCAGCTGTAAATCCAGGGTCAAGAAAGATTACGGACTGACATAATAACATTTGTCAAAGGCAAAGCAGAGCCCATGTTACCCACCCCAGAAGCAGAGGCAAGGTTTTAGCTTCTAGGAGAAGGCTTAGCAGGAACAAAGCAAGTTAATAGGCACCAGAGCTGACAGCCAGAACAGGTCACTGGCACATACAGGATGGAGAGGATGAAGCATAGGGAGAGTGTTGGAGACCAGGAGTCACTGGAGCGTGAAACCCAGTATACCTAATCTCAGGTGTAGGAAAATGGCTAGTGCTAAGTACAGAGTGAGGGACCTGATACCACACATGTCCTGCTTCAGGGAGGACTGGCTCTGAACGTGGACCAGGTGAGATGGACATACAGGAGGTATGGTACTAGATTTCAGGCACCAGAAAAGATGAAGCAGAGGAAGTAAATGATGGTAGGGGGTTCAACTTTCTTTTTTTAACTTTTTTAATGGAAGTATAATTAACATACAGTGTTGTATTAGTTTCAGTATAACGATTCAACAATTCTGTACGTTACCCAGTGCTCATCATGATAAGTGCACTCTTTAATCCCCTTCACCTATTTCACCCATCCCCCCACCCACCTTCCCTCTGGCAACCACTAGTGTTTTCTCTGTGTTTAAGAGTCTGTTTTTTATGTCTCTACTACCCAAAGCAATCTATACACTTAATGCAATCCCTATCAAAATACCACCAGCATCTTTCACAGAGCTGTAACAAACAATCTTAAAACTTGTATGGACCCACAAAATATTCTAAACAGCCTAAGCAATCTTGAAAAAGAAAAACAAAGCTGGAGGCATCACCATTCCAGAATTCAAGCTATATTACAAAGTTGTAGTCACCAAGACAGTATGATACTGGCACAAAAACAGATACATAGATCAATGGAACAGAATAGAAAACCCAGAAATGGACCCACAGCTATATGGTCAACTAATCTTCGAAAAAGTAGGAAAAAATATATAATGGAAAAAAAACAGTCTCTTCAACAAATGGTGTTGGGAAAACTGAACAGCTAAGTGCAAAAGAACGAAACTGGACCACTTTCTTACACCATACCCAAAAATAAATTCAAAATGGATGAAAGACCAGGGTGACTGGGTGACTCAGTTGATTAAGCGTCCAACTCTTGATTTCAGCTTGGGTCATAATCTCAGGGTCGTGGGATTGAGCCCTATGTTGGGCTCCATGCTCAGCATGGAGTCTGCTTGAAATTTTCTCGCCCTCTCCCTCTGCCCCTCCCCCACCTGCTCTCTTGCTCTCTCTCACTCTCTCTCTGAATGAATAAATAAGTGATCCAAAGGGGTACATGCACCCCAATGTTTATAGCAGCAATGTCCACAATAGCCAAACTATGGAAAGAGCCTAGATGTCCATCAACAGATGAATGGATAAAGAAAATGTGGTATATATATACAATGGAATATTATGCAGCCATTAAAAAAACAAAATCTTGCCATTTGCAATGACATGGATGGAACTAGAGGGTATTATGCTAAGCGAAATAAGTCATTCAGAGAAAGGCAAGTATCATATGATCTCACTGATATGAGGAATTTGAGAAACAAGACAGAAGATCATAGGGGAAGGGAGGGAAAAATGAAACAAGATGAAACCAGAGAGGGAGACAAACCATAAGAGACTCTTAATCTCAGGAAACAAACTGGGAGGGTTGCTGGAGTGGAGAGGGGTGGGAGGGATGGGGTGGCTGGGTGATGGACATTGGGGAGGGTATGTGTTATGGTGAGCGCTGTGAATTGTGTAAGACTGATGAATCACAGACCTGTACCCCTGAAAAAAATAATACATTATATGTTAATAAAAAAATAATAAAAATAAAAATAAATAAATGAATAAATAAAATCTTTTAAAAAATGGATGAAAGACCTAAATGTGAGACATAAAACCATAAAAATCCTACAAGAGAGCACAGGCAGTAATGTCTCTGACACTGACCATAGCCACATTTTTCTAGATATGTCTCTTGAGGCAAGGGAAACAAAAGCAGAAATGAAATATTGGGAATTTGTCAAGATAAAAAGCTTCTGCACAGCAAAGGAAACCATCAACAAAACTAAAAGGCAGTCTATGGAATAGGAGAAGATATATGCAAATGACATATCTGGTAAAGGGTTCATATCTAAAATCTACAAAGACCTTATCAAACTCAACACCCCAAAAACAAATAATCCAGTTAAGAAATGGACAGAAGACATGAACAGACATTTTTCCAAAGAAGACAACCAGATGGCCAACAGACAATGAAAAGATGCTCAATAGCACTCATCATCAGGGAAATACAAATCAAAACCATGATGAGATATCACCTCACACCTGTCAGAATGGCTAAAATTAACAACACAGGCAACAACATGTTGGTGAGGATGCAGAGAAAGGGGAACCCTCTAGCACTGTTGGTGGGAATGCAAACTAATGCAACCACTCTGGAAAACAATATGAAGGTTTCTCAAAAAGTTAAAAATAGAACTATTCTAGGTTCTTGCAGTTGCACTACTAGGTATTTACTCAAAGGATACAAAAATACTGATTCAAAGGGGCACATGCACCCCAATGTTTATAGCAGCATTACCAACAATAGCCAAATTATGGAAAGAGCCCAAATGTCCATCAACTGATGAATGGATAAAGAAATGTGGTGTGTGTCTGTATGTGTGTGTGTGTGTGTATACCTATATATATGATGGAATATTACTTAGTCATCAAAAAGAATGAAATCTTGTCATTTGCAACAACATGGATAGAGCTAGAGTGTATTATGTTAAGTGAAATAAGTCAGAGGAAGACAAATATCATAAGACTTCACTCATATGTGTAATTTAAGAAACAAAACAGATGAACATAGGGGGAGGGGGGAAAAAGAGAGGGAAGCAAACCATAAGAGACTCTTAACTACCCAGAACAAACTGAGGGTTGCTGGAGGGGAGGTGGGGAGGGGATGGGCTAAATGGGTGATGGGTATTGAGGAGGGTACTTGTTGTGTTGAGCACCAAATGTTATATGTAAGGGATGAATCACTAAATTCTACTCCTAAAACCAGTATTACACTATATGTTAACTAACTAGAATTTAAATAAATTCTAGTTTTGAGGGGCAAAAAGTGTTTTTTGTCTATTTTTTTCTTTGTCCACTTGTTTTACTTCTTAAATTCCACATATGAGTGAAATCATATTGTATCTGACTTTCTCTAACTTATTTCACTTAGCATTATACCTTCTAAGTCCATCCATATCATTGCAAATGGCAAAATCTCATCCTCTCTTACAGCTGAGTAATATTTCATTGTATATTTATACCACATCATCTTTATTCATTCACCTGTTGATGAATACATGGGTTGCTTCCATATCTTGGCTACTGTAAATAATGTTGCAATAAACATAAAAGTGCATATATCTTTTTGAATTAGTGTTTTCATTTTCTTTGGGTAAATACCCAGTAGCGGAATTACTGGATCATACGGTGTTTCTCTTTTTAATTTTTTGAGGAAACTCCATACTGTTTTCCATAGTGGCTGCACCAACTTGCATTCCCACCAACAGTGCACAAGGGTTCCTTTTTCCCCACATCTTCACCAACACCTGTTATTTCTTCTCTTTTTGATTCTAGCCATTCTGACAGGTGTAAGATTTTATCTCATTGTGTTTTTGATTTGCATTTCTCTGAGGACTAGTGATGTTGAGCTTCTTTTCATGTGTCCATTGGCCATCTATATGTTCTCTTTAAAAAAAAAAATCTGGGCGCCTGGGTGGCTCAGTTGGTTAAGCGACTGCCTTCGGCTCAGGTCATGATCCTGGAGTCCCGGGATCGAGTCCCGCATCGGGCTCCCTGCTCAGCGGGGAGTCTGCTTCTCCCTCTGACCCTCCTCCCTCTCGTGCTCTCTGTCTCTCATTCTCTCTCTCTCAAATAAATAAATAAAATCTTTAAAAAATAAAAATAATAAAAAATCAAAAAAAAATCAAAAAAAAATCTGCTCAGGTCCTCTGCCCATTTTTAATCAGATTATTTGGGGTTTTTTGGTGTTGAGTTGTATAAGTTCTTACCATATTTTGGATATTAACACTTTATTGGATATATCATTGCAAATCTGGATATATCATTGCAAATCTCTTCTGCCATTCAGTAGATTGCCTTTTTGTTTTGTTAATTGTTCCCTTTGCCGTGCAAAAGCTGTTTATTTTGATGTAGTCCCAACAGTTTAATTTTGCTTCTGTTTCCCTTTCCTGAGGAGACATATCTAGAAAAATGTTTCTATGACCAGTGTCAAAGAAATTACTGCTTATGTTTTCTTGTAGGAATTTTATGATTTCAGGTCTCATATTTAGGTCTTTTATCCATTTTGAGTGTATTTTTCTGGATGGTGTGAGAAAGTGGTCCAGTTTCACTCTTTTATATGTAGCTCTCCAGTTTTCCCAGCACCATTTATTGAAGAGACTGTCTTTTCCCCATCATATATTCTTACTTCCTTTGTCATGGATTAATTGACCATCTAAGTACGGGTTTATTTCTGGGCTCTACTCTTTTCCATTGATCTATGTGTCTATTTTTTGTGCCAGTACCATACTGTCTTGACGACAGTCAATCTACAGCTTCAAAATCTGGGATTTTGATACCTCCAACTTGTTCTTCTTTCTCAAGATTGCTTTGGCCATTTGGGGTCTTCTGTGGTTCCATACAAATTTTAGGATTACTTGTTCTAGTTCTGTGAAAAATGTTGTTGGTATTTTGATAGCAATTGCATTCAATTTGTAGATTGCTTTGCATAGTATGGGCAATTTAACAATATTGGTTCTTCCAATCCATGAACATGGACTATCTTCCCATTTCTTTGTATCATCTTCAATTTCTTTCATCAATGTTTTATAGTTTTTAGAGTACAGTTAAGTACTGTTAAGTTTATTTCTAGGTATTTTATCATTTTTGGTGCAACTGGTTAAGTTTATTCCTAGGTTAAGTTTATTCCTAGGTATTTTATCATTTTTGGTGCAATTGTAAATGGGATTGTTTTCTTAATTTCTCTTCCTGCTACTTCATTATTAGTGTATAGAAATGCAACAGATTTCTATTAATTTTGTATCCTGCAACTTTGCTGAATTCATTTATCAGTTCTAGTAGTTTCTTGGTGGAGTCTTTAGGGTTTTCTGTATATAGTGTCATGTAATCTGCAAATAGTGGAAGTTTTATTTCTTCCTTAACAATGGTTCATCTTTAAAATGTGGCCAAGAACAAATGCAAAAGAAGCTCCCCAATCACTCTGTAAGTCTACCTACACCCAATCAAGGCCCTTCCTATCTTGGAATATCCCAGCATGTACAGGTCTAATGGGTCAGGATTTGCCAAGAAAATACATCACTCTGGTTACAGAGTGAAAGCTTTCAGAGAAAGTCTGTGTTAGCAACTAACAGATATTGCCTAAGAACACACAGTGAAAAAGATTAACATATCAGAGATTAACCTATTTCAAAAAGTAGTTCCTCCTAAGGTGTGTGGGTGGCTCAGTCGGTTGGGTATCTGACTCTTGATTTTGGCTGAGGTCATGATCTCAGAGTCCTAGGATCTAGCCCCTCACTGGGCTCTGCGTTCAGCATGGAGTCTGCTTGAAGATTTCTCTCCCTCTCCTTCTGCCCCTCCCCACCTCATGCTCTCTCTCTAAAAGGTAAATAAATCTTTTTTTTAAGTAGTTCCTCCCATTCCAAATGAGCACCAGAAAGTCATGAGAAATAAAACCTTTCATATCTAGACTTAAATTTGTGGAGTGAAACATTTGTAAACCTGAATCACAAGTTTACAGGTAAGACACTCAGTCTGCAACTGTCCCCAACAAGAAAGTCTCCTGTCATGACCAACCTTATTTACCATGTCAAACAATTTCCTAACATTTTTATTGTAATCTTTTTTTCTACATAACAGGCCCAAGTAGAAGATGTCTTTTTTTTTTTTTTTTTTTTTAAGATTTTATTTGACAGAGAAAGAGAGACAGCGAGAGAGGGAACACAAGCAGGGGGAGTGGGAGAGTGAGAAGTAGGCTTCCTGCAGAGTAGGGAGCCCGATGTGGGGCTCGATCCCAGAACCCTGGGATCATGACCTGAGCCGAAGGCAGACGCTTAACGACTGAGCCACCCAGGTGCCCCTAGAAGATGTCTTTTAAAGTTGAGTGGCCTTGGGACACCAGGGTGGCTCAGTAGGTTAAGTGTCTGCCTTCGGCTCAGGTCATGATCCCAAGGTCCTGGGATCGAGTCCCGCATCGAGCTCCCTGCTCAGCGAGGAGCCTGCTTCTCCCTCTACCTGCCATTCCTCCTGCTTGTGCTCTCTCTCTCTCTGACAAATAGATAAATAAAATCTTTTAAAGGGGGGGTGACCTTCATTTTCAAAGGATATATTTTTAAGTTACAAAAATATGCTTTATTTTACCATAGGGAAACACCAACGTTATAACGGTATGCCACTGTATTACAAAAGGAGTAGAAAGGTGCAGAAATGAACATATTTGTATAAGGTTTCTGAGGTTAGAGTAATTTTTAAAATTTTTCTTCAATGCTGTCATATCATCTTCCCAAGAATAAATATATTCAAATGTCTTCCTTTCCTTGACTTACTCTGAATTAGAAAATTGAACTGCTCTAGCCTTGGATTAACTATACCGTGTTGCTGATATCATAACTTAAACTCAAGTATTATTTGGCCATCTCTGCTGCTCATTTAGGTTCTCCTTTACAGCTTGTCTGCCACTAAGGAGTTGCTCTGATTGTGTAGTCTAAAGACCCCTCCAAAGCACTTTAAAATCAAAATGCTTTACAAGTTTTGAAAGCAAAAGTTTCTGAAGGTTTTATAATATCTCCTCCTCTCTTCTTGGGATAACTGCACTAGAAGTCACTGATGTGGCTATGAGGGGTCCCTCTGGGACTGCAGAAGGGGTCTCCACTTGACCATCACACCTGAGAGTCCACAGCAATGACTATTATTTTTGTTTTAAACCACATTCCACCTTATGTTCAAGGAAACATGAACTTCTGCAATCCCCAGAGCTTCCTCCTTCTAACATCTAACAAGTTTGGGCTACAGGCCAAAGGTGTAAGCCTAAATCCTAGGATCTCACATAAAAACTTCTATTCTTTTAAAAATGAAAATCTTTCCAGTAGAGAACAACTGAATAGGAGCTGATTGCCCAGTCAGTATCTGTACCTAGAATTAGCAAATAATAAGATGACTACAGTTAGTTTTTATTTTTTATATATAATTAAAGATATTACACAACCATATCTGTTATAGGTTAAATTGTGTCCCTCCAAAAAGATATGTTGAAGTCCTAACCCCGCAATGCCTGTGAATATGACCTTATTTGGAAATAGGGTGTTTACAGATGTAATCAAATTAAGATGAGGTCATTAAGGTGACGCCTAACCCAAGATGACTGGTTTCCTTATGAAAGGAAAACGCCATGTGAAGATGGGAGACATCCAGGGAAATGCCACGTGACAGAAGCAGAAACTGACAGAGGTAATGTAGCTGCAAACCAAGGAATGCCAGGAATTGTTGGCGAGCTACCAGAAGCTAGGAAGAGGCAAGGATTCCCTTGCAGATCTCAGAGGGAGCAGGGCCCTGGCCAACACATCGATTTTAGACTTCCAGCCTCCAGAACTGCGACACAATAAGTTTCTGTTATTATGAGTCACCAGTCTGTGGTATTTTGTTATGCCAGCCGTGAGACTCTAACACAGTATCTTTGCTTCTTATTGCTAATTTTCACATCAATGTGAGATTTCTGGTGAACTTTTCCTTGAAAGTACCTTCTTCATTCAACCACTGTAATTGCAGTGATATAGAACCAGGCTCATCCATGCATGCAATGGGTTTAGAACTTAATATGTATAACAAAAGGTCCTGCTTGCTAAGGCTGCCAGATAAAATGCAGGATGCCTCATTAAATTTCAATTTCAGATAAACAATGAATAATATTTTTAGTTACGTCCTATGCTTTACCTGGGACACACTTAACTATAAAATCATTCATTGTTTATGTGAAACTCAAATTGAACTGGGTGTCCTATATTTTTATTTGTTAAATCTGGCAGCCCTCCATCCCACCCCATAGACGCAAGGCCTGCTTCTGGAATATTCTGTTATTTGCTGTTTGTTTCTAGTCCTTGAGCCAACAAGACAAACTACCAGATATTGAATACCATGCAGGCTGTTCTTCCTCTTTGGTTTCCAGAAGCTCCAGTTTATTTGTAGACGCTGTTAACAATTATGGACGGATGATGACCACTGTGGTGAGTTTGCTTTGGGTAAGCACCATGACATCCATACAGCTTTTATAAAATGCTACACAATCAATAAAAAGAAATTAGAACCATCAATTCTATGTGTAAAGATGTAATCAGCTTTCAGGGGCATTTCAAATTCTTTATTTCGACGTGGTGAGCAACATAAGCATATAAGAAGAAAACAAAAGGATTTTTTTTCTTTTTACCAACACTAAATTAATTATTTTTTCTAAAAATGTAATATATCCCTTTATGGATAATGCTGTTATTAGGAGACTTTGTAATCTACTGCTTCAATCTTATTTCTTATTCTCCCTGGACCTCTGCTCCTTCATCTGTAAAATGAAGGAGGTAGAAGACACAATTCCAGGGCCTTTGTCAGGATGCTGGAGTTAGCCGCAGGCTTAATCAACCTTTCTCTCTGTATACTCCCTTTTGCCTCCCCCCAGAGATGACCCCACCTCCCATCAAAGTTCCTCTTCCCTAGAGTCAGATAAGGCCTCCCCAAGCATAACAGAAACCACAAAAGAAACAATTATTAAATTTGACTGAATATATCAAAAGACTCCATGAACAAAATTAGAAGGCAAATGACAAACGAGATAAAGTATTTGCATTATATTATATAGAAAAATTTTAACATGCCAAGAAAAATTCGGGCAAAGGACATAAGAGGCAACTTATACATTTACACACAGCACACTAGATGTATACGTGTGTATATGCATACACATTTACACGCACATAAAGAAAGATGATAAACATATGAAAATACTTTCATCCATTGGTAATTAAATAAATACAAATTAAAGAAAGCAAGCATCATTTTGCCTATCAAATTGACAAAATTCTTTCAAGGAAACAACCCAATATTAGAAAAATGCACTCCTGGGATGCCTAGGTGGCTCAGTTTGCAGGCTCAGCCTGCAAAAAAGCGACTGCCTTTGGCTCAGTCATGATCACAGGGTCCTGGGATCGAGCCCCACGTCGGGCTTCCTGCTCCATGGGGAGGCTGCTTCTCCCTCTGCCTCTGCCTGCCACTCCCCCCAGCTTGTGTGCTCTCTCTCTCTCTCTCTTTGATAAATAAATAAATAAAATCTTTAAAAAAAAAAAAAAGGAAAAGAAAAACGCACTCTCAGGGGCGCCTGGGTGGCTCAGTCGGTTGAGTGTCCAACTCTTTTTTTTTTTTCTTAAGATTTTATTTATTTGACAGAGACACACAGTGAGAGAGGGAACACGAGCAGGGGGAGTGAGAGAGGGAGAAGCAGGCTTCCCGCCAAGCAGGGAGCCCAATGGGGGGCTCGATCCCAGAACCCTGGGATCATGACCTGAGCCGAAGGCAGACGCTTAACGACTGAGCCACCAGGCGCCCTGAGCATCCAACTCTTGATTTCAGTTCAGGTCATGATTTCAGGGTTGTGAGATCAAGCCCCACATGGGCTCCACACTGAGTGTGGAGTCTGTTTGAGACTCTCTCTCCCTCAGTCTGCCCCTTCCCCCACCTTTCTCTCTCCCTGAAAGAAAAAAAGGAAAGAAAGAAAGAAAGAAAGAAAGAAAGAAAGAAAGAAAGAAAGAAAGAAAGAAAGAAAGAAAGAAAGAAAGAAAGAAAGAAAGAAAGAAAGAAAGAAAGAAAAGAAAAGAAAAGAAAGGAAAAGAAAGGAAAAGAGAAGAAAAATATACTCTCATACCCTTCTGGTAACTGTATACAGTGATAGAATCATTTTAGAAATCAATTTAGGGGCACCTGGCTGGCTCAGTCAGAAGAGCATGTGACTCTTGATCTTGGGGTTGTGAGTTTGAGCCCCACGTTGGGTGTGGAGATTACTTAAATAAATAAATCTTTTTTAAAAAAGATATCAATTTAGCAATTCTTATGAAAGGCCTTAAAACCTATAAAGGTTTTTTTTATTTTTTATATATAATTAAAGATATTACACAACCATATCTGTTATAGGTTAAATTGTGTCCCTCCAAAAAGATATGTTGAAGTCCTAACCCGGCAATGCCTGTGAATATGACCTTATTTGGAAATAGGGTGTTTACAGATGTAATCAAATTAAGATAAGGCCATTAAGGTGACGCCTAACCCTGTGGGGTGCTCTGGAGCCGGGACAGCCCTTCAGAGTTCCTCCGAGCTAAGGCAAGGGGATAGGCCTTCATACACCCACATCAGCCAAGACGAGGCACGACGCTGGGCAAGGCAGTTTCCTGCAGCAAAGGTGCCAGGTGAAGGACACAGCGGTGAACCTTTGGCAGCCCATATTCCCAGCAGTCGGGGGCTGGAGGGGTGTGTCACAGCCCTAAAAAGGGCATCAGGAGGGGCACCACAGTATGTCAGAGTGGTAGAGCAGAGTTAAGTCCCACCCACCTCCTTTTCAAAAGCATAGTCATCAACCATTAAAGTATAGTTACACTCATAAGTAAAATAAGCAAATCTGTGACTCAGAAACAAAAAATCTAGTGACAAGCAAGGGCTGAAGACAGTAGACCCTCTGGGATCAGAAGCAGCCAATGGGGCTAGGGAGAGAAAGTCTGGAACCTGAGAGATGGTGGCTCCTAGTACCGCTCTGTCCACTCTGTCCGTTTGTAAATTCATAGAAGACTTAGCCACCCAATATACTCAGAACAAAGGCTCACACTCAATAGGAGTGAATGCTTGGGTCACCCACCAGGTAAAAAAACCACAACCCACTGAGGTACTAGCTGAGAGCAAAGGGAATACAGAATGGGTAATAGAAAAAAGAAGTTATAAATACCAACCCTAATCTTACAGTCAGGTACATAAACGAGAATTGTAGTAACTATCTATATATTTTCCTTATTTTATCTCTACATTTTTCCATCTACCTTTTCCCTATTTTATACAAGGTATGTTGATGTGATAAAAATTTTTTAGGTTTTTATTTATTTATTTGAGAGAGAGCATGGGGGAGGGCGCAGAGGGAGAAGGAGACCCCCCCCCCCCCCCCCCACTGAGCAGGGAGCCCAATGTGAGACTCAGTCCCAGGATCCTGAGATCATGACCTGAGCCAAAAGCAGACGCTTAACCAACTGAGCCATCTAAGTGTCCCAATGTGATAAACTTTATAATGTGTTTTTTAGGTTTTAGGATATCAAGTTGCGATTCTGACTTTATTAAGAGAGGTCTGGGGCGCCTGGGTGGCTCAGTTGGTTAAGCGTCTGCCTTCAGCTCAGGTCATGATCCTGGAGTCCCGGGATCGAGTCCCACATCGGGCTTCCTGCTCAGTGGGGAGTCTGCTTCTCCCTCTGACCCTCCTCTCTCTCATGCTCTCTGTCTCTCATTCTCTCTCTCTCAAATAAATAAAATCTTAAAAAAAAAAAAAAAGAGAGGTCTGAACATCACTCAGAACCAAAGATGAAAGTATATCTGAACCAAGGATGGTGATTAATACAGTTCTATAAGCTCAGTCCAACAAAGCAGGCAAGGAGGAGAAAAAAACATACCCCAGAAATGGTTACATTGACTGATGGGATGCTAGATCTCTCTTTTCTGGGGGAGAGAGTGTGTTTCCACTGGACTGAGAGATAGTTGTATCATCTGAGGCAGGAGCATGTTATTGTTGTTGTTAGAAAATTTAAATATGGGTAGAAGTGTATAAATAAAAACTAGCTATATAACATTCCATTAAAGAGATAAGCCACAATTGACCATACTATTCCCCCATCCTTTTAAGTTAGCATTTAAGTTCTTTCCAGTTATTGCCATTACAAATTTTATACTGATTACACTTCCAATGTTTTGTAATTTTTTAAGAGAGTCACAGAATTGGGATCCGAGGATGTATTTCTAATATTCTCAGCCTTACACAGCTCTGTGAAAAAATTCCTTTTCTCTTTCTGTCAGAGTGGCCAACAGAGTCAGAAAATCAATTGATGGTGGCACCTTAGGACCTCAGTCTTAATGCCTGTTCACTGACTTCCCTGATTCTCCATGCTAAAATCTTCATACTCAGAAGAAGGGAGGAGAGCAGGAGGAAGCTCCTTCCCAAGGTGGGGTTGTACTCTTATTTAGTCATTCAACAAACGTCTAGGAGAAACCACTGGATATTGTGTTCTAACAATGTTTCATTTACCACAAAATAAAATGTTAGCACTCTTCTAGAAAATATATGGAATTTCATGTCATATCTTTTGTCCTCATTCCATCTTTCTTTTCCATCCTTTTTTTATTTTTCACCTATTTCAAATTTCTTTACTCCTACTATATTGTGGGTACCCTCAGTTCTTCCTGGTACAAAGAAGAGAGAGCAGAATTAAGAGTGTATCTGCATACGAATGACTGCAATGAACAGAATGCCCAACTTAGAGTGCTTTAAGCAACAAAGGCATATAATCATTTCAAGTAATAAGTCTGAAGGCATACTGTTCAAGAAGTGGTCCAGCAGCTCAGTGATGTCATCCAGGGCCCAGGTTCTTCCCATCCTTTTGCTCTGATAAACTCAACACACTGGATTTTCATCCTCAGGTTGGTTGCCTCATGGTGGTGTAATGGCTGCAGCAACTACAACTATCATGTCCTCAAACCACAGTGCAGAACACCGGAAGAGAGAAAGAAATGGCCTCCACATACAAATCTCTCTAGCGGAGAAAAATCCTTCCTATCCCAGCAGACTTCTCTTGTGTCTCATTGACCAGAGCTGGGTCACTTGGATACCATTAGCTGCAAATACACTGAGAAAATGAGAATCTGACATTTTTAGCTTCATTCAAGAGGGATGGGCCTTCCTAGAAGGGAGGAGGTGGTAGAAAATATGTATTGAGTAGACAACCAAGTGACTGCCACATATACAGGATTACGGAGTGGGGCTGCTGGTGAGTAGAGGGGTAGATGCATGTTTACGTATCTATGTCAAGACAAAGCCTTTTTTAAAAGCTTTGAGGCCCAAATGTTGTCTTCAGTGTTTCTACCTAACTGTGTATCACAACATATGGTTTACAACACTCACACACACTCTCTCACCCTTTCCTTGCCCACTCCCCTGTCTCTCTCACACACAAGAAGCCTCCAATAAACTTCCTGCAACATCTTTTCTAATATTTTCATTTCAACACTGTCAGTGATGCAATATCTAATTGTTCTTTGTTTGGAATGGTTGACATTAGCAGACTTATTTACAACATTCCTTTCTAGATAATAAACCCTTCTGCTTAACAACAATCCGATGTGTCTGGAAGTCTAATGAGTCACTATGAATAAGTTGCTATATGTAATTCAGTAATTCAGAAAAAAAATTGCAATAAGAACCCTATATTCAAATACAGTGACAAAATACCTACTTCTTGGGGTGCCTGGGTGGCTCAGTCATTAAGCGTCTGCCTTTGGCTCAGGTCATGATCCCAGGGTCCTGGGATGGAGCCCCAGGTCAGGCTCCCTGCTCTGCGGGAGGCCTGCTTCTCCCTCTCCCACTCCCCCTGCTTGTGTTCCTGCTCTCGCTGTGTCTCTCTCTGTCAAATAAAATCTTTAAAAAAAAAATACCTACTTCTTTTTTTTTTTTAAAGATTTTATTTATTTATTTGAGAGAGAGAGACTGAGAGAGAGAGCACATGAGAGGGGGGAGGGTCAGGAGGGTCAGAGGGAGAAGCAGACTCCCTGCCTAGCAGGGAGCCCGATGCAGGACTCGATCCAGGGACTCCAGGATCATGACCTGAGCCGAAGGCCGTCGCTTAACCAACTGAGCCACCCAGGCGCCCAAAATACCTACTTCTTAATATAAAACTCCACCATCTACTCAGTATTCTCACATTCATTATCTTACTAATCCTCACAATGACCCTGTAAGGTTAGTATCATTATTAGCATTTTACAGATGAAGAAACAACTGGTCATTAGAATTAAGTTGACCTTGGCCAGTCTCAGAGAAGAAGTGACAGACCAGGACTTTACCTCACTTATCGAGACATTATGCCAATTGCTTTTAGGTTCTACACACGTAGGAAAGAATCCAGAGATTTCTCATATTTTACTATATGACTATGTTTTTAAGAATTATGAAAGTTTAGGTATGTCACTTAAATTCTCTGTGATCGCTTCTATTCTATAAATTTGTTCTATAAATTAGGGTCTTAAATAGATTAAAGGTTCCCAACTACCAGGATAGCAACCAGAAAAGGTGACCTAGTAAATCTCTGAGCCTCACCTGAGTAATATCTGAACAATTACCACTGCCACAGTACTTTCTTTCCAACCCTTACCCCCAATGTGGTCTTATTCATTCATACATGCATTCAAAAAACATTTACGAAGCAACTGCCATGGGCCAGAAATTTTCAGGGGGAAAAGTAAAGCAACAGGAACGGAGCTCTTCCCCAATGCCTACACTTTCACTGCCAATAATTTTATACCCCTGCCCTGATTTTCAAAATTTTATGGACAGATTAAAAGTGGTTTATTTCTGATGTATCTTTGTGTTCTAAAACGGTGTGAATCTATGACCTTAGACATGAGAAATCTAATTAAGAGAGTGAATATAACAAAGAGGGACTGGGGCGTCTGGGTGGCTCAGTCGGTTAAGCGTCTGACTCTTGATTTCAGCTCAGGTCATGATCTCAGGGTCGTGAGAACCAGCCCCACATCGGGCCCCATGCTGGGCATGGAGCTGCATGGGGTTCTCTCTCTTGCTGTCCCTCTTCACCCTCCCACCTCCCTCTCTAAAAAAAGAAAAGAAAGGAAAAGGGAAAGGGAAAGGGAAAGGAAAAAGAAAGGAAAGGAAAGGAAAGGAAAGGAAAGGAAAGGAAAGGAAAGGAAAGGAAAGGAAAGGAAAGGAAAGGAAAGGAAAGGAAAAAGAAAGATGAACCTGTAAGAAGAGAAATGATCAGTGAAAGGAAATGATTAAAGCCAGACATAACATCCCAGTCTTTTGCCTTTAACATTAACTCAGGTAACACATGGCCTCACTTGGGGTGAGGTCCAGATGAAGCCAGCACTTCCACAGCCCCAGACTGGGCCCCGTCACATCAGCCCCATCTCCCCACAGGCCCACTGTGCCTCTTACCAGATCGATGCCAGAGCTTGATAATCAGATCACAGTTTGTATTACAGGACCCACCTGGGACCCTGGGTGCAGCCTTACACTGTGCCTGTGAAAGCTCAGATTTCCTAGTGGCAAAGATGGGTGGTGATGGATGTCTAGGACCCCAGAGGGCCACTGTGAAGATTAGTGACTTATGTTTTGCAAAGTATTTTTAAATCCCCAGATGAGAGCTGCTCCTACAGCTGGCTGCTGCATGATTAGCATTTGCTTGTTTTAAATTGGTTGTTCCCACCATATTTCAAGGCCCTAAGAAAGACCCAGATTAAAAGAAATGCCCAGGAGTCCACTGATGGCTTTTAGATTGCACTTCCCCAGAGGCTGATGGGCTGACAGAGACAGAACGCTCCTTTTCAGCACCACCTTCACAGAGACACCCTGCATCTTGACTTTCAGATGTGGGATCAAGATCATGAAAGTCACATTTGAACTAACATCTGATGTCCCCCTTGAGACCACACTGCAGACTGCCAGCACACTGTTGTGCTTTGGGAACACTGCCAGGCTAATGGCAAAATGATTTCTTATGGGACTATTGCAGGGGGAAAGACTGAGTGGAGATTTATCTTGCTATTTAGAGAAATAATTAGTAAATAAGTTTGAGTGATAATCACAGAAAATCCAAACCGGTTTAATATGTGTGGTTTCTAATGATGTGAAAATTGATTAGAAACTATACTTACAATCTGATTATCCTTAGAAAACCTGGAACAAAGACCAGTTTTGGAATTCTGTTTTATTTCAAGACTGATTTTGGTGGGGGAGAGGGGTTGACAATTTGAGGAACTGACACTTTAAAAGATAAAAATAAATTGCATTGATCCAATAAAGAGAAAATAAAATTACTGTACTGCTTTTCCCCTGTGAAGCATTTTCCCTGGCCTTTCAAGTTTTGTTAAAGAATATTAAAAGCATCAAAATGAGCAAGAGGTGTAATTTATAATTATGTGACCCATGCACAGTCTAAAAGGTTTCCATAGTACCACTCGCACAGATTTGGAAGTCAACTTTGAAGTAGTTACAAGTGCAGCGAAAATCTGCATTTGAGAAGTTCTAATGGCTCGTGCAGTCAGAGTTTTCACAAAAATAGAGTAAACTCTTGCCCTCCAGATAAATTAGATTTTAAATGAATAGCTAGTAATAATGCATAAGGTAGTCACATGAATATTATCAAACATTATTGACTAAATGTACCAAATGTAGAAGTACAGTAGTAAAAATGGTGACTTCATCATGGCTTATTTCAATTTTCAATTTTCTTAATATTTAGTTAAAGTCCAAGAGGCTTGAGGAATAATAATAAGTTCTATAGCCTTTGGCTTCTGGGTTATTCTCAGCAGTCGTCATTGAGTGTGTATTGAAAAAGAAAAAGAAAAATTTACAAAGGCCACCCTTTGACAACATCTTCCTATATTCTTGAATAAATTTCACAGGTGACTAGGAATAATATTGAATGGTTAGGCTTCAATAAGTAATTCAGAGAATATCCTTCTTTTGATCAGCTAAAAAGGAGCCAGGGATTATCTGGCACTTAGTTATATTTTTACCATTTAGAAGTGGCAATATTCACTGAGACACAGAGGCCCAGAAAGTGAGGGACAAAGCTACATCCGCTCTACTCCCAGTCACAGTGCTGGTCCACTATATAGCTAGGTGCCATGGGAATGACAGAAGGGACCAGAGTAATCCAGTAAGCATATAGTCTTAACTAAGAATGTGACTACTAGGAGCCTACTGGTAGGGCCTGAGTAACAAAGAACCGAGTTGTTACTAACCTAGAAACCCTGGAAAATGGCCAAATAACAATAACAATACTTACCACCTTTTCTTGAGTGTCTATTATATGACAGGCGCATTGCAAACATTATTATTAATATTCACAACTCCGTAAGACCAGAATGATCATCCCCCTATTTTACAGATGAGAAAATCAAAGACCAAGAAATTAAATCACTTGTCCAAGTTCAAACAGCACAACACAGGAAAAGCGTAATTCAAACACAAGCTACTCTGATATCCCAGCCAGTGTACCAGACCCCTCCACAAACCCAGTGAGCCTGAATTGCAGAGCTACAACTACATGTTTATGCCTCTTGTATATTTACATACTTGGGTCTGTATTAGGGGCACAATCTTTAGTAACAAAAGCACAGAAATCATATATAATGGTGATATTTTACATAATACGTATTGAGAGCTATCACCGAAAAATTACTTTTGTGTCCCTTTCCAGGTGTGATAGTCAGAATGGCACAATCGAGAAAATCAAGAATAATATACCTAAATCAATCATGCACAAAGGATTTTGGATTGTCAGGACTGGCTTAGACCAGTGATTCTCCAAGTACGGTCCTTGAACCATCAGCATTACCTCAAAGCTTGTTAGGAATGCCCCACCCCAGACCCACTGAATCATATAATCCGGGAATGGGTCTCAGCAATGTTTAACAAGCCCCCTACCCCCAGGTGAAAGTGATGCATGCTCAAGTCTGAGAATACTTAGGCTTTGACCAGTTCTGATTCAACCTCGGAAGCTAGAGCATGATCACATCCCTGAGGACACCTAAACAGATGTGGGGCTCTGACAGCTAGAGAGGTATCTGACACTTAGTCTCCGAGTCAAATGCTCCAGGGGATCAGAGAAAGGTTAGAAAGGCCTCAAGGGAAATGACAAGTCAATCAGCCAGCAGGATGGGGAGAATTCTGAAGGACCAAAAAGGGCACTTCAAAAAGTGGAAACAAAATGAGAGAAGGAAGTCACTATAGTTCCTTTAGCCCAGAGCCACTTAACTGATTAGGATTCATTTGTTGCAGATGAAGTAAAAATTCATTTCCCCTAATGTCAATCTAATATACATGAACACCCCCAACTCCTTCTTTTTCAATTATAAGTATGCCTAAAGGGGAATTGTAATTTAAAGTACCTCAATGTGAACAAAGCAACTAATTCCCTTGAGGTTATTTTTCATATTTAAATTAACTTAGTGAGACCTTATATTACCCACATCATAGTTCCTCTGTATACCCAAATTATTACTACTTTTCTCAAATGGCCAGTACAAATTTTAACAACAATACCTGGGGTAATATTTTCAACTACTGCTTTGGGGTTTTCTAATGTGAACAAGAAATGAATACCAAAATATGGCAAATAAATAGGTTACAGAGAAGTAACAGACTGAGGAGAATATTTGTAATACATAGACTAGAAATGGAGTTAATATTCATAATATATAAAGAGCTCCTACCAATAAAAAAGAAAAACAACTCAATAGAAAAATGACCAAAGGAAGAAAACTGGTCATTCATTCATCATTCAACAACTATTTATTTTTTTAGATTCAATATAACTTGCATCCTGACTCCACCCTTTCTAGTTGTGTGACTTTTAGCAGTTTTTTTTTTTTTTTTCTTTTTTAAGTAAACATGGGGCTTGAATTCACGACCCTGAGATCAAGAGTCCCATGCTCTACCGAGTGAGTGAGCCAGGCACTCCTGGGCCTTATCACTTTATTTAACCTCCCTGACTCGGTTTTGTCACCAGTCATAAGCATCCTAATAACATACCAACTCCATAGGATCTTTGTAAGCATTAAAATATATGTAAAGTATAAGAAGGCTCAGAAAATGCTAGAGATTACTATTATTATGTTATAGATTATATGATAAATACTAGGCACTAGCAATTCTCAAAAGAAGAAAAATAAATGGCCAAAAAATAGTACAAGATGTTTACTATCAAAGATATGCACAGGTTTGTGGGGAAATTGCATTCTCATACTTTGTCAGTGTAAACTGGGGGCAAAGACTGTGGAGCAGGTGGACAGTATCAACTTTAAATGCACATACCCTTTGATTTCAGAATTAGAACACTAGGAATTCACCTGAGGGTACTCAACAAAAGCATGAAAATATTCATCACAATATTTTTATAACAGAAAAAAATGGGAAATATCCTGAATATCCATATACAGAGATGATTAAAAGAAATATGGTACATTCAAATAATAGGAAACCCATTAAGAATAAGATGGATGTGTAAGTACTAATATGAAGACATCTTCAAAATATATTGTTTTTCAAGAGTGTAATGTGATCTTTTTGTGAACATCTCAAAAGGATTTACACATTATATTGCATATGCATGAAAATTTTCTAGAAGAATAACTTGGTCACCTTGGGGTGAAGAACTAGAGATTAGGGGTGACGGATGTTAACTAAACTTATTGTGGCAAACATTTCACAATGAATACATACATCAAATCATTATATTGTATCCCTCGGACTAATAACAATGTTATAAGTCACTTACATCTAAATAAAACTGGGAAAAAAAAGAAATAGAGATCAGGGATGGGAGAAGGAGAGTTTTCTTTTAATTTTTCCTTTTTATACTATTGAAATTTTTCCAGGAATAGATATTATTCTATGAAATACAGATTGTCTTTATTCCCTTCTTTATTTTTCAGTATTTTTCAAAAATCTAATTTAAAAAAAAGAACAAGTATTTATTCTCTCACACAGTTTCCAAGAATCAGAAATCCAAGCACAGCTTATTGATATAGTTCTAGCTGTGAGGTTGCAGGCAAGATGTAGGCTGGGGCTACAGACTCATCTGAAGGCTTGAAAAGGACTAGAGGATCTGACTACAAGTTCACTGACATGCGTCTTGGCCAGAGGCTTCAGTTCTTCACTCTGTGGCCCTTTTCATACGGAAGTTGCTGTCTCTTTCTCAACATGGTCTCTATTTATACACCATCACTTCTGCTTCATTCTAATTCCTTAGAAGTGAACCAGCCCAAATTCATGAAGAAGAGAATTAGAAGTATTAAAGAATTTGTAGACATTACAAAACCACAACAGAAGAGGAATATTTGGGAGGCAAAATTCAAAGGAGAAGGAAGTCAGAATCAACATATTGACGTAGATATGTGGAAAGAATACTGGCCTTGAATCAGGAGAGCTGGGGTTTATTTCCTGACATACAGCCAGCACATAATAAATGTTTGTTACATGAATCCATGAATAACAACTTGTCTGAGATTGTTTTCCAGTCTTTGGCCACGGGCATAAGAGCAGTCCCCACATTACAGGGCTCTCCTGAGGGCTGAGTGGAATAATGGGTAATAGAGCTTTTTGTAAATTCAACACTTGTATCCAATGACACCTGGAGGTGAACATGGCCTAGAACATGAAGAAGGGGCTCCAGCACCCAGGAGTCCTTGCTCATGCCAGATATCTTCCCTACCTGTCTAGGGCCTAGGACCTGGGGCACTGCTCCGATTCCAGCTCTCTCTCTCTGCCCCAGTCCAGACTCCTTAGCATCCTACCACCAGTTGCTGCTAACAACCTAACATTTTATTTTATGAAACACCACCAAACTCTTCCAGTATTCCCCATCTCAATAAATGGCAGCTCCATTCCTCCCATTGTTCAGGCCAAAAACTTGGAGCCGTTCCCAACATCTCTGTCTCTCTCACTCCTCCTATCCAACCCATCAGCAAGTCCTTCTAACTATATCCAGAATCCAGCTACTCCTCACCATTTCTATAACCACCACCCCCTGCCAAACATGTCACCTGATACACCAACATGATTTCTTTACATGACTTTTTTCAACAAGCCATTTGCCCGGATCCAATGTCCAACTCTGGATACAATTTCTTATGCTGCCACCAGCATTGTGTGCAACATTTTCCACAGGTTATATAACACATTATTATATAATAAGTAGGCATGATGCCTGCCTAACAGCACTATGTTACAATCACATCATAAGCAATCTGTGAGCATCATCTGTCCCCTGCGTCCCAATACCTAGACCTGACCAAGGTCTACCATGGCATGTGACATCTAGAACTACTAAGCTCTTCACAACAAGGAGGGGACACTGCCGAACACTGAGGTTTGCAGAAGAGTAAAATAAAGTATACATGGTCCTCTATGATATTGTTGTACCATCTAATTTAATCAAGCCTTGAACTGCCAGGCCTGTCATGTCAGATAATAAAGACTTTATTGCTTGAACTATTAGTTGGCTTTTCTGTTGCAGCAAAAACATCCTTATCAATATAACAGCTATAACTAGGAAGGAGGGTGGCAACTTAGAATAAAGACAAATACAATAGGTCAGTTAAAAATAAAGTCATAAAATGATTTTAGAAACCCAGCATAGGAACAGAATAGATGATGCCACCAAAAATCTGAGCTCAGGTAAACATCAGCATTAAATTTAAAGTTCCCAACTACAAAGAGAGAGAGAGAGGGAGAAAGGTATACCAACTCTTTGGAATGAGAAAACCTTTTCCTGATGTTAATTCCATGAGATATTAACCATGAAAAGATAAAGGACACAGAATAACATAATGGAGGCACAGTGTGTCTGTAACAAAAACTGTTGATGCTTCACCAAATATCCATGTGCTCCTATTTCCCAGCCCCCATAAATCCCAGTGGGATTGTGTCACTAATTTTTTTTTAAATGGGAAAATTTGTAGCTGCCACTACTTTACTTAAAACTATCGTTTAGTCCCAGGGCACCTGGGTGGCTCAATCAGTTAAGCATCTCACTTTGGCTCAGGTCTTGGTCTCAGGGTCCTGGGATTGAGCCCCACATCGGGCTCCCTGCTCAGCCAGGAGTCTGCTTCTCCCTCATCTTCTCCCTCTGCCCCTCCCCCTGCTTGTGTGCTCTCTGTCTCTCTCTCTCTCAAATAAATAAATAAAATCTTTTAAAAAAACTATATTTTAGTCCCTGAACTGTGTCAAGTTGTTACTCTTTTTTTTTTTTAATTCCACTTAACAGTTAACATACGGTGTTACATTAGTTTAGGGGGCACAATATAGTGATTCAACAATTCTATACATTTACTCAGTATTCATCATGGTAAGTTTACCCCTAATTCTATTCACCTATTTCATCCAGACCCCCACCACCTCCCCTCTGGCGACCATCAGTTTGTTCTCTATAGTTAAGAGTCTGTTCTTTGGTTTGTCTCTTTTTCTCTTTGTTCATTTGTTTTATTTCTTAAATTCCACACATGAGTAAGGTCATATGGTATTTGTCTTTCTCTGACTTATTTCATTTGGCATTATACTCTCTACTTCCATCCATGTTGTTGCAAATGGCAAGATTTCATTCTTTTTTATGATGGAGTAATATTCCATTATACATATATATACACCACACCTTCTTTATCCATTCATCTATTGATGAATACAGGGGTTGCTTCCATAATTTGGTTATTGTAAATAATGCTGCAATAAACATAGGGGTGTATATATCTCTTCATATTAATGTTTTTGTATTCTTTGGGTAAATACCCAGTAGTAGAATTACTGGATCATATGGTAGTTCTATTTTTAATTTTTTGAGGAACCTCCATTATGTTTTCCACACTCCACCAACTTGCATTCCCACCAACAATGCACGGGGGTTCCTTTTTCTCTAAATCCTCACCAACACTTATTGTTTCTTGTGTTTTTTATTTTAGCCATTCTGACAGGTGTGAGGGAATCTCATAGTGGTTTTGATTTGCATTTTCCTGATGATGAGTGATGTTGAGCATCTTTTCATATGTCTCTTGGCCATCTGGATATCTTCTTTGGAGAAAGTCTGTTCATGTCTTTGGCCCATTTTTAATTGGATTACTTGGGTTTTCTGATGTTGAGTTGTATAAGTTCTTTATATGTTTTGGACACTAACTCTTTATCAGATATGTCATTTACAAATATCTTCTCCCATTCAATAGGTTGTCTTTTAGTTTTGTTGATGGTTTCTTTTGCTGTGCAGACGCTTTTTATTTTGATGTAGTCCCAGTTTATTTTTGCTTTTGTTTCCTTTGCCTCTGGAGACATATCTAGAAAAATGTTGCTACAGCCAATGTCAGAAAAAATACTGCCTGAGCACTCTTCTAGGATTGTTATGGTTTCAAGTCTCTTGTTTAAGTCTTTAATCCATTTTGAGTTTATTTTTGTGTATGGTGTTCAGTTTTATTCTTTTGCATGTAGCTGTCCAGTTTTCCCAGCACCATTTGTTGAAGAGACTGTCTTCTCCCATTGCATATTCTTGCCTCCTTTATCAAAAACTAATTGGTCATATAATCATGGGTTTATTGCTGGGCTCTCTGTTCTGTTCCACTGATCCATGTGTCTATTTTCGTGCCAGTACCATACTGTTTTGATTACTACAGCTTTGTAGTATATTTTAAAAACTGGGATTGTGATATTTCCAGTTTTGTTCTTCTTTTTCAGGATTGCTTTGGCTATTCGGGGTCTTTTGTGGTTCCATACAAATTTTAAGATTATTTGTTCTAATTCTGTGAAAAATGCTGTTGGTATTTTGATAGGGATTTCATTCAATCTGTAGATGGCTTTGGTAGTATGGACACTTCAATAATATTAGTTCTTCCAATCCATGAGCATGGAATATCTTTCCATTTGTATCGCCTTTAATTTCTTTCATCAACATTTTATAGTTTTCAGAGTACAGGTCTTTCACCACCTTAGTTAAGTTTATTCCTAGGTATTTTATCTTTTTTGGTGCAGTTGTAAATGGGATTGTTTTCTTAATTTATCTTCCTGCTACTTCATTATTAGTGTATAGAAATGCAACAGATTTCTGTATATTGATTTTGTATCCTGCAACTTTACTGAGTTCATTTATCAGTTCTAGTCGTTTTTTGGTGGAGCTGTTAGGGTTTTCTACATACAGTATCATGTCATCTGCAAATTGTGAAAGTTTGACTTGTTCCTTACCAATTTGGATGCCTTTTATTTCTTTTTCTTGTCTTTTTGCTGTGACTAATAGTTCCAGTACTATGTTCAATAAAAGTGGTGAGCGTGGACATCCTTGTCTTGTTCCTTATCTTAGAAGAAAAGCTCTCAGTTTTTCACCATTGAGTATGATGTTAGTTGTGAATTTTCATATTTGGCCTTTGTTAGTTGAGGTTTGTTACCTCTAAACTTTCTTTGTTGGGGGTTTTTATCATGGAATGGATGTCATATTTTGTCAAATGTTTTTTCTGCATCTATTGAGATGATCATACAATTTTTATCCTTTCTCTTATTGATGTGATCACACTGATTGATTTGCAAATATCGAGCCACACTTGCATCCCAAGAATAAATCTCACTTGAGTGTGGTGAATGGTTTTTTTAATGTATTGTTGGATTCAGTTTGCTAATATTGTGTTGAGGATTTTTGCATCTATGTTCATCAGAGATATTGGCCTGTAGTTCTCTTTTTTTGTACTGTCTTTATCAGGGTGATGCTGGTTTCACAGAATGAATTTGGAAGCTTTCCTTCTTTTATTTTTTGAAATAGATTGAGAAAAACAGGTATTAACTCTTCTTTAAATGTTTGGTAGAATTCACCTGTGAAGCTATCTTCACTGGACTTTTGTTTGTTGGGACTTTTTAAATTACTTTTTCAATTTCATTCCTGATAATCATCTGTGTCAGTTGATATTTCTCCTCTTTGATTTCTTGCTTGACCTATTCATTGTTTAGTAACATGTTATTTAACCTCCGTGTATTTGTGTTCTTTCCAGATTTTTTCTTGTGGTTGGTTTCTTTTTTTTTTTTAAGATTATTTCTTTATTTATTTGACAGAGAGAGACAGCGAGAGAGGGAACACAAGCAGGGGGAGTGGGAGAGGGAGAAGCAGGCTTCCCACTGAGCAGGGAGCCCAATGTGGGGCTCAATCCCAGGACCCTGAGATCATGACCTGAGCCAAAGACAGACGCTTAATGACTGAGCCACCCAGGCACCCCTTGTGGATGATTTCTATTTGTGGTTGGAAAAGATGCATGGTACAACTTCAATCTCTTTAAATTTGCTGAGACTTGTTTTGTGGCCTAATATGTGATCTATTCTGGTGAATGTTCCATGTCATGTCACTAATTCTTAACAATGGAATATGAGCTGAAGTGATGTGTCACTTCTAATCCAAAAAGGATGTACCTTATCCACATTCTCTCTCCCATCCATGCAGTGGTAACCAAGTACTCCAAGACATCAGGGTTGTGAAAGAAAAACAACTTGGACTCCTGAGTCACCTTTTGGAGGAGAGCCAAGCAGGGGAGCTACCCAACCTACATCAGCCTGTGATATAAAAGAGAAATAAACCTTTGCTGTGGTAAGCCCCTGAGATTTTCAGGTTTATCTGTTTCACAGAACAGCTTAGCCTAGCCTGGCTACTACAGTCTACTTAATTAAGATTCTGGAATCAAGAATGTCATTTAAAATAGATAACTAAAGTTTAATTCTTCTAAGTTGACCACACCCTTCCTTTTACATAACCATCCTCAGCCTGTCTCCCACACATACACAGAAATACACACTTTGGCATCTTTCTTGAGTCCACTAGGCAACCTATATCTCTAATAGATGCCCCCTTCCCAGGGAAGTCTTTTTCACATCAATTCCATTTCATCCTTTCTCTGCAGCAGTTGAAAACAGAGAAGGAAGATGAGGGTAAGTTTAAAACACAAATTTAAATGATGATAAGAAAGAGAAAATCAGGGCACCTGGGTGGCTCAGTTGGTTAAGCGACTGCCTTCAGCTCAGGTCATGATCCTGGAGTCCCGGGATCGAGTCCCACGTCGGGCTCCCTGCTCAGCAGGGGGTCTGCTTCCCCCTCTGCCCTCTTCCCTCTCGTGCTCTCTGTCTCTCATTCTCTCTCTCTCTCAAATAAATAAATAAAATCTTTAAAAAAAAAAAGAAAGAAAAGAAAGAGAAAATCACCTGAATGTTGTATATATATTAGGAGAATCCTCTATTTTTCAGCAACAAAAATCATATCACACTAAATATATCACTTCAAATGCTCTGTTAAGAACTCAACAATCCATTGCTATAAAAAGTTTGCCAAGCCAAAAATATTTGAGATCTCCAAACAAGAGATTTTTCTTGACTAAAAAAAAAATAATTAGCACATACATTATTTCAACTATATAAAAATAAACTCTGAAGGAGCTGAACACTGAGGGGATAAATGGAATAGACATGCAATGAAACACTGTTGAATTTCATCATTTCCGGGGCCAATTTACACATTTTTCCTCCCTCTGTCTTCCTGGGTATAATGCAAGTACTGATCTTCCTTTACTTGAGCTGCTCCAGCCATTACCCTGGAGATGTTTAACACTGAGGCATCCTTCCTGTTAGATGACTAGGGAAGGAGTTGATAGATCTCTAATTCTAACCTGAGCCCCCTTTACCGCCACTCGTACCCAGGACACTATCTCTCAAAATGACCACTAATTTCCTTTGTGAACCTTGAGTCTTTCCCCCTTAAGTTCCTATTATTAAGTTCCTGCTTATGAGTTTATAGGAATCTTTCTTTGGTCCCTATTTTAATTTATTGTTCCTAAAATTATTATTATTACTAGTCCTGCACTCCCTCCCCCCAAAAAACCCTACCCCCTAAGCTTAGGGCATACACCCAAGTGTAGTTAATAATACTAAGTATTCATTCATCAGGCCATATGCTAGCAGTTTTTCTACAGCATCTTGAAATCCCCACAACCATAACTCTAAGGTAGGTACCAGTATTAGCCCCATTCTGCAAGTGAGGAAACTGAAACCCAAAGGTTAGGTAACTTGCTCAGAGTTTCTAGGCTAGGAAGTGGCAGGGTCACTGCTGCCTGACACTATGTAATTTAAGGAATTAAATGTGCCACAGTATAATGGGTTTTAATAAACGAATGTCTTGTCTAGGGGCCAGACAGTGAGAGTGATCATTGGGCCGACAGACCACATGATGTTCCTATCTGTCTAGGGCCTCCCAGGCTTGGGTGGATGGGGCAGCACCTGCTCAAAAGAGACCTGAGGATGTGTGTGCATGCATGACAGTGGCAAGTGCAGGGAGGGGAAGCTGGCCCGGCCAGGAAAACGTATTACCCAAGTCAGTCCATACATGGGCAGCTTGGATTAAAAAAGATTAATTTTTTCCACCGGTAAATCAAGAAAAACAAATGTAAACTTCATAATTTTTGGTGTTAGCCAAATGGTTAGATAGGCTAATCCAAAAACTGAGTGCCCACACAAGAGAATCCAATTTATGTGATGTCTGCTCTGGGAGGACTGGGTCGGAGGAAAAAAATCAGAAGGGCTCCTTTAAGGAGTTTCACCACCTGCTGACCATCTTCTCAGTGCTGGTTTGATCCAGCCTCATTTCCCCCATCACACCCTCCCTCCAGAATCAGAGTTAAATCAATCTCCTTTTTGGAAGTTTCTTTATTCTTTTGTATCTACGGTATATTCAAAATAAGGGAAAAAGACAAGGTTCCAGTTCTTTGAAGAGGTAATACATATATATATATATGTATATATATTTGATCCAAGATAAATATAATCAAGCTCACACTCATTTATTTAATCAATATGTAAAGTTATAAACTAAATTTAACATCAATTCTCAAACCTTGAATTGAAGAAGAGCACCCTCCTCAGGCCACAACAAACTTACGGAGTTATATTAACAGTGCTAAACTGTCACTTAGCTTCCGAGATGAGAAAGTTGTGCAACAGTAAGTGAAAATTAAATAAGTATATGCCAGCCATCCCATAATTACCCCCCAAAGTCATCTTAACTCAAATTCTCACTTAATAAAGGCAATTGTTGGGCAGTGTTTTGTGTGGGGAAAAGAACATTAAAGTCAAAATGTTTTAGTTCAAGTTCCACCACTAACTGTGTGACCTTGAGTAAGCTGATGAACCTCTCTTAGTCTCCATTTACTCATCTCTAAGATGGGTATAATCCTTCCTAAGTCTGCCTCACTAGGGTCCAATAAAATACATCTCAAATAATTAAATAAAATACATCTCAAAGTACTTCATAAAATACAAAGCAATTAAAAAAAATACAAAGCAGTTAAAAAAATACAAAGCAATTCTAAATGTCAGGTATTATTAGTATTAATCTTTACTGATACAGCATGAGGAATCACTTCATTTTGTTCAGACCTAGAACATCATACTAGAGAAAAAAGACATTTGTTATTTTTGTATACTAGATATCCACTTGTTTAAAAGGTGAATAAAATCTTCACAATTACAGGGGCGCCTGGGTGGCTCAGTTGGTTAAGCGACTGCCTTCGGCTCAGGTCATGATCCTGGAGTCCCGGGATCGAGTCCCACATCGGGCTCCCTGCTCAGCAAGGAGTCTGCTTCTCCCTCTGACCCTCCTTTCTCTCATGCTCTCTGTCTCTCATTCTCTCTCTCTCAAATAAATAAAATCTTAAAAAAAAAAAAAAAATCTTCACAATTACAAAAACAAAAGCAAAACACTGATTCTGCACAGGATCTTTGCCACACATAAAGATGTGCACTTCAGACTCACATCTTAGATGATCTGCTTTTCAGCTCCTTGTCAGGCTTTGAATCATTTAGGTCAGTATCAACAAAGATTCATTAAGCATCAGAGGTAGGGCACTGTCTTAGGAATTTAAAATTTTTTTTTAAAAGATTTTATTTATTTATTTGAGACAGAGAGAATGAGATAGAGAGAGCATGAGAGGGAGGAGGGTCAGAGGGAGAAGCAGACTCCCTGCCGAGCAGGGAGCCCGATGCGGGACTCGATCCCGGGACTCCAGGATCATGACCTGAGCCGAAGGCAGTCGCTTAACCGACTGAGCCACCCAGGCGCCCCTGTCTTAGGAATTTAAAGAGAGCTCAGTGAAAAGCACTGAATTTGTATTTAAGTCTTAGATGCTGGGAGGCACCTCAAGAGATCATCGACTGTACCGAGTAAGTTTCTCTTACAGCTCCTGTGTCAGAGAAAGATCTCAAAAGATAAAAATCTGTTAATTATGATTAACCTCTAGAAAGTGTGGTTAAAAGTAGGACCATCACATCTATAAATGCATGTTGCTTTGTCATCTAAGGAATCAAACAAAATGATCTGAAAAAGCTGGTAAATTTTTTTAAAGACTGAAGGCAAAAAGTATAGTCAAAGCCTTAGTTTCAAAGAACATCCTAGGGGCGACTGGGTGGCTCAGTCATTAAGCGTCTACCTTCAGCTCAGGTCATGATCCCAGGGTCCTGGGCTCCCTGCTCGGCAGGAAGCCTGCTTCTCCCTCTCCCACTACCCCTGCTTGTGTTCCCTGTCTCACTGTGTCTCTCTCTGTCAAATAAATAAATAAAATCCTTTAAAAAAAAAAAAAAAGAACATCCTAGAGATAATGATGCCCAGCCTAACACAAAACTTCAGACTCCTTTGCTTGCACCTCACCCCCCCAGCAACTTTGTAAACAATGTATCTTGCACAGCTTTAAATGAAATATCTAATTTTATCACCATAATTATAAATATTTTCAAAGGAAATAATTTTTGGTATTGATATTTTTAAATGTACACAAGTGAATCTAAATATCATAGTAATTTCATACCCATTTATCACACATTAATAAACAAGCTCCTCTTTAAAAGTTAAAAATGTTACATCCTTCATCCTTCTCCTTTAACTCTGACTGAACCAGTCAGGGTTCAGTGAAAGAAACAGATGCCCCTGGGGGCACCTGGTTGGCTCAGTCAGTGGAGCATGCGATTCTTGATCTTGGGGTTGTGAGTTCGAGCCCTACACTGGGTGTAGAGATTACTTTATAAATAAATAAATAAATAAATAAATAAATAAATAAATAAATAAATAAATAAATAAATAAATAAATTTTTAGAAAAGAAACAGAAGCCCCTCAGGGCCTTTTAAGTAGAAAGGAATTTAATACAAAGATTTACGTTCTTACAAAATCACCAGAACAAGCTCTAAGTGGACTTCCCAACGTCCAGCCTGGGCAAATCTACAGAGATGCCTCACCTCACTTCCTAGGGCTGGTGTGGGGGTGAAGGGAGTGACTGTTAATTGGGGAAGTAACTTCACTGGAACATAGCCCTGTCCGTTCGGGTATTGTCTGTGCTTTTGTACTATAAGCGAGAGTTGGATAGTTGTCACACAGACTGTGTGATCCTCAAAGTCTGAAATATTTACTATGGGCCCTTTAAGAAAAAGTTTGCCACTCTCCCTTTTATTCAAAGATGCAATGTTGAACTGTCAGAAGCAATATGTAATTTTTCACCTTCTCTTCTTGAAATGAAACTAAATAAGCACCCAGGGCACAGAATGAGACACTAAGGAAAACAAGTCCTCACCAAGCTGTTTTTCATTAACTAGTAAGAATTGTAAAAATACAAGGTCCTCCTTGCAGGTTGGAATTTCCCAGCATGCTTCTTTACAAACTTTAAATATGTGAAATCTAAGAAAGATAAACAACAGTTTTATTTTTAAATGGTAATATTTATAGTACACCAGAAACTGCATCTTTGGCAACTATCTAAACTTATGATGAAAAATTTTAGATGTGAACTTAAAAATGTATGTGGAGAACATGCTGGTTTTGTTTGTTTGTTTCAAAAGTTTGAGAGAGGACATACAAGCAAAAAAGTTTAAAGGCCACTGGCCTAAAGAAGAAAATCATCTTTGATTTTCAGCAAGAGCCCCAGGTGGAGTTATAAACTCCCCCTTCCCAATTGGAATTATTAGAATTGCCCTCAAAGTTAGCTATCTTCTTTCATTATTTTTTAAAGATTTTTTTTTTTTTAAGAGAGAGAGAGAAAGTGCAAGAGTGTGTGGAGGGGCAGGGGAGGGGCAGAGGGAGAGAGAGAATCTCAAGCAGGCTCCACACCCAGCGCAAAGCCCGATACAGGGCTTGACCTCACGACCCTGAGATCATGACCTGAGCCGAAATTAAGAATCGGTCACTTCACCAACTGAGCCACCACCCAGGCGCCCCATCTTCTTTTATTATTATACAGGTACATAGTACTTCTGTTCATTCGGTATATCACATTACAGAGGTTTCCAGAAGACTTGTATGTACAAATCATTCTGTTATAGATACATAAGTGAAAAAGCAAACTAACATTTCTTGAGCATCTATTATTTACCAGATTCTCTACATCAATCATCTTATTAATTCCTCATAATTGTACTGTGGGGTACATATTATTATATTAATCCTATTTTTCGGCTAAGAAACAAAACTGAGTTTAGGTAATGTACTTAAGCCCATACAGCCAAACTAGGATTCAAACCCAAGACTGACACCAAAGCCCGTGCACTTTCCACTCCCTGCACTGCTGGGTTCAGCTTTCTTATACCTCAGGCCTGTACTTACAGGTCTCTGAATCCATGACATGCAAGGATTCGGGAACCTACAGTGATAATACTTAGTCCCTAAAAGTCACTGGTACTTAGCTCCCCTCCAGTCATCAGTTAACAGGAGCAAACAATGGAACGACCAGCAGGGCACCAGCACCAGCCACTCAGAACCGATGCCAGGCTAAAGACAGGTACAGGGCTACCTGGGTTTACCAGCTGAACATCAGCCCTGACTATACCCCAAACCATAGCATTTTTAGAAAAACTGAAAAGGATAAACCTGCCCAACCACCTCAGTTTTCAGATAAAGAAGCTAAAAGCTAAGAGATTCATGTCTTGCCAAATATGACACCACCAGGTACTGGCTTGGCCAGATTAGAGCACCAGTCTCCGGAATCTCCCATATTGTAATGATGGATTGAGGAGTGTGTGAATGACTGACCTAACTCTGCTTTCTTTCTTTTAGAATCTAAAAGAACGCGAGGTAGCTTCATGTTTACAGTCTCCAACACTAGAGCATGAGCATTTCAGGACAGCTTCAAAAAAGCAATAAATCTGTGACTATCTGTTAAATGATTCCAGTCCTGATAACTTGTCCTACTTCTCTTCCCTTTGTACCTCACATCCACTGCTGGCATCTGACCAAGGGAGAACAGTGCACCTTACAGTGCAGGCAAAAATCCTAACTGCAGTCTGATTCAGGAGGTCTGAGGTGAGGGCCAAGATTCTGCATTTTTAATAAGCTCCCAAGTCCAAGTGATGCCAGTGAGTAGGAGGGACTTAGACAACATTATATAAGGAGTATTACTTTATACAAGGATTTTTCTAAATTAAAAAACAAAAAAGAGGGTTTGTGGGTGGCTCAGTTAAGCGTCTGCCTTCTGCTCAGGTCATGATCCCAGAGACCCAGGATCGAGCCCACATCAGGCTCCCTGCTCAGCAGAGAGTCTGCTTCTCACTCTACTCCTCACCCTGCTCACACTCTCTCTCTCACTCTCTGTCTCTCAAATAAATAAAATCTTAAAAAAAAAAAAAAAAGAAAAGATGGTGTTTAGGATTACCCAAATTAAGACAATTTGTAAAATCTATATTTTTGAGCACTGAACTCTAACCAGTAAGCAAGTAGCTTCATCTGATATACTGGGAAATGGAATTATCACAACTCTTTAGGAAAACAAAAACAAAAACCAAAAAAAAACCTATTATATGAACATACCTACCCTGGATTACATTATCTCTCATATACGTTAATAAAGGTAATGCTACTGCCTAGAAAAATACCTACTAAAAATGTATGCTGCATTTTTCTCATAGTAAGAAATTCATGAGACTCTGTTTCTCTTTTACTTAATACATTACTCTTTACACTGCTTTCTAAAAACAACTCCACCACCAAGTGGACAATACAAAAATTAGTTTATGTGATATAATATTCAGGTTTTCTCCAATTCTACCCTCCAACTTCACAGGTTAGTGAAGGATTGATTATTAATTCTGGGCTAATTAATAGAGCCCCAGCAGGACTCTCTAATTCAAGATGGACACCCTCAAAAGATAAGCCATATCAAAGAATCATTTTCCAGGACCTTTCAAACAATGGCATCTGACAGAACCGACATTGCTGATTAGGGAATGTATAACAAGTAAATATTTCCTCCATGACACCACAATGATTAGAATACACAGTTAAAGCAGTTTCTTAACATATGAACTAATGCTAAGTATTAATTCACAACCACAGATCTTGAACAATGAAAGCAACATGGTTTTCACTGCTTTTATCTTGGGTTTTTATAATTCTATACCTACTTCAAAAAGAGGGAAACAGAAACAAGCAACATTATAGGGAAGTCTAATAGTGAGAGCACCAAGGCCCTCCCACCATCGTGCCCCTCCCCTGACGCTGTCATGTAATTTATTTTGGCCAACAGGAAATTAGCAGATGTAACACAAGCAGAGGCTTGGAAGGAGCTTGCCTGATTGAGTTGATTTATTCCTGCTTCTCTGCTATCACATGAGCACATGCCTCAAACAGTCTTCTGCATTTATCTATCTATCAATTTATAGAATTTGTATTTGGGATTCTTGCCTCTATAAATAATTTCCCTCTAAGGACTTTTTTTAGCTATATCCTACATTTTGGCACACTGTATTTTCACTTTGATTTATCTGAAAGTATAGATGAATTACTCGTGATTTCTACTTTGACCCACTGGTTAATTTAGGAATGTGTTATTTAATTTTCATATATTTTGAATTTTCCAAAATTCCTTTTGTTATGGATTTCTAATTTTATTGATTTGTAGTTATAGAACATATTTTGTAACGATTTCAATCCTTTCAAACTTACTGAGGCTTTTTCTATGGCCCAATATATGGTCTATCCTGGAGAATATTCCATGTGCACTTGAGAAGAATCTGTGTTGTCTGTTAGTCTGGTTGGTGTATAGTGTTATACAATTCTTCTATTTCCTTGTTGATTATCTGCCTATTTATTCTACCTATTATTGAAAGTGGGGCAGTAAAGTCCCAACTATTATTTTTTAATTTTTTTTTCCTTCAAAACTCCTTTCTGGGAGCTTTAAATTCATATAATGGGACACTCTGTTATTCTGTGCAGATGTGTATGTCTTCCTGATGAATTATAAAACATCCTCTTTGTCTCTAGTAACGGTTTTTGTCTCAGAGTCCATTTGTCTCACATTAGTATACCTATACCACCTCTTTGATTGCTATTTGCAAAGTGTATCTTTTTGCATCCTTTTACTCTCAAACTATTTGTGTCTTTTAATCTAAAGTGAGTCTCCTGAAGACAGCATACAGTTGGATCATGTTTTTTAATTCATCCTACCGATATCTGCCTTTTAATTGGAGTATAATCCATTTATATTTAATTACTGATAAGATTTACATCTCCAAATTTTGCTCCAAATTACATTCTCTTGCTCCAAATTACAATCTCCAAATTACATAATTTTGCTATTTGTTTCCTACGTATCTGACTTTTTTGGTTCCTTGATTCCTCTGATACAGCCTTTTGTGTTAAATATTTTCTGGTGTACCATCTTAACTCCCTTGTCAATTCTTTTATTATATATTTTTGAGTTTGTTTCTTACTGGTTGCCCTGGTGATTACCAGTAACATCTAAATTTATAGCAATCTGGTCCTGATTAATACCAACTTGATTTCAATAGTATATTTTAAAAACTGCTCTAAATAACTCCATTCCCCACTACTCCTCTATGTTGTTATTATCATACACTATATCTGTAAACATTGTGTGCTCATCAACATACATTTATAGTTATAGCTTTATGCAGT
The DNA here is from genome assembly GCF_029215605.1 of Mirounga angustirostris. NCBI lineage: Eukaryota > Metazoa > Chordata > Mammalia > Carnivora > Phocidae > Mirounga > Mirounga angustirostris. The sequence continues at coordinate 65,594,288 of NW_026991710.1, forward strand.
TTGTCTTTTAAATCAGATATGGGGGAAGGAGTCACAAAGAAAAACTACATTTATATTATCATTTAAATTTAACTATGTGTTTACTGGTGTTCTTTATTTCTTTATGTGGATTTGAATTACTATATAATGTTCTTTTATTTAGTTTTTCTTACAGGGCAGATCTGCTAATGATGAACTCTCTCAGTTCCTGTTTATCTGGCAGTGTTTTAATTTCTCCTTGCCAGATACTGAATTTGTGGTTGACAGTGGTGTTTTTTTCTTCCTTTTTTTTTCTTTCTTCTTTCTTTCTTTCTTTCCTTCAGCATTTTGAATATGTCATTCAACTGTCTTCTGGCTCCTCTGGCTTTTGATAAGAAATCAGCTGTTAATGTTATTGGAGTTCCTATATATGTAATGAGTCCCTTCTCTCCTGCTATTTTCAAGATTCTATCTTTGCCTTCAACTTTCAACAGTTTCATTACCATATGTCTAGGAGTGGATCTCTTTGAGTTTACCCTATGTGGAGTTTCTTTAACTTCCTGGATGTGTAGATGAATATTTTTCATCAAATTTGTGAAGTTTGCAGGCATTATTTCTTCATGTACTTTCTCTCCCTTTTCTTGCTCTCCTCTCCTCTGGGACTTCCATTATGCTTATGTTGGTATCATTTGTTGGTGTCCCACTGGTTTGTGAGGTTTTGTTCACTTTTGTTCGTTCTTTTTTTCATTCTGTTCCCCAGACTGAATAATATCAGCATATCTGTCTTCAAGTTCCCTGATTCTTTTTTCTGCATCTTCAACTGCTGTTGAGGTCCTCTAAGTGATTTTTTTTTTTCATTTCAGTTTTGTACTTTAAAGGCCAAAATTTATATTTGTTTCCTTTTCATAATGTCTTTCTCTTTATTGATATTCTCTATTTAGTGAAATGTCACTATAACACATTAATTCTTTAGATAGGGTTTGCTTTAGTCTTTGGAATATTTAAAACAGCCGATTTAAACTCTTTGTCTTGGGAGGCACCTGGGTGGCTCAGTTGGTTGAGTGTCTGACTCTTGGTTTCAGCTCAGGTTATGATCTCAGGGTCCTGAGATCAAGCCCCACGCCAGGCTCCATGCTCAGTGGGGAGTCTGCTTGAGATTCTCTTCCTTTCCCTCTGTTCCTCCCCCTGCACTCTCTCTGTCTCTCTCTCAAATAAATAAATCTTAAAATAAATAAACAAACAAATAAATAAATAAGTAAAGTCTTTGTCTTGTAAGTCCAACATCTGGGGTTCCTTAGGAACAATTTCTATTGATTGCTTTTTTCCTTTTATGGAACATATTTTCTTGTTTCCATGTATGTCTCATGATTTTTTGTTAAGAACTAGACATTTAAAATAATATGCTGTGACAACTCTGACAATCAGATCCAACATCCCCACCTATAGAGTTTATTGTTGTTGCCACTTGTTATAGTAACAGTTTGTTCAGTGACTTTCCTGAACTAATTCTGTAAAGTCTACATTCTTTGTCATGTTAGTGTCTCAGTTAGCTTATTGGTCAACTAATGACTGGACAGAAATATCCTTAAATAGCTGGAACTAATCAATCTCCCAGGCTTTGCTGTGAGCAGCTCTGTGTAAGTGTTAGAGCATGCCTTTAAAACTCTGTCCATGGGATGTCTGGATGGTGCAGTCAGTTAAGTGTCCAACTCTTGGTTTTGGCTCAGGTCATGATCTCAGGGTCATGGGATCGAGCCCCAAGTCAGGCTCTGCGCTCAGTGCAGAGTCTGCGTGAGATTCTCTCTCCCTCTCTCTGCCCCCCCACTTGTGCTCTTTCTCTCTCTAAAATAAATAAATCATAAAAAAAAAAAACCTCAATTTATAATTCCACCTAGGCCTTCACTTCCTACTTGCATAAAATCTCAAGGTCAATCACACATGAGAGCTTAGAGCCTTCTCACATCTTTCCCAAGCATGCTCAGAACTCTTTCATATAACATGGACTTCTAGATTACCAGAAATATGTCAGAACTTTTCAAAGTCCTTACGGACAGTGCATTCACCAGCTATTTCTTTTAAGCTTTTGGTTTAGTCTACTGTTTTCCCAACTGTTACCCATCACCTACAGCAACTGCAAGTTGAAACCCTTGCCTATAATTGTTTTGACAATGTCCCCTGTGGGAGGAGAAGGTTTTTAGCATTGAGTGAGCTCTGAATCAGCCTCGTAAGTGAACTCTTCTGAAGAACCACTAGACAGATCAGATAATGACAATTCTATGAGAATGGGGCTTTGAAACAGTTCCAAATTCATTCTGCCCTCTCGGGTAGCTGCCAAGTTGCCCCCAGGAATATGAACTGTTATTAAGACTACTGCATAGGGGCACCTGGGTGGCTCAGTCATTGGGCGTCTGCCTTCGGCTCAGGTTGTGATCTCAGGGTCCTGGGATGGAGCCCCGCATCAGGCTCCCTGTTCGGCGGGAAGCCTGCTTCTCCCTCTCCCGCTCCCCCTGCTTGTGTTCCCTCTCTCGCTGTGTCTCTCTCCGTCAAATAAATGAATAAAATCTTAAAAAAAAAAAAAAAAAACTACTGCATAACTGGAAAGTGGGGGGGTGGGATTAGGATAAGTTAAAATGCCACAGAGCTCACTATTCTTACTAAGATTCAGCCACTTAAATGATCCTTAGGTTAGTAAGCCTTTGGTTAACGTCTAGATTTCTAAACATTTAATTCTGAATTTTTTTTAAGTACAGATGACATATATTAGTTTCAGCTATACAACACAGTGATTCAACAATTGTATGTTACAAAATAAATTCAAAAAAAGATGCCTTTTTTTCATTGCTTTTATGAAGGGGAATATTTTTGGAGGTCCTTTATTCTGCCATTTTTTCTGACATTCTCCCATAACCTTTTTTAAGCCAAATAACCCAAACTATGGCTAAGTACAAAAGCACTAGCAGCCAGACACCAGCATCATGGAAATGCAGAGTGAGGAGTTGGGAAGTAATAAAGACGTAACAAAAAGCCTTGTGTCTTCTGTGAAATTGCCCCATAAGGCCCATTCAGAATATCCTCTAATTTCCAACACCTCTCTATCCTCCTTTAATTAAACCTGCTCTTCCTTAAACACCAGGACCAAGATGAATGGGAGTGAGCTAATTCAATCTTATTGATTCCAGGTTTGTTTAATCACTAGAGTTGCTATTTTGTTTAATTACTAAAGATTGTTTTCTACTATTTCTATTTCAAATACACCTTGACTCAGTTACAATATTTCTGCAGAGAAACGTGCTCTACATTCCAAACAGTTGGGTTAAAACTTTTTAAACCCAACAGACTTGTGAACAAAGAATTAGCTGTATGTCATTAATGGCTGAAACCCATACCGTAAAAAAAAATAAGTGGGAGAGCTGGTGACCTCTGAAGACCTTCACCTGGGTTTCGAAGGATGGAAGAAGAATTAGGAGAATGTGGCGGAAATTATACGAACAAAAGCTCCCAGCCTGGAATCACCATAATACGATCTCAGATTAGTAAGCAGACTAAATTGGCTATGGCGGTGATTGATGTGGAGAGAAGAAGAAGGTTAAAGTCAGGGAGATACTGGGGTTGGGGAAGACAATGGCAAACCTTAAACAACAGGCAGAGAATTTTGTACTTGACTTGGAGGACAACAGTTCACAACCATTTTATCTCCTCCTCCAATACACCTGAGAGAGGCAATCACTCCCAGTTACAGAAGTGGCTCACAATTCAAGAGATCCTCAACTATGAGGATGAGGTGGTGAGAATGGTATCAGAATCTCTGGTGGGGGTGCAGAAGGGAGGGACATGAGAGATTTCAGAAAGCCCCACTTGAGATTCTGCTATTCCTTCCTTAACCGGTCCACTCATTCCTCCACACCTCCTTCAGTGAGAATGGGAAGTCATAGGAGATCTCTGAAGGAAACAGTGTCCTTTTGAAAATCCTTCATGGCTGTATCTCATGGAGTAATTGCCTAATTTCTTGAACATTAGACAAGTCTATTTCAGCACTTTCCAAAATGGGACTCATGAAATACTCATCCCATAGATGCCATCTGTTAAAAATGTTCAGTTCACATAAGTTTGGGAAATTCCACATACATATAATATCCCCCTTTTATCAGAGATTCACAAACCGTATTTATTAGCCTGCTAAAGGATCTAAGAACTCCCACAGTAGAGAAATCTGTTCAATTTTTTAACAGCTTCCACACACTTATTTGATCACAGACTTATTCTCACTTAATATCTACCAACATCTTAGTATTCCACAGAAAAAACTGTCACACTGGCCTATATTAGCTTCTTTGTGGTTGCGGTGATGTCACATGTGATTCTGCACCTGCCATAGATCTGTTTATGCAAGACAATAAAGCAGGAAGTGCCCCTCTCCCCACTCTCTAGAAACCCCACTCCCTACAACCATTCTGTCCAGTCCTCATTTGCCTCTCCACTTCCTCATGCAGAGAGGAATCCAACCCCAGCCCTTTCAGTCCCCCCAAATGGCTTTATTCAGAGGGAATTGTGAATCAAGGCACCTGGGTTCCTCCGTGTTTTTCTGGGACCCTCACCAATGTCCATCCCCTGAATCTGAGCTAAGTAACTGAGCTGACTAAAAGAGAAACTAGCTTGGAGAACATGAGGGCACTTGTGGGTCTTCCTGTGTAATTAACTAGAGGAAAGGGAAGGGCTATGAAAAGCTGCTAAGCAAGGGGCAAAAGAAAAGATGAGAAGAGGCCTGGTGGGCCTGAATGAGTTACCAAAGAGAACAGGGCGAAGAGAACAAAAATGAGGAATGACCTTCTTCCTAGCTCTCACTTCCTTCCTCTGTAAAAGTCCTGACTGGCCATTTTCATTCTCCCCCAGTAACTGCACCTGCTTTCTCCTTCAAAGCTGTGCTCTGTGCTCCCTCTGCTGGCCACGACACAGCAGTTAGATTTAAAACCAACTAGACTAGAACAGTTCCGTTTGGGGGGCCTGCAGAGATGTCTGCCTCTACATACCCTCTCTTAAACCTGGCTATGCTTCCTAGCAAAGATGAGACTCCAACATCTTTTGTATTAGCAACAACAACAACAAAATGAAGGTAGGCAAATGGTTAAATAAATTATTGTGCTTCATACTATGAAATACAGCCACCAAAATTTGTCCACCACTGCATGAGGTGCTAGAGATAAAAAGATCGGTAATGGGGTGCCTGGGTGGTTCAGACGGTTAGGCGTCTGCCTTCGGCTCAGGTCATGATCCCAGAGTCCTTGGATCAAGCCCTGCATCGAGCTCCCCGCTCTGGGAAGCCTGCTTCTCCCTCTCCCTCTACCTGCTGCTTCCCCTGCTTGTACACTCTGTGTCAAAAATAAACAAAATCTTAAAAAAAAAAAATCCGTAATATTTGACCTCTGTTCTTGGGAAACTTATTATAGAGGAGAGCCCAAGAGATAACACATTTCTCAAAAGGAAGAATTTTAGAAGACTTCTGGATCATGTGCCTTGAATGGTGATTCAAATATGTTCACTGACTCTGTAGAGGGGCAGCTCACATAGGCTAGGCTGTGCTTTCTTAAATGTGCATCTTAATGGATACATCTGGTTCCATGACAGTACGGACTCATAACGATCATAATGGCCATCCACACTGGAACACCTACTGGGGGCCAGTCATAATACGCTTTATGTATGTTAGCTCATTTTCTTTTAATATTTTATTTACGTACTTATTTATTTGAAAGAGAGAGTAGGGGGGAGCAGAGGGAGAGGGACAAGAAGACTCCTCACTGAGCATGGAACCTGACGTGGGCTCGATCTCACAATCCTGAGATCATGATGTGAGCCGAAACCAAGAGTCAAACGCTCAACCGACTGAGACACCCAGGTGCCCCAAGCTCATTTTCTGAATTAAGTTCAGAGATGAGCCAAGAAAGAAACTAAGGTTCAGAAATGCCAAGATTACACAACTAAAAAGTGGCAAAGTCAGCATTACAGTCCAGGTCCGCTTGACTCCAAAGTCCCTTCAATCTCCCACTACACTATCTTCAATCATTATCTAGTTTTCACAAATATTGCGACCTGAGGTTCCCCTCCACTTGGCCTCTGAATATAATGGAAAAGCCTAATATGAGAGCCAACAATAGTATCCTACCTCCTGGTCACATGGAGGGTAGCACTCTGTGCTGTACGTGAAGCCCCTGGCCTTTAGGAGTTTACAATATAATGGAGCAGGAGCTATATGTAAAATAAATTAAATATAGCTGATGAGGGATAGAAGCAGAAAAATGTTCAACTTTAGCCCACAAGGCTGACCTGCATAGTTCCGATAAGGATCAAATATGTGCCGGTTGCTACATCCTGAAAGGGACTCATGACTGCCTGGGTATCTCACTGATAGTTAATATTGAACTGAATGATAAGCAAAAGAGAAATCTTGTGAAAGTAGTTTTACAAGTAGAAATTCAAAGAAGACATTTCTGATCTAATACCGCCTGCATGTCCCTTCCCCCCTGAGCACTAAGCATATAACCACCAGCTTCATACAGCAAAAGTGCAGCCCTTTCTGCCCACCTGTCCTGTCCCCACGCTACTTAAATAAACTTACTAAGTTGCATCAGACAACATCTCAAGAATTCTTTCTTGGCCATTGCGCTTGACAACCCCACATCACAGCCAACAGATTTTCTATATGCTAGAAACAGGGGCGCCTGGCTGGTATATGCCAGAAACAGCCAATTTGAAGACAAAATGGGGAACAAAATCCATAAACAAGAACCGCCAAGGGATGCCTGGGTCAGTCAGTCGGTTAAGTGTCTGCCTTCGGCTCGGGTCATGATCCCAGGGTCCTGGGATCGAGCCCCGCATCAGGCTCCCTGCTCAGCAGGGAGTCTGCTTCTCCCTCTCCCACTCCCCCTGGGTGTTCTCTCTCTCTCTAATAAATAAAATCCTTAAAAATAAATAAATAAATAAATAAACAAGAACAGCCAAAATACCCTAGAATAAAGATTTAAAAAAATTGGCAAACCTTTATGAAGAAACTTACAGCGCTTTTATAGGAAGATATAATAAAGAATAACTAGAAAGTCACCCCATGCTCCTGGATGAGAAGACTCAATACTGCAAATATATTAACTCTTTCCCATTTGTTCGACTTAAAGCAATTCAAGCTACAGTTATTGAATCATTGTGATATCAGCACAGAAACAGATGTGTTAATCAACTCTAAAATCCAATTAACAACGTTGTGGAAGAATTTAGTTTATAGCAAAAATGGCACTTCAAGTACGTGGCTTGAAACAACTGGCAGTACATTAGGAAAAACACATACTTCTCCCTCACAAGAGACAAAAAAACAACTTCCAGTTGGATTAAAGATTTAAACCAAAGTGACCATTAAAGAAGTATTTCCATATGGGAATAGGAAAGGAAACCTTGCCACTAAGTTCCAATATCATAATAAAAAGTAGGGACATGGTTCACTAAGTAAGAAACAAAAATGTCTGCAAAAGAATAGCCACCAGAAAAGGGGCGCCTGGGTGGTTCAGTCAGTTAAGCGTCTGCCTTCGGCTCAGGTCATGATCCCGGGGTCCTGGGATCGAACCCTGCATCGGGCTCCCTGCTCAGCGGGGACCCTGCTTCTCCCTCTCCCTCTGCCTGCCGCTCTGCCTGCTTGTGTTCTCTCTCTCTGTCAAATAAATAAATATTTTTTTAAAAAAAAATAATAGCCACCAGAAAGAAAAGGAAAATGATAAACCTCAGAGGAAATATTTGAAATATATGTGATAGTCAAAGAAAGCAATATTTTAATTTAAAAACAAAACAACAGATTTCCGAAAAAATAGTATGCATGTATCCGTTAATGTTAAATATAAAAATGTATCAAAACAGTCAAAAATAAATTAGATGATGATGATGATTAGTGGGTTTTTTATGGGTTGGTAAAAATAAAGAGACTTTTACTGCTGTATTGTTTGAATTACTACAGCAATTACATGCCATAAGAAAAAAATATATAAATATTCTCATTTTGAAGAACAACAGTGAGTAAAAGAGGAGTCCTTCAGAGGAGAACTTCAATACTAAAGAAGGAGCATTCTGAATCAGTGAGTGCTTGATGCTCTCCAGCTTGTGGAATATTTACAAACTCTGCAGTGACCTAAGAAATTGGATGATTCAAATCCTGGTGACTTTCCCGTCTGTGATGCTAACCTGTATAAAGCAATGACAGTAGATTCGCCAGTCAGTGAAAGTAGTCATGAAGTCTAAAAACTTGTGTTAAAAGAAATGGACAGTAGTCCCATTTCTCCGACCCACGGATCAAGCTTCTCGCTGCTCATTGTGCTCCGCCCTCAAGGTTTTGTCAAACTATCAAGGAAGAGCTAAAAATGCCTGCGATGTTTTATATTACCTGCTGCAGTTGTCATTGTTATTCTCTGCATAAAAATAGACAACAAAGAGTGCGAGGAGGGACCGAGGCGGAAGAGCAGGCAAAGAAGGAAAAGATTCTCTCCTCTTAAAAGTTTCCAAACAGGTTTTAGCAAGTCCCTGAAGAGAGAGTATATGAAAAGAAAAGGTCTGGGACCGCAGAAGCCAACATTAATGCCATAAATTGGGAAGAATGCTTGGGGTGGTAGGAGGTTCCCCTCCTAGATTTGCTGGAGTGTCCACAGGCTGCAGGAGGGCAGAGTCTGAAGGAAGCAAGCCAATTAGCCAGAGTCCCTGCTGGAAGGTGAGGGGTGATGGAATGTGGTGATGAGAAGACTCTCAGTTAATTGGGAATCCAAGGGCTTGCTGCCCAGGTAGGTAAGATCTAAGAGCTGCTCCCCACATGACAACAAAGTGACAGCACGACAGGAGGGGTGGCAGCGTGCCGTGTTGGCCAGAGGCCTGAGACAGCCTCTCGAGCCTCCCACGGCCTCAGAATGGCATGAGGGGGCAGGGGAAAGTTTTCCTCCCCTCAAGAGGGCTACAAAAGTGGCCGAGAGAGAACGAGAGTGCCCGAAGGGGCCTTGAGTTTCCAAGGGGAGTGTATGAACTGATGACCAAAGACAGAAAACAAACATTAGCAGCAGGTGCCACCTTAAAGAGATGACCATCACAAGTCAGATCTCCCCACACACACAGACACCACCCCTACGCCATATAGAAACAGGGGAAGGGGTAAATCCTGAGTTAACTGAGGGAACCTGGCATTGACTAGATTAATCCTCAGATATCAGGTAAAATGGGACTCAAAGAGAGAGTTGTGGTATTACTTAAGTTTTACATTTCTGTAGGTCTAAATGTGTGGGCTGTGCAGAATGAACCCATCATGCCTGCTTTACAGGATTGTTTTAACGTGACAAGGTGAGAACAAGATGGGGGAGGCCCCATATACACCCCTCCAACTATCAGATGCTTGTTGTCATTCCTACAGCTCAGGATTTCATTGCCCAGTCTCTTTCGGCTCCACTAGTTACTAAACACAAGGGGTGCCGCCATGTGGCCAAGTTTATTCAGCTTATTTTTATCGTGAGCAAGAATATTCCAACCCATTACCTCAGAATTAACATATTTCACTTTCCTACATTATATAAACAATGTGACCAGTGCTCTTTTTTTATTTTTAATATTTTATTTATTTATTTGAGAGAGAGAATGAGTCAGAGAGAGCGTGAGAGGGTCAGAGGGAGAAGCAGACTCCCCGCCGAGCAGGGAGCCCGATGCGGGACTCGATCCTGGGACTCCAGGATCATGACCTGAGCCGAAGGCAGTCGCTCAACCAACTGAGCCACCCAGGCGCCCGTGACCAGTGCTCTTAATTCAGTGACTCCACCTGTAACACACGACAGTCTCTCTAAGCTGCTAAGGCACACTGAAGATTTCCTTTATACAGGAGGATACATGATTCAACAAAGCATTTTTCTCAGGAGCTACAGTCAAGTTTTGCTACTTGCTTGTCAAATCCAATTTGATTGCACTGGGTTAAAATAAACTCCACTGACTACCCGTCTTCACCTCTGCCGATCACCCCAGAAGGACATCGACTGTTTTTCCTTTAGAGTTATACCACCAGGAGCAAGAAAGTAATTCTCATTAATGTATTTATCACACTGAGGGTGCAACTGCTTATCTGCGGCATGCTAAGTATTTTGCATGACGACTTAATTTAAATTTGGCGACTATCCCCATCTTATAGATTAGGAAACTGAGTCTCAGGTTAAGTTATAGTAAGGGCGCAGAGTACGTGGCAATGCCTGTATTTAATCCAAGTTTGACTTCTTTTCATTCTACCACGACACCCTACTAATGAGAATATATACACTTATCGAAGCTCGTATTTTTAAAAATTCTTGTCGAGGAACTCAAGATCCAGGATGACAAGTCATTCGACCACCCCTCCCCCTCTCATCTCCTACCCACTCTACCACACACCCTTCCTCTGCCACACTCACTCACATCCATTCCCTAAACCCCCACCTGCCTGCCTGCTCTCCAGCCTTTACAGAAGCTGTTCCCTCTGCTTAGAGTGTCCCAGCCTTCCTCCCCACTTAGAGAATTCCAACCCGTCCTACATCAGGGGGGACTGAAAGCTTTGCTCCCTCTCCCAAGGAGAATTAGCAGCCTCCAGTCCAGCTTCCGCAACTTAGTTTATCTTTCCACCACAGCCCACACATACCACTAGGCATTGGCGTCTGTCTGCACATGCCTCTGTAACCACTTCCAGAAAGAACCCCTCAGAGCCAGGGCCCAGGGCCTGCATCCTAGCATCCCTGCACTGTGAGAGTTCAACAAACACTTGCTGAGTTAATGGATGAATTTCATTTTAAATCAAGGTCTATACTTTTCATGTTCCGGGCTATGAATGAAGTGTAGGTAGGTAGTACTGTGAAGTACACTGGCTCTCACCAAATGACTTTTTTACGGGTTAAAAATTTTTAATTTTTATGACTGTGGTTAAATAGTCATAACATAAAATTTACCATTTTAACTGTACATGTTTAAGTGTACAATTCTGTGGTATTAAGTATATTCATTGTTGTGTAATAATTATCACTATCCATTTCCAGAACTTTTTCATCTTCCCCAACTGAAACCCTGTACCCATTTCACACTAACTCCCCATTCCTCCCTCCCCCTTCCCCCTCTACCCCTCACCCCTCAAATCACTATTCTAATTTGTCTCTATAAATCTGACTACTCTAGGTACCTCATATAAGTGTAATCATATAATATTTGCTCTTTTATGACTGGCTTATTCACTTAGCATAAAGTCTTCTAGGTTCATCCATGGTCTAGCATGTGTCAGAAGTTTCTTCCTTTCTAAGGCTGATCATACCACATTTCATGCATGCATTCAACTAGCGATGGATTTTAAGAATAACCAGGAAGGAGAAAGGTCTCACTCACCCAAAGCCAGTTTTTCCCGAAACCCCGCCCGGTCTCATCATAGGCTCAGCCCAAGCCAGGGATGGCCCCGCCTCCCTCCCTGCCAATCAATCGCTGCTCGCGCCTGCGCAAGCAACGCCCAGAGCCCGGCGCCAGCCGTTGCCCCGAGGCCGTCCCGGGCGGTTAAGTCCGGCCGAAGCCTTTCCCTCACTGGCCCGCCCACCATGACGATCACCTACAGCTGTATTGCTAATGGCCGAGCGGTCCTAGCGGAGCTGGCCCTGACCGGCGGCTCCTATCAGGTACCCCTGGGCCCTGACCCCACCTCGGCAGGCCCCGCCTCTTCAACGGCGGCGCCTGCCGGGCCCGCCCCTCAGGACGCGGCGCCGCCGGGCGGTCGGGAGCAGGCCGCGGGGGCGAGAGGCCCCGCCCCGCGAGAGGCTAGCTTCTGTGAGCCGCGGAGCCTGCGAGCGGGTGAATCCCGACCGCGGGGCCGCACGTGCGCCGCCTGGGGGTTAGGGCTGGTGGTGCACGCGACCCCTTTGGAGGAGAGCCTTAAATAGTTTAACTCCCCTGAGGAGAAGCGACTTTCAGTTCAGCACACATTTATTGAACATGGGTTAGTTGCATCATCCCGGGGTAAAGGTGTAGGGGATGCAGCCACGAAGAAAAGACGGGACCTGCACTTGCCCCCTGATGAGCTCGTTGTCTCTTTATGACCAAGGGCTATATACAGTTTGTCCTACAGTTGTAAAAGCCTTCCAGTGGAGGTACGTTGAGATTGCTCCTGTAGCATTCAGGATGGTGGCTGCTTGCTGACCACAGCAGAGGTGATGTTAGGGTGGTTGGCTTGGAAGCCTTGTAAGAGTTAGTCTTAGCCTGAGACAGGAAAGAGAAATGGGGACTCCACTCAGATGGAACAGCACGGTGTGTTTGGGGAACCCCAAGAACCTCAGTGTGGCTAGAACTCAGGGTCACAGTATGTAGGGCTAAAGATTAGGTCGCGAAAGCGGACAGAGAATAATTAATGAAGAGTCCTATACTGTTTGTTTTCTTATTGTAGGGACACTGGAGAGCAATTAAATAGAGGAATAGCAGGATCTGATTCATCTTTGGAAAACTTGGTTTGGTTATAATATGGAAGGTGAATTGGAGGGGAGAGAACCAGTTAAGATGGCATTGTTGTAGATTCTGTAGGAGATTGAAGGGTGTGAGCAAAGGGCAGTGAGGGTGCAGATGGAAAGGAGGGGTCAGATCCTAAAGAGACTGTAAAACTAAGGGAACTGGGTCATGCCCAGAATGATTCTCAATTTTTTTTCAATCTTGTTTCCCCAGAATTATTAAGACATAATTCACATATGACGGTGTATAAATTTAAGGTGTACGACATGATAATTTGTCAGTTTTTTTCCTCAGGTGGCATTAAACCAGATTGAAACTACAGATGGAGGAGCAGGATTGTGAGGGAGGAAGTCAGAGGGAATGCGAGGGAGGAGAGTATAGTCTGGGACAGGTTGAATTTTGCTGCCTCTTGGAAGTGGCCAATCTATTTGTGTCTTTCTTCCTCCACCTTATTCCCAAAAGATTTAAGTCAACAAAATGTCCAATAGGTAGCACTCAGAGGGTCATGGCTAACAGTTGAAGCTAGTAGAAGAGGGTAGAAAAGAAAAGTATGAGAGTGAGGAGAGAAGAGGACCAAAAGGCAGAACACTGTTTAGGAGCAGGTTAGAGAAGTGGGACCCCAAATGAGAGCACTGGTGTCCTGAAAGCCAAGAGAAGAAAGTTACAAGAATGTTTTATGCCCCAAAGAAGTTGAACAAGATCTAAAAGGTGCTCATTGGACTCTACAATTAGAAGATGATTGGTGGGGGTACCTGGGTGGCTCTGCCTTCACCTCAGGTTTTTTGTGGTTTTTTTTTTAAGATTTTATTTATTTATTTATTTGACAGAGAGAGAGAGAGACAGCGAGAGCAGGAACACAAGCAAGGGGAATGGGAGAGGGAGAAGCAGGCTTCCCGCCGAGCAGGGAGCCCGATGTGGGACTCGATCCCAGGACCCTGGGATCATGACCGGAGCCGAAGGCAGACGCTTAACGACTGAGCCACCCAGGCGCCCTCGCCTCAGGTTATGATCTTGGGGTCCTGGGATCGAGCCCCACATCGAGCCCCACATCGGGCTCCCTGCTCAGTGGGGAGTCTGCTTCTCCCTCTCCGTCTCCCACCTGGTCCTGCTCTCTGTCTTGCTCATACTCTCTCTCTCTCAAATAAAATAAATTAAAATCTTAAAAAAAAAAAAAAAAGATGATTGGTGACCTTACAGGTAGCAGTTTGGAAGAAGTGGTAGAGGCAGAAACCAGATTGCTTGAGGCCAACTGAATGGGAGATGAGGAAGTCAGGAGAGTGAAGTTAGACATTCTAAGAATTTAGAAAGGGAGTGGGATGGGGTGAAAGCTGAAGAAGCATGGTGCAGGAAGGGGTCTCATTTTTCAGAACAGGGAAGATTTTCAGCGTATGTAGGCTTTTGGGAAGCGTCTGACTTGGTTCCGGCTCAGGTCTAGAGGTTGTGGGATCAAGCCCTGCCTCGGGCTCCACACTCAATGCAGAGTGTGCTTTAGATTCTTTCTCCTCTTCCTCTGCCCCTTCCCACTCATGCGCTTTCTCTCTCTCTCTCCGCTCTCACTCTCTCTCAAAGAAGGAGGGAGAGGGAGATCAAATCTCATGGGTTGTGAGATCAAGCCCCACGTGGGGCTTGTGCTCAGTGGGGCATCTGCTTGAGATTCTCTCCCCCTGCCCCTTCACCCACCCCCAAACACATGTGCTCGCTCCCTCTCGCTCTCTTGCTCTCTCTCAAATAAATAAATAAATCTTAAAAAAAAAAAAAAAAAGGAATATGGCTATTCAAGTCTTCCTAGGTAACTTGCAGGTTCCTTTCACACTTCTAAAGTAAATTAATAGGACTCCATACAATTAACCATATTTAAGATATTCTGAATAATCGTCAACACCTTGCACATTTTCCCCCAGAGGATGAGCCTTACAAGAAACAGAAATAAGAGACCTTGACAATTATTTGTTTCATAGAAAGAAATCAGTGAATAATATTGAATAAAAATTGTTATCTTAATCAAAATGAAGAATGCAGAAAGAAAGAAAAAGAAAGTAAGAAAGAAAGAAAAAGAGAAAGCTTAGGATATTCAGAGAATAAGGGCTGAATGCCTTTTTTTTAAGATTTATTTTTATTTTAGAGAGAGAGCACACATAGGGGAGGGACAAAGGGAGAGAGAAAATCTCAAGCAGACTCCCCGCTTAGCATGGAACCTCCACCCGCACCGCTCAGCACAAGGCTCAATCTCGTGACCCTGAGATCATGACCTGAGCCGAAATCAAGAGTTGGACACTCAACCGTGAGCCACCCAGGCGCCCCAAGGGCTGAGTACTTTTAATCCATCAACATTTTTAGGTATAGTTTCAGTGACTAGAAGTCACTGAAAAGATGTTTGATTAGATAGTGCTTCCCAGCCTTAAAGCCAGATGTAAGATGTGACTCTAAGAATAAGACTGATTAGTGCAACCTGTATTTGCACACATATAAGTATACACACAAGTATATGTATATTTGTGTAATTTTCATATTTTTCTTCAGATTCAAATGACTTATTTCATAACTTACCTCTTACCACACATTGACTAACTACCCATTAGTTCTCCTAGTGAACACTTGCTCTTTAATAAACCATTCAGACCATTGGTAAATCTAGGGAGAGGATTAAGTAAAGACACTACAGTGTTGCACAAAGTAAATGCTGGTAATTTATTTTTAGGAAGCAGCGGCAACAGTGCTTAAACTAGTGCTTCTTAGAGCTGAGCCAAAGACCATAATGCAGATGGGAAGGTAAGCTCTGTTCTCATAAAAGACTGCTTGTTTTTTAACAATAGTAATGACACGAAGGAAAAAAAGGTTAGTTGCACATACTCTCAGTTGAACCCTCAAAAAGGAGAACTTCCATATGTAAGAGGTAAGATCAAATGAGAATAATTAACACCAAATTCAAGATAGTGGTTACCTCTGCAAAGGGAAGGGAGAAAAAATGAAGTTGGGAAAGGGTAGCCATGGGACGTGAATTGTATCTGTAACATTTTACCCAGATGGTAGGTAGGTCTAAAGTATTCTTGTTCTCTTATTCTCCAAACTTCTTTAGTATACCCAAAATATTTCATTAATGAAAAAGGAAACTTCCACTTGAAAAATCTTTAATAGGACCACTCTAAGCTATACTTGGGACACTACATGGTATGGCCTACACCAGTCTTGACACCATTTTGTTAGTAAAAGAACAGGTAGGAAATAAGAGCATCTATTACTTCTAGACTCATCATTTTTCTTTTTAAGAGCAGGTTTGTTTTAACCTTTATATTGTAGAATAAAACAAAATACAAAAACCACATCAAGTGAAAGTATAGCTTTATGAAGTTCTACAAGGAAACCTCCCCACCAACTGCAGCTACCACCTAAGCCAAAAATACGGAATCCTGCCAGCCATCCCCGAAACGCCCCGCCATGCGTCCTGTCCCATCCACAGCTTCATCCCTCTTCCCCACCATTCCAGCCCCTATAGCAGTCACTTACCCTGGGTCTTCACTGCCTCAGCACCTAAATACGCAACCTCAGACACAAGAGCCTAATCCCACACAGTTTTTTTCTTTCAGTGTCTTTTACATCTCTTTAATCTATATTTTCCCCCTCCATCCCTTTCCTTTCCTTACAGTTTATCATTGAAGAACCTGTAGAGTGTAGTTTCCCACTCTCTGGTTTTGCTGACTGCAGAATGCAGTTCACCATGTTTCACGCAGCAGGATCCACAGGCTGGATCCCTTCCACAAGACTATAGGTGCTTTTTTCCATCAGATGGTACATGTGTCGACTTCTGTCTCCTTTTGACAGGCTAGCAGCCAGTGCTATTCCTTGCCGATATCCTAGAGCCATTTATTGACTGGGGAGTGCAAAATGGTGATATTCTAGTTTTGTTCTCACTTATTAGCCAGCATGATTTCAAAAGGAGATTCTTTTCTCATCTACTATTTGCTTTCCTATATTATGCATTCTAATTTGAATCTTTTGAAGATCTCTTCCTGAATTCCTGATTCATATATCCAACTGCCTATTCCGCATCTCTGTTGGATGTCTGATGGGCAACTCAAACTTATGTCCAAAACCAAGCCCCCCCTACAGTCTTGCACTTATCACTTTTCCAGTTCCTCAGGCCTGAAACCTTTGTGATCCTCGACTTTTGTCTCTTTGACATCCAAACCTAATCCATCAGCAAATCCTGTTGCCTTTCCCTTCCAAATATCCAGAATCCAACCGCCTCCAGCCCTACCATGGGAACCACGCCACCATCATCTCTTGTCTGGGTTCCTCCATACAAAGTGAGGTTCATTTTTGTCATTTTTTTTTAATTTTCAAGAATTTCTCTCTTAGAGTTTGATTTAATAGCTTTTATAATTATGCAAAACATGCATGTGGTTCCAAAGTCAAAATGAGAAAACAACTTTTTTTAAGAAGCCTAATTCCGCCCCCCAAAAAAAGAAGTCTAATTTTCATTCCTTTCCTCTCCACACTGTTCTCCCTTCCCCCCCTTGACAGATAACCATTTTGAGAAAGTTTTCAGTTTGTCATTTTCTTTTTCTTCTCTTTTCTTTTCTTTTCTGTAAGAGACACATGCATATATGTGCATTTCCCTTCAGGGAGCATATGAGAATGATAGATAAATGGTAGTACCTTGTACACAGTTTTCCTCATCTTGCCTTTGTTAATTACAGTGTATCCTGGACATTGGGTATTCAAGTTTTTTAACTTTTAAAGATGGTTTCTGAATGTTACTCACTAATAACATACTAAGCATAAATTTAAAATATTTCTTTCCTCACATCCAATATCAATTTACTTCAAATCACATATATACCTTTCAGAGACATGATAGAATTAGCAACTCTTTTTCAACAAAGACTCCTCCCAAAATAAAAATATTTTCAAGTAGAGATTATGTGTATCAATATCATCATTAAAAATATTTGTAGCATATTGTATTCATATGATATGAAGGATTTACATGGAAAGGGCGGGCACATACTTTAAATTTTCTGCCTCTGGGATTATCTTTTCTCCCTGTTTCTGAGATTTGTCATTTTTGTGTATATCCAATTTAGCATTTGACCAGGTCTATTGCCTGCTAACCATTTGGATATAAAGTGTTCAGAATGACTAGATTCAAAGTCTAGGCAACAAGCAACTATTTTTTTTTTTTGCCATATTTTTAAATTTTCTGGATTGTTGTGCAGTAAAGATGGAGGCACTTTCCAAGAATCTTCTAGCTTCCTAACATGTGACTCTGAGAAGGCACAAAAGGTCAGCTAAGATACACTTTCACATACTATAGGGGAGTTTAATTTCCCCCTCCGCAGTTCATCCTGTTCCTCAGAATATTTAGTATTGGCAGTTTACAACTTTTAAATTCTAATCTATCATACTAGAAAGCCAAGAAGTACCAAAATTAAATATGTCTACCTAAAGATATAAGGATAGTAAAAATCAGTGAACAGCATTTTCTATTTGATGAGAATCTTTATTCAGTCTTGGAATGAGTAATTATCTACCAAAGCCATTTTTTAAAGATTTTATTTATTTATTAGAGAGAGAGCACAGTGGGGGGCTGGGGCAGAGGGAGAAGCAGACTCCCTGCCAAGCAGGGAACCCATCGTGGGGCTCAAACCCAGGGCCCCGGGATCATGACCAGAGCTGGAGGCAGACACTGAACTGACTGAGCCACCCAGGTGCCCCTATCAAAGCCATTTTAAATATAGATAGATAAATAGATGGATAGAGTTTTCTCTTTATTGTATTTCATTTTTATTGATGAAATTTTAAATACATATTCTAATTTTATAGTCTTTATTTAACATAATTTAATTTTTCACATATATGAAAGATTTCTAATTCTCATTATAAAAAGTTATCTATACAGCTTGTATACTACTACTGAGAGCTTGAAAAAAAAAGATTCTCTGTGAGGGTACTTAATTTCTTCAATGTTATCATGTAAATGAATGTATTCTTTTCAAAGCTTTGTCTACCATACTCTCTTTATTGATGGAATCACTTACCTATGTGCCACAGACAATGCCTTGGATACCATAACACCATCTGCATTTCTTAAAAATGTAAGTAATTTCTTACATTACTTGAAGGACCTTTTCACTTATTGAAATTATGAGGTCTCTATTTTATAGTGTGTTCGTAGTTGTGTCACTAACTGAAAGCAGATCACTCATTTGTCTATAAAACAGAGCCTTAATGACCTTCAGAGATTTCTTTTTTTTTTTGACCTTCAGAGATTTCTTACCCCTATCCTTCATCTGCCCTGTTTCCACACTTCTCCAGACCCTAAAGCAAGGTCTGCAAAGACTACCCACACAGATCTATTAGACTCTCTCTCAGTATTTATCTTGTTCTTTAAAAATAAAAGAGAAATTAAACTTTACTAATATTTAGTATACCATTTCAATAGCATGTGTATTTAATTTACAAATAGGGGTGCCTGGGTGGCTCAGTCAGTTAAGCATCCAATTCTTGATTTTGGCTCAGGTCATGATCTCAGGGTCATGGGATCAAGCCCCGCCTCAGGCTCCCTTGCTCAGTGGGGAGTCTTCTTGGGATTCTCTCTCTGCCCCTCCCCCCCCATTTGTGCATGCTCTCTCTAAAATAAGTAAATAGATCTTTTCTAAAATAAATAAATAAATAAATAAGTAAAAAATATTAATGGAAAAATCAGTCAGCAATACTATAGTGACTAACAGTTATTTTCAGTCATATCATGAATCATGCATATATTTGTTAGTGTACTGTCTTACTTAACACAACTCAAACTGTAACCACATATAGAATCAAGGATTATAAGGACTAATATTGAAATTCACTCTTCAGATACACCTTGATAAGTGCTAGAGTCTAGACGCTAAACACTGTTAGCAATTTAAGTGACTATACTCTAATTTTTCTCCCTCTCTGCTACTATGACAAAACATCCAAACTTTACCACCTTTCCAAAACCAGATACCAAATTGCTAACTACATACATTTTACCACTATTTCTGGGGAATACAATATTGAGTACAAACAATTGCAAGAATTCCTTCTTGAGACTTTGAAATGTCCTCTAACAACCATAAGGGTTTGGAAAAAGAAAAAAATAAAATAAGGGTTTGAAAGGTAGTACCATGACATTCAGTTTGGGATTGTTTCATCATTGTTGAATGGATTTTGAAGGGAGGAGGAAGAGGGCAAAATGAAAAACACTTATTTAGAAAATATCATGGAATCCCATCTCTCTCTGTCCACCAGAGGTGAGCATCTGCTCTTCCCCTCAAGTCCTCAGACATACCAAAGACTCAAAGTGCTATTTGCGGTCTCACTGTATGAGACTGTGATCTGTACTACAGCAGTGGAGAAGAATGGGCAAGCACAGTTGTCCTACATACTGCATCTTTGATTGGAAAGGACACCCTGCCACCAAAAAGCTAGAAATAGTGTGGAAATAGAATATTCTTTTATTTCACATTTCTGCCAGACTTTGCTTCAAATGAACTCTGTAATTCTCCAGTTGAAATTATCTAAATAGGTTAAATATTTCCATTAATGTCCCCAGGTTAGTGATACTTTTCTGAGAAATCCTCTGATATCGCAAGAACATTTTTCTCCTTCAAATGCAGTTGCTGCAGATTTTCAACAAGTATTAGGAAAGTATATGGTATGTAACCTTCAACTATACTCCTAAACATTGTATTACAGCTGACAAAACAGTATGGAATTAGGAGATAAGAGCTTAAAAGATGAGTGAGAACGGAGAACTTCTATCTTTACATAATGATAAAGAATGATATTCTTGATATACAGATAAGAGAATAAAGCAAGATAGATAAAGTATGTATGGTATACTATTGTTTACCATTCTTACTTGTAACCATTTAAGAAAGAGGGAATAAATACAAATACACATATTTGTTCACTTATAGTAAAAAACAAGGGGGGGGTGGGAGCAAGAAAAGGATAAACCAAAAACATTTTAATGGTTGCCTATATCGGGATAGGGGACAGGAATAGAAACTAGGCCTCTCTGAATGAAACTTGTTTTGCAGATTTGACTTTGGAACCATGTAAATATTTTACATAATTATAAAATAAAAAATAAAATTATATAAAATTATAAAATTAAATATTTAAAAAATTGCAAGAATTCCTTCTTGAGACTTTGAAATGTCCTCTAACAACCATAAGGGTTTGGAAAAAGAAAAAAATAAAATAAGGGTTTGAAAGGTAGTACCATGACATTCAGTTGGGATTGTTTCATCATTGTTGAATGGATTTTGAAGGGAGGAGGAAGAGGGCAAAATGAAAAACACTTATTTAGAAAATATCATGGAATCCCATCTCTCTCTGTCCACCAGAGGTGAGCATCTGCTCTTCCCCTCAAGTCCTCAGACATACCAAAGACTCAAAGTGCTATTTGCGGTCTCACTGTATGAGACTGATTAAATAAGATTAAAATAAGATAATAGATTAAAATAAGACAGTCAGAAGAGGACAAATACTGTGTGATTCCACGTATATGAAATACCTAAGTAGTCAGAGTTATAAAGACAAAAAGTAGAAGGGTTGTTGCCAGAGCCTGGGGAAAAGGGATGAGGAGGAATTAGTGTTTAATGGTATAGAGTTTCAGTTTGGGAAGATGTTCTGGAGATGGTGGTGGTGATAATTGCCCAACATTGTGAATATACTTAATGCCACTGAACTATTAAGTTAAAAATCATTATAATTATAAAATTTGTTATGTATATCTTACCATAATAATTTTTTTAATTTTAAAAAGTAATCCCTAAAACTCAAAAGAAAAAAAAACAAGAACCTAATTGTGTATCGAGTTGATGACTTGAAAGACAGTGAAAATTTCTTCCAAGTGACTTTAAAACACAATATCTGATTGTATATTCCTAGTGAGATTATACCCTAATGACAAAAGAACTAAAAATAAATCTTAAAGTATTTATTTTCAAGTGTCACATTGTTAGTGATAACATTGGTGTTGCTATTCTAAAGTTGGTTTATATAGATATATTACTTTGAGTAAGAAAGTTAATGTCATTAGGAATCAAGATTTTCAGCAAGAGTTGCAAATATAAGGTCAAAGAATTAAGTAAAACCTTATAATCCTAAATTTTAATTGAAAATTAAATATTTTTTAAGAGAAAATCATATTGTGAAATTTTAAAATGAAAATTAAATATTGAAATTTTTTCTTTTTTTTAAAGATTTTATTTTTAAGTAATCTCTACACCCAATGTGGGGCTCAAATTCATGACCCCCTGAGATCAAGAGTTACATGCTCCACTGACTGAGCCAGCCAGGCACCCCAAAAATTTTTTCATCAAAAATATATTACATGATATATTTTCTCTTAAAAAAAAAAAGTATTTCCTAGCCTATCTACTGAAAAACTTTAGAAATAATGAGCAACCCACAAGCAGTGTGCCCCCTTAGCATCTAGATATAGTCTCTAAATACCATTTTACACTAAAAGGAACCGGGCCTGATTGCAGATATCAGGCAGGAAACATAGAAGCCAGAAACATTCTGTCATGCCAGAAACAAGGAAGCTATCAAAGTTCACTGTGCTCATGGCAAAAGACTTCAGGAGCCAACTTAAAGAGGCTAACACTGGTCAGTAATGGAGTAACTTGAACATCGAAAAGAATAATAACTGCAGTGGATTGTAACGCATCAAATATGTTAAATTCCATGAGTTCCTAGATACTATCAAAGACAAAATAATCCCTCATCAGTCAATCTGGAAGATACTAAGGATCCACCTCAATACTCCAAAAACCAATAAATAAAAGACTCAACCATTTATTCTGACTTTCCTATATGAACTGTACCTCAAAGAAAACAAGTAGTTGATAGAGAAAATGTTTTTTTGGTCTTTATAGAAGTATTCCAGCTAATAAACAAAGAAGAGGTGATAAATTTCACTATTTTATAATCCCTGATGAAATAATGTATCTAAGCAGTCATCATCAATGACTGAAAAAATTAGGTGAAAAGCTGTGAGGAACTTCATAACAGATGAAAGGGGCTCAAAACACCTAAACCCATTGATTATTCCTAAGGTCACAATAAGGGAGATGATCAATCATTAGTTATGTTTCCTACTGTTACACAATGAGTAGTATACAGCACACATCTGAAGTATACTTGCCCAAAACATCAAACCTGAATATGACCAAGCCTTTATATCTAACTACCAGTTTGCAGGAAATAGAGAGATCAGTGACCAATTAAATGATACCACAGCAATGCAATCAGCAAAATCCAGAATATGAGAAAATCTACAAGACAATCCAATTTCTTCAACCAATAAATTGCAACAGGGAAAAAGTTAAGGAGAACTCATAGATTAAAAGAGACTTACACATATCAACTAAATGTGGACTTTGGTTCCTGGATCAATAAAATAAATGTTAAAAAAAAAAACCAACTATGATTTGTTTTTGATAAATTTGTACACAAACTGGATGTTTGATGATGTTAAGGAATTTTTGTAGATGTGATAATGATGTTGTGGTTTCATTTTTAAGAAAAATGAGGCAATATCTTTTAGAGATACAAACTGAGGCATTTACAGATTAAAATAATATAATGTCTGGGATTTGCTTTGAAATAATGCATTTGGGGAAAGGGTAATCAGTAGTAGTACATATGAAACAAGATTGGCTATGTGTTGATACTAAATGATGAGTACTTAAGGATTGATTATATTGTTCACTTTGCATTTGTATAAGTTTGAACTTTTCCATAATAAAATATGGAATATTTTAAGGTATACCTGCTTTAGTTTTTTATTATGTATCTAACAAATCCTACAAATTAGCAGCCTAAAACAGCACACACTTATCGTCTCATAGTTCATGTGGGTCAGGAATCCAGGCCCCACTTAACAGGTTCTCTTCTTAGGTCTCACAAAGCTGCGGTGAGTGTCGTAGGCCAGGCTATGTTCTCATCCGGAAGCTCGGGAAGATTCGGCTTCCAGGCTCATTTAGAACCTGTTGCAGGATTCATTTCCTTATAGCTGTTCCAGGGAGGCAGCTTTTTGTTGGCTGTTGGCCAGGGGACAACCTCAAATCCTAGAGACTGAAAATAGTTCCTTGCCATTTTGCCATCCTCAATATGGCTGCTTGCTTCTCAAGGCCAGCAGAGGAATCTCTCTACTCCAGTTTACTAAATTTTTTTTTTTATAAATTTCTGTTCTTTTTTTTTCTAAGATTTTATTTATTTATTTGACAGAGAGAGACACAGCGAGAGAGGGAACACAAGCAGGGGGAGTGGGAGAGGGAGAAGCAGGCTTCCCGCGGAGCAGGGAGCCCGATGCGGGGCTCGATCCCAGGACCCTGAGATCATGACCTGAGCCGAAGGCAGACGCTTAACAACTGAGCCACCCTGGCTCCCCCAGTTTACTAAATTTTATATAGTGTGACATAATCACAAGAGTGACATCCCATCACCTTTGTTATTAATTAGAAGCAAGTCATACTTGGGGGTTTGTTTCAAGAATGTGATGCATTGGGGGGTCATCATAGGGTGTGTCCACCACAATGCCTGAAAAATAATTAAGGATAGATGTTTTTATATTAAATTCATAAATTTTCTTGTGAAAAATTCTGCATATTTAACACAGCCAAAATATATTATTGACATAGCTCCCTGAAAACTAGTTACCATATGAAAATATGCACATTTTAAGCAGTTAACACATCTGACATCAAAGAAATTTCTGTTTAACATTTATAAGCTAACCTGGTAAGCATTAAATCTGTAGAAAATTTTATAAAAGTCATTGAATTTCTTATATACTAGTTAACAAAATAAAAATAGTTTTGAGAAATTTAAATATGTGTGTGTGTGTGTGTGTGTGTAGAAGCTTAACACCAGTGAATGGACTATGAATACATTATCTTAACAAAACTTAAATGATTCCCTTAGGTTAAAAAAGATTAAGCATTTTTTAAAAGGAGAGAAAGAGAAAAAAAGGAAAAGAAAAATAAAAAATTAACCATTGATCTTAACTTGATTATATCTGCAAAGACCTTATTTCCAGGTAAGGTCACATTCACAACTATCTGGCGTTAGGAATTGAACATATCTTTTTGGAGGGACACAATTCAACTAGCAACCTCTTCTTTTCTACATTTACCTAGTGAGCTCCTCACAGAACATCAATTGTAAATTGCATGGTCCAATAACCAGCAAGATCAGAGTTCTGTTTAAGATGGATTTGAGGGGCGCCTGGGTGGTTCAGCCAGTTGAGTGTCTGCCTTGGGCTCAGGTCATGATCCCAGGGTCCTGAGATTGAGCCCTGTGGCGGCCTCCTGCCCAGGAGGGAGTCTGCTTCTCTCTCTCCCTCTGCCCTTCCTCCCACTCGTGCTCTCTCTCTCTCTCTCTCTCTCTCTCGCTTGCTCAACCTCTCAAATAAATAAAATCTTAAAAAAAAAAAAAGATCTTTTTTTTTTAAAGGTGGATTTGATCAATTGCCAAAGAGCAGGGGGTTTTAATATTATTTTTATTTAAAAACTAATGCTCATTAATAAAGTAAAATAACACAAAATATATAAAGCAAAATATGAATATCTCCTACAATCTCAAACCCCTGAAGTGAGCACTCTTAACAGACAACCTAGTGCATAACCTCCCAGAATTATTTATATATAAATATGCATATAAATAAATATATAATAAATATATGTGAATATATATTTTATATGCATGTATGTTTATAATATATGTAACATAAGTTTATACATACCTTTTAAATTCGCAAAACTGAGGTCATTAATGCAATGGGTAAAGGCTTAATCTCTGGAGCTTGAGTCTGTCCTTGTTGTGTAACAATTTGGGTACCTTATTACTTTCAGTCTCAGATTTCTTTTCTTTTTTTTTTTTTTTTTATTTTAAGTAGGCTCCACACCCAACATGGAGCTTGAACTCAAGACCCTGAGATCAAGAGTCAAGCACTCTAGCAACTGCACCAGTCAGGGACCCCTCAGTTTTCTTCTTTAGAAAATGGTAGCTTGGGAATTAAACAAGTTAATATGTGTGAAGTGCTTAAAACAGTACCTGGCACATATTAAGTGTTCAGTAAGTTATTATTTGCTATTGTTCTGCAGCTGCAGCTTACTTTTTTAATATAACACTCTATTGTAGAGATCATTTTTGTTAATATGGATAAAGTAGAAGACAAAAATAGGAACAAAGGACAAGAACAATGAATGGAAAACAGTAACAAATATGGTAGATATTAGTCCAACTATATCAATAATCATTTTAAAAGTTAATGGTCTAAATATAGCAATTAAGAGACAGAGATTGTCAGACTGGATCAAAAAACTGTCAAGAGAATGAGAAGACAAGCCATGGACTGGAAAAAAATATTTGCAAAAGACACATCTGATAAAACTACAGACCGGGAGAAAATATTTGCAAAAGACACATTTGTTATCCAAAATACACAAAGAACTCTGAAAACTCAACAATTCAATGATAAACAATCTGATCAAAAAATGGGTCAAATGGGCGCCTGGCTGGCTCAGTCAGTAGAGCACACGACTCTTGATCTTGGGGTTGTAGGTTTGAGCCCCATGTTGGATGTAGAGATTACTTAAAAAAATAAAGTCTTTAAAATAAATGCGCCACTGACCTGAATAGATGCCTCACCAAAGAAGATCAAAGAAGGTGGCAAATAAACACGAAAAGATGATCATACATCATTAGGGAATTGCAAATTAAAACAACAATAAGATACCCCCTACATACCTATTAGAAAGGCCAAAATTCACACTGACAACACCTAATACTGACAAGGAGGTGGGGCAATAAGAACTCATATTCACTGCTGATGGGAATGCAAAATGGAACAGTCACTTTGGAAGACAGTTTGACAGTGTCTTACAAAACTAACCATACTCTTAACATACAATGCAGCAATCACACCCTTGGTATTCGCATAAGTTGAAAAATTATGTCCACACAAAAACCTGCAACAAGTGTTATAGCAGCTTTACTGATAATTGCCAAAGCATGGAAGCAACCAAGATGTCTTTCCATAGGTAAATGGATAAACTGTGGTACATCCAAACAATTGACTATCATTCAACACTAAAAAGAAATGAGCAAGCAAACCATGAAAAGATATGGGGGAATCTTAAATGCATATTACTAAGTGAAAAAAGCCAATATGAAAAGGCTACTTGATTCCAACTATATGACATTCTGGAAAAGACAAAGCCATGGTGACAGTAAAAAGACCAATTGCTACTAGGGCTTAGGGAGAAGGGAGGCATGAATAGGTGGAGCACAGAGGATTTTAAGGGCAGTGAAACTGTTCTGTATGCTACTGTAATGGTGAATACATGTCATTATACATTTGTCCAAACCAAGGGAATGTACAGCACCAACAGTGAACCATAAAGTAAACTATGCACTCTGGGTGATAATGATACATCAACGGAGGGCCATCCATTGTAGCCAATGTACCACTCTAGTGTGGGATGTTGATAGGGAGCTGGGGAGTCGGGGTGGAGGGGATAAGGGTATGTGAGGACTCTGTACTTTCCACTCAATTTTACTGTGACCCTAAAACTTCTCTTTAAAAATCTATATAAATCTATAAATAAACAACCAAAAAAAAAAAAAAAGACTTCCACCACTGATTGAATACATTGAAATATCACTCTCCCCTCCATCCCCCCCGCCTTTTCTTAGCAAGATTAAGGTGGGACAATCTGAGGCTTAGTTGATTCCTTATGCTGAAAAACAAGTGAAATGCACCTTTGACACTTTTGTTCAATTTGTACAATATATTGTAATAGATTTTAATTATAGAAAATATTTGTATTATATTTCACTTCTATATAGATGAAATACAATAAAAATCAAGATGATAGCTCAATATCTACACTGAGGAGTCAAGTAACTGATGTAAAAAAGATTATGTCCCAAAATATTGATGAAATTTTGGAAAGCGAAAAGAGATTGAATATCTTCACTGATAGAACCAATGACCTCCAAACAACTGTAAGTAATGCTAACCTGTCTTGATATCTAAATAGTGCTCAAAACAAATGGCCAAAAGCAAATACATACCAGGATACTGTGAGATAATCCTATGTTACCAAACTATGGCTTTATCAAAAAATTATTGGAATGCAACTAAAGTATTTTTTTAAATTATAAAACAATGAAAATTAAAAGTCCATTAAAGTAGTAGGTGGTTATTTGCATAACAGATATATTTCTTACATTAAGAAACAGACAGGTTAGTCAACAAATAAATTGCAAAGGAAAAAAAAAAAGAGGGAGAACTTACCAAAACATGGGTTTAGAAGGTGTATCAATTGCAATGTGTGGCCCTTATTTGGAATTTGACTCAAACTATAAAAATGAAAATTTGCAACTTCATGAGATAATTAGGTATTTGAACTCTGACTGGATATTAGATGACCTTAAGGAGTATTACTAATTTCTAGTTATGATAGTGGTATTATAGTTATGCTTTAAAGAGTCATTACTTATTAGAGATCATATTAAAATATTTTGAGTGAATTTATATAATGTCTGAGATTAGCTTCAGAATAGTTCAGGAGTAGAATGGGGTATAAGTGAAACAAAATTGGCCATAAATTGATAACTGTTAAAACTGGATGTTGAGTGTGCCTGGGTGACTCAGTGAGTTGAGCGTCTGCCTTTGGCTCAGGTCATGATCCTGGGGTCCTGGGATAGAACCCGGAGTTGGGCTCCCTGCTCAGCAGGGAGTCTGCTTCTCCCTCTCCCTCAGCACCCCCTCCAGCTTGTGCTCTCTCTCTTTCAAATAAATAAATAAAATCTTTTAAAAAAAAACCTGGATGTTGAGTATATAGGGGTTCATTATACCATTCTGTCAACTTTTGTATATGTTCAAAACTCTCTATTAGAAAATATTTTTAAAGCAATCAGGGTTGAATAGTTCATTACCTAGACCACCTTAGAGCATTTTAAATTTTATTTTTACAGATCTTTTCTAGAAACACAGCCACCATGTAAAACAAAATATGCACATACTTTTTACTTACCAAGGTCTACTGATTCTACCTCCTAAATCTTTTTTGTTCTTGGCCTTGTTTTTTCACTTTTAGAAACAACTTATTAAGATATTATTTACATAAAATAATAGTCACCCACTTTAAGTATAGAGTTTGATGAATTGTGGTACTTGTGTACAATTGTGTAACCACAATTAAGTTATAGAGTAGCTCTTTCATCTTAAAATCTTCCTACTGTCCTTTGCAGTTGACTTCCCCTACCCTGACCCCAGCCTACAACTGATCTGTTTTCTGTCACTATAGAGTTGCCTTTTCTAGAATTTCATATAAATAAAATTATACAATACATATTATGTCTGACTTCTTGACTTATAATAATTTTTTGATATTCATGTTGTTGTGTGTGTTAGTATTTTATTCCTTTTCATTGCTGGATAATATTCCACAG
Organism: Mirounga angustirostris; assembly: GCF_029215605.1. Classification (NCBI taxonomy): domain Eukaryota; kingdom Metazoa; phylum Chordata; class Mammalia; order Carnivora; family Phocidae; genus Mirounga; species Mirounga angustirostris. The sequence goes on from NW_026991710.1 coordinate 65,623,250, forward strand.
AATGGCTAAATTCCACCTTCTGCTCATTCCAGTACCACTCACTATGTCACACCACACTCTATTATTTCTTGTCTAACTATTGTCTTCCCTCTATTTAATTGTTCTCCCTATTTTTAGTTCTAGTCTACTCTAGTCATCCTCCACACTGAAACTAGACTATTCTTTAAAAATGCAAGTATCATGGTTTCCTTTCCTATGCAAAAGTTTTTTTACTTTGGCATAGTCCCAATAGTTTGTTTGCTTTTGTTTTCCTTGCCTAAGGAGACATATCCATAAATAGGTTGCTAAAGCCAATATCCAAGAAATTATTTCCCTTTTTTTTTTTAGGAGTTTTATGGTTTCAGGTCTCACATTTAGGTCTTTAATCCATTTTGAGTGCATGGTGTAAAACAGTGGTTCAATTTCATTCTTTTGAATATAGCTAATTTTCCCAACACTGTTTATTGGAGACTGTCCTTTCCCCATTGTATATTCATGCCTCCTTTGTCATAGATTAATTGACCATATAAGCATGGGTTTATTTCTGGGCTCTCTATCCTGTTCCATTGATCCATGTGTCTATTTTTGTGCCAATACCATTCTGTTTTGATTACTATAGCTTATATGTGGAATCTAAAAAATAAAACAAATGAACAAACAAACAAAACAGAAAGAGACTCATAAATGCAAAGAACAAACTGGTCGTTGCCAGAGGGGAGGGTTTGGGAAGAGCAGACAAAATAGGTGAAGGGGAGGGGCACCTGGGTGGCTCAGTTGGTTAAAGCAACCCACTGTTGGTTTTGGCTCAGGTCATGATCTCAGGGTCGTGAAATCAAGCCCCATGTAGGGCTCATGCTTAGTGCAGAATCTGCTTGAGATTCTTTCCCCCTCCTTGTTCCTCCCCCTCTGTTCCTCTCCCTGCTCTCTCTCTCTATTTCTCTCAAATAAATAAATAAATAAATAAGATCTTAAAATAAAATAGGTGAAGGGCATAAGAGGTATAAACTACCGTTTATAAAATAAATCACAGAGGGGTGCCTGGGTGGACAGTTGGTTAAGCAACCGACTCTTGATTTTGGCTCGGTCATGATCTTAGGGTTGTGAGGTGGAGCCTGCTTAAGATTCTCTCTCTCTCTCTCTCTCCCCCTTGCTCCTCCCCCTCCCTCCCTCTAAAAAAAAAATCACAGAGATGAAAAGTACAACACAGGGAATATAGTCAATGTAATGATGTTGTATGGTGATTGACAGTGGCTACACTTATCATGGTGAGCATTGAATAATGTACACAATTGTAGAATCACCATGTTGTACACCTGAAACTAATATGACATCGCATGCCAACTATGCTTCAATAATTTTAAAAAATTTAATAAGATAAAGTAAAATGCAATTAGGAGTATTATATATAGCCTTCTCTTTTTTTTAAGATGTCAGTATTTATTTTTAGAGAGAGAGAGCACACAAGAGAGCAGGGGAAGGGGCAGAGGGAGAGAAGTCTCAAGCAGACTCCCGACTGAACACAGAGCCTGACACAGGGTTCAATCTCACAACCATGAGATAATGATCTGAGCCAAAATCAAGAATTGGGTGCTTAAGGGACTGAGCCACCCAGGCACCCTTATCTATATATAGCCTCCTTAAACCCTCCCATGGCGCACCTTTGTCCACACAGGGTAGAGTCCAACCCCCCTAACATAATGAGCTTTCTTCGGACTATATTTCTAGTCATATCGCCAAGAGGTCACAATCTTAAGATTTATAAATCTCAAAAAATACTGAACTATTTGTAGGCCTCCAAAATACGTGCTGCGTTATTTCACACCTTTAAACATGCTGTTCCCTCTCTTTTTCCTTGCCCTCGAAAACTTCTACTCACTCATCAAAACCCAACTCAAGGATCATCTCCCCATTGCCCAGACTGAGTTTATCACTCTCTCATCTCTGCCATCCCTGCAACTTTTATTGATTGATTTATTCAACAAATATCTTTTGAGGACCTATTGTCTACCAGGCTCTATATGAAGAATTAAGAATATAATGATGAATAGTTACATACAACCCTAGCAAACAAGCCCTCAGCCTTAGTTAAATTAATACTATTTATTTGAGCAAAGCAATCCTTTACATCATTTTTATAGCAGAAAAAAGATAAGGTCACATCAGTTTATGTTATCTACAAAGGAGAATCAATAAAGTAAATGATTGTCTAAGATTGCATTTGTATTTTATGGAAGTTATAACACAAGAGCTCAGATAATACTGTCCAAGCCATTTAGATTCATTCAATATTTATTAAAAAGTGTTCTTCAGGGGCCTATTATATACAAAATAATATGTTGGTCATCTTCAGGAATAAAAGAATGTAAGATGTTTGCCACAGTTTAATCTACTGCAGAAAACAGATTTATATAAACAACTGCAATATTAAGTGTGGGTTAAGTGTCACAATAGATGGATAAAGCATAACAGTCAAACAGTGGAGAACTGACATTACATTCTTACAAAGCATTTTGAAATGGCAGTTCTAAAATTCCACAGTCAGTATTAACTCATTCTGTTGTATTAGGAAGCATGTACAGGGGCACCTGCTGGCTCAGTCAGAAGAGCATATGTCTCTTGATCTCAGGGTCGTGAGTTTGAGCCCCATTTTGGGTGTAGAGATTACTTAAATAAAATTTTTTTTAAGAAAAGGAAGCATGTTATAGTATTTAAATACTACATGGTCAGAGGCCATAGTTGGGAATCAAAACTATTTTCTTATGAAAATTTATTTCAAGCATATGAAAAAGTTTTCAGAATAATACGTCTAATGCCCTTGTAATCATCAGCCTACTTTATCTGACCTAATATTTTGCCATATTTGATAGGGGCCTTTGGGGTTTTTTTTGTTTGTTTGTTTATTTTAAAGATTTTTATTTATTTATTTGAGAGAGAGAGAGAGCACATGAGAGTGGGGAGGGTCGGGAGGGTCAGAGGGAGAAGCAGACTCCCTGCCGAGCAGGGAGCCCGATGCGGGACTCGATCCAGGGACTCCAGGATCATGACCTGAGCCGAAGGCAGCCGCTTAACCAACTGAGCCACCCAGGCGCCCGGGGACTTTGTTTTTAAAAGACATATGAATAATTTCTCTGTGTACCTTTCCCAAGCCCATTCCACTCCCGCACCAGAAGAACCACTCTCATGAATTTGTATGAATCATTTGTATGCATGCTTTGATTCCTCTGGTATATATCTGTAGGTACATATGTATCTACATTCTTGGTTTGCATTTTTAACTTTATATTTGTGACATTATAATGTACATATAATGAACTAAAACCTGAGTTTTTAGTTCAACATTATGTTTATGAAATATATTCATTTGGACACACTTAGCTCTAATTTATCAATTTAATTTCTGACAGCATATCATTACTATTTAAGTAAACACAGTGTACTTATCTTTTCTCCTTTTAATAAATATTAATGTAGATTCCGACTTTATTATGAACAATACTGCCTTGAACACTCTCATTCATGTCTCTTGGTACACTTTTGCAAAACCATTTTTTTTTTAGATTTTATTTATTTGAGAGAGAGGGAGAGCATACGCGCACAGGGGAGGGGCAGACCAAGGGACAAGCAAATTGGCCACTGATGGCAGGGCCTGACCCTGCTGGATCTTAGGGACCCCAAGATAATGACTGAATCAACGGAAGTCAGACACCCAACTGTCTGAGCTACCCAGGCACCCCTGCAAAACTATTTCTAAGACAATGATCTGTAAAGTTTTTTGATCATGCATACTTATTTGTAAAATATTCTTGAGAATGCATTTAAATATGTATATCTATATTATATATTCTTCTATAATAACATTTTAATAAAGCACACAGAAAAATAGAAAATAAAAGAATGGGATGAAGATGAAATAAAATATTAGCTAATTTGGTTTTTTAAGAAGATGAAAGCTGTTCCTCTCTGATTAAGAAAAATATTAACAATAATGTATTTTAATGATAGTAATTTGTGATTAAAAGTCAGATCTGATTACAATTACTATTTATCTCTAAATATGGCAGATGGAGTACTCAAACTAGAAGCAAAAATATATCCTCTTTGCCATGTTTTTGTTGTTCACGTATGCCTTATTGACATAATTTTAAGTTTATTTATCTATTTAAGTAATCTCTACACTCAACGTGGGGCTCAAACTCACCCCCCTGAGATCAAGAGTTCCATGCTCGTCTGCTAAGCCAGCTAGGCACCCCTTTATTGGTATAATTTTTAAGCCACATGTCTACTTTTTAGTTTAGTTTAAACTAAATAATATGGGGCACCTGGGTGGCTCAGTCGGTTAAGCATCTGACTCTTGATTTCAGCTGAGGTCATGATCTCAGGATTGTGAAGTCGAACCCCACGTCAGACTCCATGCTGGGCTTGGAGCCTGCTTAAGGTTCTCTCTTTCCCTCTCCCTTTGCCCCTCCCCCCCCAACTGGCATGCAAGCTCTCTCTCTCTAAAAAAAAAAAATAGTTGCCAAATGTTTGAATAGATAATGAATAAGGGAATAAAAATATGTTAAAAAAAGAACTCCTTCCTCTCCCGAGGTTATAAAGATACTCATATTGTTTCCTAAAATTTTTAAATTCTGCTTCTTAAACACGGATTTTTTTTTAAGATTTTATTTATTTATTTGAGAGAGACAGAGATAGCAACAGAAATAGCAAGAGAAGAAGGCAGGAGCAGGGAGCAAGACTTGGGGCTCAATCCCAGGACCCTGGGATCATGACCTGAGCTGAAGGCAGGTGTTTAGTTGACTAGGCCACCCAGGCACCCCTTAAACATGGATCTTTAAAACATCTGGAATTTTATTTTTGCACATAGTATGAGATAGTAATCAAAATTTTATTTTTTTCCTTTCAAAAAACCAATTTGCCCAAACACCATTTATTGAATAGCTCAGCCTTTCCCATTTGGTTTGAAATGTCAACCTATCATATATCATGTTTTCATTCTTTTAATTTATATATACATATTCTATTCTACTGGTCTATTTCTTTATCCTTGGACCAGTACTATACTGTTTTAGTTACTGTGGTTTTATAAGAAGCCTTAATATCTTATAGTGCAAGATACTTTCTACTTTTGGAAAATTGTGTTGGCAAGTCTTACTTTCTCTTTCAGTGAAGTTTAGAATCTACATCTCAAGTTACACTCACACACACAAATTGTTGGGATGTTAGTTAGAATTACATTAATAGGAGGAGGATTGACATCTTTAAAATACTGTTTTCCCACCTCTGAACATGCTGTGTCTTCATTTTTCTAGGTCTCTTTCAAAAGCTTTTTTTTGATTAATAGAAACACAATCAATTTTTGCATACTGATTTTGTATCCTAAATCTTAGTGAACTTTTTCATGATAAAATTGTTTATCTATGCATTTCTTTGCATTTTCTACATTGAAATTTTATCATATATAAATGAATGTATTTTTTCATCCTTTCCAATATATATTTCTTTTTTAAAGATTTTTTTTTTAATTTATTTGAGAGAGAGAGAGAATGAGAGAGAGCAAGCACATGAGAGGGGGGAGGGTCAGAGGGAGAAGCAGACTCCCCGCCGAGCAGGGAGCCCGATGCGGGACTCGATCCCGGGACTCCGGGATCATGACCTGAGCCGAAGGCAGTCGCTTAACCAACTGAGCCACCCAGGCGCCCTTTTTTAAAGATATTTTTAAGTAATTTCTACACCCAACATGGCCCTCGAACTCACAATGCCAAGATCAAGAATCATATGCTTTACCAACTGAACCAGCTAGGTTCCCCTATTTTACTTATTTTATTTTATTTATTTATTTATTTTATTTATTTTATTATTATTATTTTTTTGCTTGTCTTACTATGTTAGCTAGCAATGCCAGGAAAATGTTGAATAGAAATGTTGATATCTGAAATACTTGTTTTGTTCCCAATTTGAAATGATTATTTCTAATGCTTCCCAATTAAGTATTAAATTTACATTCAGATTTTGATACTTTTTAACAAGTTATACAACTTCCTTTCTATTCCTCATTTGCTAAGAAATTTTATCATGAAAGGGGGTTGAATTGTATCAAATGTTATTTTTACGTTGAGATAATGATTTTTCTTCTTAAACCTGTTAATACGATAAATTGCACATTATATGTTTGTGTGTGTTGTAGAATTCAGTTTTATAATTTTACCTTTGTTGCCTCAAAAGACTGACTCTAGCAATGTATAAAAGCTGTATACTACATGCCATGTGAGGTTGTATTCTTATATAATTTTTATAGTCTATCTTGTGCCTATGGTTGGTTTAATTTCCTCATTCCTAAACTCTCTTAATTTTTTAAAATATTTTATTTATTCATTTGAGAGAGAGAGAGACAGAGAGAGCACAAGCAGGAGGAGGGGCAGAGGGAGAGGGAGAAGCAGACTCCCTGCTAAGCAGGGAGCCAGATGCGGGACTTGATCCCAGGACGTGGAGATCACAACCCGAGCCGAAGGCAGACCCTCAACCATCTGAGCCACCCAGGTGCCCCAATTCTCTTAATGTTTCAATCTTTTTTTTTGTCTTTTCAAAGGACCAGATTTTGGTTTATTTATAATTCTGTTCAAAATTGATGATTGATGATTTCCAATCTTTTTTTTTTTTAAAGATTTTATTTATTTATTTGAGAGAGAGAATGAGAAAGAGAGAGCACGAGAGGGGGGAGGGTCAGAGGGAGAAACAGACTCCCTGCTGAGCAGGGAGCCCGATGCGGGACTCGATTCCGGTACTCCAGGACCATGACCTGAGCCGAAGGCAGTCACTTAACCAACTGAGCCACCCAGGCACCCGATTTCTAATCTTTTTGTTTCTAGTTCTTTCCAATGCCTGTAGCCACATATAAAGTTCTTTTCTGGACAATATTCTGAAACCTGGTTATTTCTTTGCTTCCTTGCCCTCATGCCTCCCTCTCAATTTAAAGACAACTACCTTGAGGCCGTAAGGCTTCGATAGGTACCTTATTATACCCTTAATTTGATCTCTACTGCAGGGAAGAATCTTTTTTTTTTAAAGATTTTTTTATTTCTTTAGAGAGAGAAGGAGCTGGGGGAGGAGCAGAGGGAGAAGCAGACTCCCTCCTGAGCAGGGAGCTGGATGTGGGACTCGATCCCAGGACTCTGGGATCATGACCTGAGCCGAAGGCAGGTGCTTAACTGACTGAGCCACCCAGGTGCCCCAGAATCTTTTTTTTTTTTTCTAATTGTTGTATACCCAACACCTTACTAGTTCCAAAACATTTTCATCCCCAAAATGAAACCTCATACCTCATACCCATTAATCAATTATTCCCCAGCCCCTAGGAACCACTAATTTGCTTTCTGTCTCTATGGATTGACCTATTCTCGCTATCTCATATAAATGGAATCATACAGTCTATGATCTTTTGTGTCTGGCTTCTTTCATTTAGCATGATATTTTCAAGCTTCATCCATGTTATAGTATGCATCAGTAATTCACTCCTTTTTGTGGCTGAGTAATATTCCATTGTATGGATATACCTCTACTTGTTTATCCATCAGTTGGTGGACATTTGGGTTATTTCTGCCTTTTGGCTATTGTGAGTAATGCTGCCCTGAACATTCGTGTACAAACTTTTGTTTGAAAACTTCTTTTCAATTCCTCTGTATGTATACATAGGAATGGAATTGCTAGGTCATATGCTAATTCCGTGTTTAACTTTTTGAGGTAACTTCCAAATTATTTTCCACAGTGGTTGAACCTAATAATGTAAGAGGGTACCCACAAGTACCCACAAGTAGTGTAAGAGGGTTCCGATTTCTCCACATCCTCTCCAACACTTGTTCTTTTCCTTTTTTTTAATTATAGCCATCCTACTGGGTATGAACTAGCATTCATTTTCTTTTCCTGTTAGCATCTCATTTTGATTTGCATTTCCTCAATGACTAATGATGTTGAGCATCTTTTCACATGCTTATTGGCCATTTATAGATCTTCTTTGAAGAAAGTCTATTCAAGTCCTTTGCCCATGTTTTAATAGGTTTGGGGGGCTGCTATTGAGGAAGTGCAGAATCTTAAGGGGCATTTGCCATTACACACCTTTTCAATCTCATTTCCTACTGTTTGGACCAGAAAAACATCAGCTTATCCAATGTTTCAGTGTTCCACATTTCGGCACCCTCTCTATTCCTTTTTTCATTTCTTCTTGCAAATCAGCCATTTGGTACCATGACAAATGCAGCCAGTAAAGAGAACTCACACCACTATCATTCTATTTTTCAACATTTTCTTCCAAAGTGAGAGTCAAAAGGCAATTTGTTTACTTTCCAAGTTGTCACAGGAGATAGTAAAACTATCAAATATTTTATTCTGAAGAGCATAGGTCTTTATCTTTCTGTGAAAGATACTGCCCTAATAGTTTCTTCACAGGTTTACCTATCCTGATGGTTAAACCAATGCCACATGTTTTAGATTCTTGTAATAACATCTCATCCTACTACCAATTGAAATATTAGAGAAACACTAGCTGTACCAACATACCTCGGTTTTCAGTGTTTTAACTAAATAGAGGTTTATTTCTTGGTTGTATAACAGTCCAAGACAGTTTTTCGGTGGGTATAGTTTCACATGGTAATCCAGGAACCCAAGCTTTTTCCATTTTGTGACTCTGCCATTGCCTTGGGCCTCAGAGTCTTTCAATTTCAGGTGGCAGATGGTTAAACAGGCAGTGGAGGAAGCACATTTGCTTATATACACTTGAGACCCAAAGTGATACCCATCACTTCTACTTGCAACCTATTGGTAAGAATTAGTCTTATAGCTTTGCATAAGTGCAAGAGGCAGAGAGGGACACAACATAGGGTGGGGTGAGGAGCCTGAGAAATGTGGCCTGCGATTGGAGAGTCTCTTGCTAGCAACAATTCTACATTATGGAAGGGGAACTCAAGTCTTCAGTGGATATTTGGCTGTCTTTGTCCCATCTGCACTAAAGGAAATTCTAAAAGTTTTTTGGTAGTTAGAAAATTACCTCAGAGGAAAAGTCTGAATTTCAGCAAAAAATTAAAGAGCAGAGGAAGTGGTAAAGGTATAAGTAACATTAAATGAATATTTACTGCAGTACAAGTGGTGAGAAGTGGTTGGATTCTGGATATACTCTGAAGGTGGGGCAAATTGGAATTGCCAACAGATTGAATGTGTGGTGAGAAAGAGTTAAGGAAGACTCCAAAGTTTTGAGCTTAGTTAACAGGAAGGATGAAAATTCAGTACAGTTCCATTGCTCTCCTCATGTAAGCCCAGAGCTTAGCCTGCTATGCCTATGAGCAGTGAAACCCCAAGCCCTGGACGACAGAAGCCAACATCCTCACCCTCCCAAATACAGAGGAGCTGCACCATAAGTGCAATTTTTCACTGCTTTCCTAGGTTCCTGCACCAGGAATGAATTTAATTCATTCAGGTATGAATTTAAGTTTGCTTGTTATATTTTACCTAGCACTTCTGAGTAGTAATAGTGGCAGGAGGGTTACAGGGTTCCCTAATCCACCATATTGCTAGATCTATTATTTTTTATCAAATTATATCTTTTTTTTTTAAGATTTTATTTATTCATTTGAGAGAGCATGCACAAGCAGGGGGAGAGGCCGAAGGAGGGAGAAGCAGACTCCCCACTGAGCAGGGAGCCCAGGACCTGGAGATCATGACCTGAGCCAAAGGCAGACACTTATTTAACCATCTGAGCCACCCAGGTGTCCCAGATTATATATCTTTCTTATGAGGAAAGTGGCATCATCTAAATACCATGAAAATATGGCAAAAAAAAAATTAAGAGGTTTTATTTCACTTTACTGCCTTACCTTCCAAACAAATTTCACTTTTATGCATACATGATTACATGAAGAAAAAATGACTTCCTCTTTGAAGCCAATTGAATAGAAGCAGCTCAATAAAATATATTTGACTGAAGTATTTTAGTTTTTCTCACAATATTTTCACACAGGTAACACATAATCATTCTCACTAAAACCTCAATTTTTTGCCTAGCAAAATTAGTTCTCTCTTTTCCCTTGGTCTTTATGTAAAAGGCTCTACTGAATGTTCTTAGGAAGCACATTTGGCTTTTTAATAAAAACTAGGCCAATAAGCTTTCTCTCAGTCAGCCTACAGGTAGATATGGGTCATGGATTATAATTGGGCAGATTAAACAGGTACATTTATCTTGGTATACTCTCAAAACTCTAATAAAATGATAGGTAAAGCAATAATTAGGAATTTTAATGTATAAAACACTAGGATAAAAAACAAGAGAGGGGGCGCCTGGGTGACTCAGATGGTTAAGCATCTGCCTTCGGCTCAGGTCATGATCCCAGGGTCCTGGGATCGAGTTCCGCATCGGGCTCCCTGCTCCTTGGGAGCCTGCTTCTCCCTCTGCCTCTCTCTCTCTCTCTGTCTCTCATGAATAAATAAAATCTTTAAAAAATAAATAAATAAATAAATAAAAATAAAAATAAAAAAAATAAAAGGTGTCCACAAATTTAAAAAAAAAAAAACAAGAGAGGGGCGCCTGGGTGGTTCAGTCAATTAAGCTTCTCTTGATTTCAGCTCAGGTCATGGTCTCAGGGTGGTGGGATTGAGCCCTGCGACGGACTCCACACTCTGCTGGGAGTTTGCCTGGGATTCTTTCCCTATCTCTCTCCCTCTGCCCCTCCCCCCGCTCACACTCTCTAAGATGAAATAAATTAAGTTAAAATAAAAAAAGAGAAAAGACAACAGGTAAGAAATGTCAACAATTTTGGAAGCTACAAAATGGAGTACGAATACTTGTTAGCCTCAGTAGAGCAGAAAACTCAAAACGTAAGTTTGTAGCAGAAGACGTTAAGATGCAAGCAGATCTGGGCCATAGACTTGGAAAGGATCAGAAATTGGAGATACATGGTACTTGTAAAAGTAGGCATGCAGTATAAGTCTAGGAAGAAGAGACTGGGCATAAAGTCTTTAAAAGGAACATGTTACCTGTAGAGCCCTTTCCCTACTTTTTACAGCCATGTTGCTTCCTCTCCTTATCCCTGACAAAGGATAATAAATGTTATTATCTAAAGACAATAGATCAGAGGCGCCTGGGTGGCTCAGTCATTAGGCGTCTGCCTTCGGCTCAGGTCATGATCCCAGGGTGCTGGGATCGAGCCCCGCATCAGGCTCCCTGCTCGGCGGGAGGCCTGCTTCTCCCTCTCCCACTCCCCCTGCTTGTCTTCCCTCTCTCGCTGTGTCTCTCTGTGTCAAATAAATAAAATCTTTAAAAAATAATTAATTAATTAATTCAAAAAATAAAGACAATAGATCAGAGAGGCTCTAAACTCAGACACCAGGTGCGGTTGAGGCCAGAGTGACCAGCATATTAAAATCAGATGGATTAAGTGAAAAGTCTTATCCTGAATATCTATATTTTAACTACGGTGACCACTCCAACATCTGTCTACAGAGAAATAACAGTAATACATCCCTGAAACAAGAATAAAAAGCTATATGAAAGCTTATTCATAGAAAAGAGATATTTTGGAAATTAAAACCATAGTAAAAATTTAAAATTCAATGGACTTATTCTAATATAAAGTTGAGATATTCTCTCAGAAAGGAGAGCAAAAAGAGAGAGAGGAAAGATAAGGAAGACAGTGACTCAGTCTAAGAGATCCAACATATGAATAACAGGAGTTTCAGAAAAAGAACACGAAGGCATCAAAGGAAAGAAAATCAGAGTCATACAAGAAACATTGCTAGAACTAAGTAACATGTTTCCAGATTGAATGAAAACAAGGACCATAGCAGGGCATGTAATCCTGAAATTAAAGAACATCAAAAAGGAAGAGAGATTTTAAATGTTTTCAGAGAGAGAAAAAAACAAAGGTTCGGCAATTAGAATAGCACCACATTTCTCAATAGCAACATACAGGTGCTAAAGAGAAACAGAAGAATGTTCTATGTTAAGCACTGTTGATAATATAGCAGTGAGTGAAACATACCAAAACCCCTGCCTTCATGGAGCTTACATTCTCGACAAACAAAAAGTAAAATTTACCTAACGTGGAGCACCTGGGTGACTCAGTTGGTAAGCATCCAACTCTTGATTTCAGTTCAGGTCATGATCTTAGGGTCATGGTATCGAGCCCCATGTCAGGCTCCACACTGAAAGCAGAGCCTGCTTAAGATTCTCCCTCTTAAAAAAAAAAAAAAAAAAAAAATTTAAATAATGCTAGGTAAGAGATAAGTACTTCAGAGAAAAATAATGGGGAGTATTATTTTTCTGGGATGGAGATGGGGGTAGCAATTTTTTTAATTAATTTTTTTAGAGAGAGTCAGGGGGGCAGAGGGAGAGGGAGCAGGAGAATCTCAAGCAGACTCCGTGCTGAGCACAGAGCCCGAGTGGGGCTTCATTTCATGACCCTGAGATCATGACCTGAGCTGAAATCAAGAGTCGGCTGCTTAACCAACTGAGCTACCCAGGCTCCCCATGGGGGGTAGCAATTTTAAATAGGGTTGTAAGGGATTTAAGTAAAATCAAGTGAAGATGTGGAAACTGAAGCTCAAAGAGTTAGTAACTTGGTTAAGGTTATGGAGTTAATAAAACTAATAAAAGTACAGCTGAACACAGGAAGGCACCTGGAATCTTGGTGCATATTATAAAAGCTGTTCAGACTTATTGAGACTCTGGGATTGGTCAAAACCAAGCTAAATCTGTTCTTTTAGACAGCTCTGAGAAGTATTGGGGTGTGCCCATTCATCGAGATACAGAAAGAAAACATTACATTTGTGTTTATTTTTATTTCAGGCCAAAGAATCCCAAAAAACAAGAAAGATTCTTAGGAGGAGAATATGGTGGAAACACTTCAGAAAGATCATAATCCTCACTGTGGTAATTCTCCTTTCAATTATCATCATTCTTTTAAGTACAAATGTAATACCAACCTAACCCTTTTTCTCCCCATGCCCAGCAGTTACCAATAAATGGTTATGTGTAAACATAGAATTCCACAACCAACAATTATGAAAGCATTCTCTGGTGGTAAGAAGACTGGAGGAAGAGGGGGTTGGACATTTTTCCTCGTCCCTTCAGTGTGCCTTATTGACTCTTGTCCTTGTACCTCTTCCATTTCTATAATCCCATTTGTTTTTTCCCACTGCTCCAGCTACTTCCCCAGCCTCTCTTCCCTTTGTTAAGATTAAGAGCACAAACCGTGGAATCAGACCACTGAAGTTTAACTCCACTCGGCCACATACCAGCTAGGTGACTTTGGACAAGTTATTTAACCTGTGCCCCTGTCTCCTCATCTGTAAAACGGAGCTAATAATAATACTTCATAGAACTATATCTAACACACAGTAAGTGCTAAGTGTTAACTATTACTTAATAGGAAAAAATTATTGCATTTGTGACATTGATTAAATCTCTATTATCTTGCTCCTTAGAAGAAAAATGACTGTGAACTTATAATTCCCTTAGAAATAGGAGTCTTAACATGAGTACACAGTACAGAAATAGACATTCACCTCTTCTATTCTTTCATTTGAAATGACAACTCAAGCCATTGTTTTATACTAGACACTTCGTTGTGTAAAAAATTTTAAATTAGGAAGCTGTATTATTTCCCTAATAAATCACTGGTCCTATTTTACCACCCTAACAGCCTTTTTTTTTTTTTTTTTCACATGATACACTTCATCCAGTAAAAGATTTCTAATAACTAAAGCATCCAACTTCACTTTGCAGTTGTTAACAAGGCTTCATGAGTTCCTTCGGCTCAGGTCATGATCCTAGGGTCCTGGGATGGAGACCCTGCATCCGGCTTCCTGCTCGGTAGGGAGCCTGCTTCTCCCTCTCCCTCTGTCTGATACTCCCCCTACTTGTGCTCGCTGTCAAATAAATAAAATCTTAAAAAGAAAAAAATCATTTAATGGGGTGCCTGGGTGGCTTAGTTAAGCATCTGCATTCAGCTCAGGTCATGATCTTGGGGTCCTAGGATCAAGCCCCACATCAGGCTCTGCTTCTCCCTCTGCCCCACCCTGTGCTCTCTCCCTTCTCTCAGATAAAATCTTTTAAAAAAATGAAATTAAAGGGGCACCTGGGTGGCTCAGTTAGTTAAGCGACTGCCATCGGCTCAGGTCATGATCCTGGAGTCCCAGGATCGAGTCTCGCATCAGGCTCCCTGCTCAGCAGGGAGTCTGCTTCTCCCTCTGATCCTCCCCCCTCTCATGTGCTCTTTCTCTCTCTCAAATAAAATCTTTAAAAAATTAAAATTAAAAATAAAATAAAATTTAGTGATCCATAGGGAAGAATAAAAGAACAGGGGTTCCTGTCTGGTAGATAACTCATTTTAATTCTGATAATGATCAAGTATCCACATTTTTTTTAAGTTTTTTTTTAAATTTATTTGACAGAGCACAAGCAGGGGAAGTGGCAGGTAGATGGAGAGGGAGAAGCAGACCCCCAGCCAAGCAAGGAGCCTGACACAGGGCTCCATCCCAGGGCCCCAGGATCATGACCTGCACCAAAGGCAGACATTTAACTGAGCCACCCAGGCGCCCCTCAAGTATCAGAATTTTAATTAGGCACCAAGCTTGTTCCTCCAGCACAGTATCACCTTTCCATTCACACAAAATACTTTTTAAAAGATTTTAAATGTTAGAAACTTTGGAGTTTGTGTAATTTATATCCAAGGGAAAAAAATAGGTGATATATTGAGTATGTACTCTGATATAATGTACTAAGTGCTTTGAGCAAGGAGTGCATTAATTTTAAATGACATAGAGGTAAAAACTATTAAGTATAATGTAAAGCACAGAGAACAGTGGCTGGCACATAAGTGCTATGTAAATGTTCATAGTATCTTTATTTTGCAGATGAGAAAATAGCCAAGCTAAATGACATGTTCAGGGTCACCTAGCTAGAAAGCTGAAAATTTTATTCAAGTACTGGCTGTGGTATATATGAAACCCGTATCTTTAATTCAAAGTATATTATCGACACCTTAATTGTGGGCCAGATAAGACACAAGACATGAGTATTTTTGCTTTTTGTAGGTTGGTAGATTCTTCTGGGAAGGGTGGGGAGAGACAGGAATGTGAGAAGAGGAATTGTCATGTATTTTGCTGCTGTTATTTTTGAGGACTATATAAATGTGTCTGCTAACATTCCTGTGATTTATAATTATGTATAAAACAATATATTTGTGGGGTGCCTGGGTGGCTCAGTCAGTTAAGTGTCTGCCTTCGGCTCAGGTCATGATCTCAGGGTCCTGGGATGGAGCCACGAGTCAGGGAGCCTGCTTCTCCCTCTACCTCTGCTCCTCCCCCCACTGATGCATGCTCTCTCAAATAAATGAAATCTTTAAAATATATACGTTTCCTGATTGCAAGTGAGTACTAGCGTATTTATTGCTAGAAGACATGAACTTAAGGATCACCTAATCTACCCCCTCCCCAATTTTACATATTAGGATGCCAACACCCAGGAGCCTAAAAAATGAAGAACATGTGACAAGCTCCTCTCCACTTGTAGCACACTTAAATAAAGCACAGGCTATCACCCTGGTTCCAGGCAGTTAAGTTCCACATAATGCCTGTTTTCCTAAGCAGTCTTAGAACTTAAGAGTTAGGAAGAAGAAAAGCACTTGTTTAATAAGGAGCGTTTACCTGCTATTTGTACTACCTTTGTCAGAAAATACCTGAATAGAGAGAGACAAATATTAAGGCAATCTTAGACTTTTCATTTAATTCTGCATTCAAATATTGTTCAGCTCCTACTCTGCACCAAAACAATTCTAAAACATTAGGATTTATTGTAAGTCACCACATTGATAGAGACAACTAATGTTTGAGAAATTAGTGGCTATATATAGAAGTATAAGAAATGGACCTAATCCCAAAGGAAGCTTACATTACAGTTAAGGCAAGACCAATAAAAATCAAACACATTAAAACAATTTCTACTTAAGTGGTACACTGCATGGCAGACAATAAATTCAAGATAATGATCAACACCACCAACTCCAGTCACTGAGGAAGATTTCATGGGTCGTAAGTGGGACAGTAATTGAATCTTATTAAAAATTGAATTTATCTCAATAGGTAAAGGCAGTCAACAGTTAACAGTTACATGATTGAGCACTTAATATGTGCCAATAGCTGTTTAAGTACTTTATAGAGTTTTGGTTTTTTTTTAAAGATTTTATTTATTTGACAGAGACACAGCGAGAGAGGGAACACAAGCAGGGGGAGTGGGAGAGGGAGAAGCAGGCTTCCCGCGGAGCAGGGAGCCCGATGTGGGGCTCGATCCCAGGACCCTGAGATCATGACCTGAGCCGAAGGCAGACGCTTAACGACTGAGCCACCCAGGCACCCCTTTAGAGAGATTCTTAAATTTAATTCTCACAACAACCCTGAAGTAGGGACTATTACTTCCATTTTACAGTTAAGAAAACTGAAGGACAAGCAGTGTCACTTGCCTGATTCCACTGGGCTAGTAAAAGGAAACAGGATCAACAAATGAAGACACCACTTGCTGTGGGGGTGCAGGCGGACTACACCAATCAGGCACTCATCCATCAAATGGCCTGCAGCAGCGCTCAGCCTGTGGTTCTCTTTGTTTCCCACACTCTCTAGGGTGCTTCTGTTTACTCCCCTGACATTGCCTTCTCCAGCAAATAACCTCTTCTGAATTCCAAACCGTTTTCCAACTCTCTACTGGATACCCCCACTTGGGTATCATGGAAACACCTTAAATTTTAAATCCCAAAACTCAACTATTCTTCCTCCTTTCCCCATAAAAACGCTTATGTAACCTTATTTCTTATCTCTGTAAAGGGAATCCCGCTATTCTGTAATCCAGACTGTTTTAGCCTACTTTCTGCTCATCTCAGGAAGCCCAGAAGAGTTATAGAAGCAAATGTGGGGAGTCCTAGCAGATGCCCAGGCAAACTTTAAAAAGGGCACTCATCCCATCATGGTGGACAGCTGTGTCTATCCCAAGCCTGGTCATATACTCCTCATAACTGCCCAGCACATATAGGTGTTAATACTTGATACCTTTTCATATGCATGATTTCTGAAACTCTTCAAGTCATAGCAATAAATATGAAGCTTTGGTTTTCAACCCTAAATCATCAGATTTACCTAAGTAATATAGATCCCTGGGATCTACCGCCTGAAGAATCAACTTAAGGCTGGGATATGGCCTCAAAGTGTGTGCTTAATCTCACAATAAAGTTGAGAACCACTAACCCCAAAGCACTTTCACATGCCTATCATAACACCCATACCTGAGGAAGACAGAATTTTCAGTTGAAAAACTGATGCCTGGAGAAGTTATTTTATTTGCCCAACATCACAGGGCAACTGACAGAGCTGGACCTCAGAAACATTCATTTGAAATCATTAAACTAGAAATTGTTTTAAGTCTGCGAGATAAAATGTCTCACACATTTTAATAAATCTGAAAAAGGATTATTTTAACTTGTTTTAAAATTTCGTATTATCTCATTACAGAATCACGGCAGAGATTAAAATAACAAAGCCCATTATTTAATTTGGCCCGATTTTTAGAACAAAAAGGCAAATCACAAGCTGGTTATAGACAGGTCATCTGTGGTGGAGCAGACCTGCTCGACACACCACCATGACCTGCCATAATGGCAACCTCTCTTTTGGCAGGCCAGGAATAAGACTTGACCTATATTCCTCAAAAAGTTCTCAAGGGACACCTAGGAAATGGAATAGTGAAACAATGTTATGTTAGGCTTCCTCTGTATTTACACTATGAATACCTTGGCTAACATTAGTGCTACTTCACACATCTAACTCAATTTGCCATCCTCTGAAAAATATACACGTCTGCATATATAGTAGATGCCTACCAGCACTTTCAGTGGCCTCACATTTGACAGCAAACCCAGTAGACGCCAGAGAGACTGAACAGCTCCATAAGGAATCTTCCTACTCTCACTATTCTTCCTCATGAACATTCTGGAGAAAACTCAAAATTACCTTTTTGTTCCATTAAATTCAGTGACTCTTCAACTTAAAACACTATTTGACCCTTATGCCTACTCTAACTTTCAAAAGAATCCCAACATTTAACATTGTTATGACATTTTAAACATGACAGTTGTCTTACCTTTTTAACTAAGAAAATAAGACCTGTTATTCCAAGGTATTCACCCAAGAGGGGAAAGCTTAAATTTAAAAAAAGAAAAAGACAGTGCAAAAAATGCATGAGTGCTTTAAGAGTTTAATTGTAAGACAAGTGCACTACATTATAATTTGAACATAATCTTCCAGAAAAGAAAATTTAGTGCAAATTAAAACCCCACTAAAGCCCCCTATAAGCTTAATAATGAAGACTAAAAATAGGCTTCTAGAAATGGAAACACTTGGTTCTAACAGAATTTGCTGGGAAGGTCTTGAAAATGTTAAGTGGTACAGAGAACATCATGTTAGTTTAAAATCAAGTCAACCAAGTACTAAAAAAAGACATGCTGATAGGTCTTAATACATAAAACTAATTGACTAGTAGTAGCATGCTTTATATATCAATGATTGTAGAAGCAGAGTACAACAAATTTCTGAGCATTTCAAAGTTTTATTGCCTTAGCCAATTTAACTACACTGTAATAGAGCCATCTTCCAATTTTTTTT
The DNA here is from genome assembly GCF_029215605.1 of Mirounga angustirostris. Taxonomy (NCBI): domain Eukaryota; kingdom Metazoa; phylum Chordata; class Mammalia; order Carnivora; family Phocidae; genus Mirounga; species Mirounga angustirostris. Next base: position 65,641,916 of record NW_026991710.1, read on the forward strand.
AAAGGGTTCCACTTCATCAGTGAGATTGGCAAGTGTCTTCTAAAATCTGTTTAATCCCTGTGTAACCCAAGGCCATCCATACAACCAAAAAAAGGGCAATTATAGAATTCTTTTTCTCAAGTACTTATTCCAACCATAGCTTCCGTGACATGTTAAATGTCGCTTTTAGGTAATGGCATTAACAGACCTCTTAAGTTTCTTCCAATATTTTATTTCTGAGAGAAATAGAAGATCCAGAAAAGTAACCTTGCATTCAAATTCTAAAGTGCAAACAGAATATAGCCTATCCAATTACAAAATAAAATGTACACCAATTAACCTTGAAGTAAACTATCTTCCTATCAAGTGACTTGTTTCTCAAAATAGAATTTAAAAAATCCAGTAACCTCTACCGTTTAATGAATTAATGCATATCTATCTGTACTTTCTCTGAAGACTTTAAACAAGTCCTCTCGTGACCACTGAAGCAACGGGTGTGAACTGCTCTTAACACCTTGCTCTTACTTAGGATCTAATTCCTATGAAGCCTCACCTTTTAAAAGTAGCTATTTTGTAAGGTCCTTTTTTCATGCCCTTAGAGCACTTCTTCCCCCCCAAATTTACAGGGCTTACTGGGGAAAATTAACACTTAGCAGTTACCCACTGCTTGGTCTTCCTAAATTGCATAGTCCCTTGGACACCAGTCATTACCTAAGGCTACCATACTACAGCCACTCAAAATGGGAGGCTGCTGGAATTACTGGAGAACCTAAAAGATACTAAGGACAGTGGGGCAGTATGTATCTTTTCACACCACAAGACAATTTCAGAGTTGCTAATTATAAATTCATAAAGGAATAGATGAGTGACATCAGTGACAAACCAAAAAGGGGCAATATGCAATGAGAACAGAATGCCTGTAGAGAATTTAAAACTCATAAAACCAACTGGCCATGTTCCCAGGCTACTGCTACTCCTGCATCCCTTACCCCACTTGGTACACTACTCCTCATTGTCATCTTGTACACTCACTAGGATACAAAGTCTTTCCAATTTTTTTTTCAAGCTAGACTTAGGAGTTCATGACAAAGACTTGAGTGGTGTTTTTATGGAACATGCACCTTTGTCTTTACACGAGATAAAAGTAAAAACAAAAAATCCTTATGAAACAGCATTTAACCATCTTCAAGGGACAATATGTAAAACTTTAGTGAAGCTAAGAGCACTTGGAGGGGGGTTGTGATACACAAGTTCCCAGGCAACAGTCCCAAACAATTCTGATTCTGATATAAATGGGCTGCAGGCCTCTTTGAAATGAGGAGGATTATAATCAACCCTTCCCCAATTTACCAGATTATAGGCAACTAACCGCAATTAATAAGCCAGGCTGATTCAATTTGCGGAAGTGGATATTCAATCTTGCCAGAATCATTTTAGCTGTGGAAATTTCAGGCTGGACTCTCAAACATGGTCAGCAGTGAAGAAGGGATAAAGAATGCACTCTCAGCCTGTCAAAAGTTGATAGTAAATATCAGTTTTCATGAATAGTTTGGAGTCATGCTTAAATGTTAAAATGCTGATAAATTACATTATTAAGTAAAATGCTCCCAAAGAAATTTACTGAGATGTATTAGTATATTATATATGGACCTAAATTTTGACATTTCAGGTTAATCTGACCCCCAAACCAAATAAAATTATGCATTTCAGAACCAAAACAAATGCTGTGGTAGATAGTGAGTTCAGTTCTGGTTTTCAAAATTCCCAATACCTCAAGACCCTAAAGTACTTTTTAAAGTACAAGATAACAATTTCAAAGAACTTTTTCAAGCAGTAAAACAGAAGCACATATAGAATGCAAAGGTCTAATAACTTGGATCCTAGTATTAATGAAACCACCTTTCAAATTACCTCAGCATGAATGACACCTGGACAGAAGCACCACATAATGTATTCTAACTTGTTCATAACAATGAAGCAACTGCCAACCCAGTGTGGAAATAACGTAGTAAACAAAACTTGCAACCTTATAAAACTCATTGAAGGTGAAGAAAGGAATAAAAGACAAACCCAAAACCCCAAGACATTATAACTCACCTGGTAGCATACATCTAGTAAAGCAAAAGAGATTAAAACTTGAACTAGGACATCAGACCAAGGAAGCTCACACATTACTTGAAAAGAAGTGGGATTGATAGCTCTGGTAAGTCTACAAAACTGATGAATTTAAATCAAAGCTACCTAACACTGTCCGTCAATAAACAAATTCATTCTATAATAAACTAGCAAACTTATGAAATTTACTTTGTTGGCCAAATTCTGGAAGGTACATTCTGGAATACTACTCGTGTTTTAATTTACCTGCCCTTTTATGTTCCCCCAAACCTTGCTTCACCATCCACCCCCATGCAAATAAAAAAAAGGCTGTTAAAAAACAGACCGTATCACTTCTAGTCCCTTCGGAAATCCTAATAAAACCCGGTACTTTAAAAAGCCGGGGGGGTGGCGGTGGTAGCGGACGGCACAGACATTTAAAAACCATGAGGACAAAGAATGGGAGAGGAGACAACAGCGACAGAATCTTGGAAACTGCAAAGCTTATGAACAAGTGGTAATGGGCTCAACAGACAAGAAAACCAAGTATGCTATCAGCAATGAGGGTATCTCACTGTACCACAGAACCTCCCAAAGGCCCAGCAACTGACAGCTCAGGTACCTTTAAAAATAGAGGTAAAAAAGGGGCGCTTGGGTGGCTCAGTTGTTAAGCGTCTGCCTTCAGCTCAGGTCATGATCCCGGGGTCCTGGGATGGAGCCCCGCGTCGGGCTCCCTGCTCTGCAGGAGGCCTGCTTCTCCCTCTCCCACTCCCCCTGCTTGTGTTCCCTCGCTCATGTCTGTCAAAATACATATAATCTTAAAAAAAAAAAAGGTAAAAGGACTAAAAGGCTTGGTTCAAAGTCTGTTTGACAAGCAGTTAAACCCCAAGTTCCTCTGTACTGATAGAGAACCCTACATTCCTGGCAGAAAACTAGGGATTACCTGAAGTGGATAAGAAAAGGTGGTCTTTGTACTCAATAGGCATAGAGCAAAGTACTTATTCAGAACCTTCAGCTGTCTTCCCTCACTGGAATCTCAAAACACTGGCAGCCAGGTTTTTTACCCTTCAGGTAGGAAAGTGGACAAAGACTTCTGGTGAATCTGACCAGTTTAGGAAAGGGGAGGGGGGAGAGAGATTATCAAGGTGTTCCTAATAAAATGACACAGTCTGATCACTCAATAGTAAACCCCAAAGTTAACAAGCCCTAGCCCAATTCACAACACCCAATTAGCTTTTAAATTGTCCACTCCTAAATATGAGCCAAAGATCACCAAACATTTGAGGGAAATTGATAATATGAAAGGCAGAAGCCCAAGCAACAGTAATTAACATCTTGGAAACAAACCTTTGAAGTTATTACTAATAACCTCAGAGATGAGGAAAAGATAAAGTATCCATGTAAGAACAACATTGCTGTTTATAACACAGGTGGAAAGGGGAGGAGTCTTAGAAATTAATCAAAACCTTAAAAAAAAAAAAAAAAGCTGTAAGATTTAAGTTGTAAAAATCACTCCGAACACACTGCAATGGAAAACAGGATGTCTAGAGCTCACACTCAAATAAAAATTCCCAAGAACAGAAAAGATTAGAGTGCTGGTGAATGGGATGAGCAAAGAACCATTTCAGTAGTATTCCCCAGAATTGAAGAGCAAGTTTAAACAATAAAAAGACCCACGGAGTGCCCAACACAATGGATAAAATCCTGTCATAAAATTTGAGAACACTGGTGAATACAGATAAAACCTTGAGCAATTTTAAGAGTAAAAATACCTCATATGAACAATCAAGAACCAAAGTACCATCCGATTTCTTCACAAAACCTAGAATTCTCTATCTATAGCAAAACTAGTGATCCACTTAAGAGGGTAGAACAGACCTTTTCAGACAGAACGGTCTCAGACGCAGAAAGATGGGCTACACAAAAATAAGCTCTGAAACAGAAGAAGTGGAGGATCTAAATGGTTAGGCAAACAGAAGCCCAGAATGATGGCAAAGTCCCAACTCAACAGTTAATCAACAATTTCTAAAGGGCAATGCGTTCAGATTGAAATAGAAGAAAAACATGAAAGTGATAAACTGATCTGCTAAAGGGAGAAATTTTGGAACTAAATCAGTGCCTGATACAAAAATATACTCCTCTAGGTCAAGACCTAATGCCTGGAACAGATCAGAGAAGAGCACTGCAATGTGACTGAGAATATATGGAAACAAACAGTATAAAAATCAAGCTGCTTTTCCTTAACCC